>NC_073344.2:25737500-26062500 GCF_027580225.2 Misgurnus anguillicaudatus | reverse complement strand
ACATACAGCTTGCAGATTCTGGAAAATGCTGAACATTTTGGAAAAAAAGAAGAATAATAATGAAAATGAAGGTTTGTTTTTCATTTTAACACAGAATAATAACAGAATTTCTGAATAAATCAAAAGTTTACATCCACCTGATTTATAGTACTGCACAATGTTATCTGACCAATCAATGAGTGTTTGTATGTTTTCTGATAGTTGGTTAAAGGTCCTCCTGAAGAATCGTTGCTTTCAGCATCTTCAGTATATTTAAAGCCTGTTTATCAGTGACTGTATGAGGTTCAGATCAATCAAGAGACTATTACATCAGATATAAACACGCTGGAAGTCAATAGCATACATTTAAAAGGTAGGTGGGTGTAAAGCTCTGAAAATGATTTTTGGTGTGAATTGTTATTTCTTTGTCTTCTGTATTTTTTACAGCTTCTGAGAGACGTTACCATGACAAAATAAGACAATTTACACTAATCACCCTGTCCAAAAGTTTACACCCACCTGACTTTTAAATGTAAGGTATTGACATCTTAAGCATGACTGAATGTTTCTATCTATTGTAATAGTTGTGTATGAGTTTCTTGATTGTCCTCAATGTGATAAGAGATGAATCTCAATTCAACAAACCTTCATTTTTTACAATTCCCCTCAAAATTTCATCATTTTCAGAATCTGAATGTAAACTCCTGACCTCAACTGTAAATGTAAATGATCGAGTATATAATTGTACAATGGCCACTAATGGATTAAATATTTCTTTTAACTTACCAATATTTCCACCCACTTCATAGATGGCACAGTCCGGAGATGATGTCATACCGTTTCTGTTCAGGACCGAGAGTAAACATGTCATTCATGTTACGAGCACTTTATGTTTGTGTGTATATGTGTGTGTTCATACCGTTTTAAAAGACTCTTGCTGTTGTCAGAAGTGTGAAGTTCTTTATAAAACTGTGACATCAGATCTGAAGCGCGAGAATTAATGGTGAGATGAAACTCCATTGAAAAACTCACATCTCCCAGCTGAACCTTTACTGTACGACGAGGCTGCCCACGCACACATGCAGACACACACATACAAACAGAGAGAAAGAGAGAAGCCATTTAGAGAGATTACCATTAGAACAGTAATAGAGATCATGTGACTCTTCTTCAGGTGACACTGAGATTAAACCCAATAAAGGGATCAGTTTGATCTTTTAATCCTCTCACAGTCACAATCTGTCAGCACAAGAGAAGAACTTCTCCTTTCATTTCTCCTCTGTCTCACTCACCTCAGCAGAGTTTTTCTCAGGTTTGTCTTTGTTGTCTGTGTGAATCTTTTTGAGCAGGTTCTTGATTCGTTTGTCATAAAACTGATAGCGGCGACTGTTGTTCTCATTCAGCTTTCTCACCTGACTCATCAGGAAGTTTGGCACCTACAAAAGATGAGACACTTTAGAGTAAAACACTACTTAAACAAACCTGCAGAAATCTGTGTGACCTGTTCTCTGATCACTGTACACAGTTTATAACTCAGGATACTTAATGGGTTAGAGTAAGAGAATGGAGTACAGTACTGAGTACAGTAAGGTTATGGAGTACAGTAAGATTATGGAGTGTATTAAGAGTATGGAGTACAGTAAGAGTATGGAGTAGAGTATGAAGTACAGTAAGATTATGGAGTAGAGTATTGAGTACAGAAAAATATTGAGTACAGTAAGAGTATGCAGCGTATTAAGAGTATGGAGTACAGTAAGATTATGGAGTAGAGTATTGAGTACAGCAAGAATATGGAGTACAGTAAAATTATGGAGTACAATAAGATTATGGAGTACAGTAAAATTATGGAGTAAAGTAAGATTATGGAGTACAGTAAAATTATGTAGTAAAGTAAGATTATGGAGTACAGTAAAATTATGGAGTACAATAAGATTATGGAGTACAGTAAAATTATGGAGTACAATAAGATTATGGAGTACAGTAAAATTATGGAGTAAAGTAAGATTATGGAGTACAGTAAAATTATGGAGTAAAGTAAGATTATGGAGTACAGTAAAATTATGGAGTAAAGTAAGATTATGGAGTACAGTAAAATTATGTAGTAAAGTAAGATTATGGAGTACAGGAAATTATGGAGTACAATAAGATTATGAAGTACAGTAAAATTATGGAGTACAATAAGATTATGGAGTACAGTAAAATTATGGAGTAAAGTAATATTATGGAATACAGTAAAATTATGGAGTAAAGTAAGATTATGGAGTACAGTAAAATTATGGAGTACAATAAGATTATGGAGTACAGTAAAATTATGGAGTAAAGTAATATTATGGAGTACAGTAAAATTATGGAGTACAGCAAGAATATGGAGTACAGTAAAATTATGGAGTACAATAAGATTATGGAGTACAGTAAAATTATGGAGTAAAGTAAGATTATGGAGTACAGTAAAATTATGTAGTAAAGTAAGATTATGGAGTACAGTAAAATTATGGAGTACAATAAGATTATGGAGTACAGTAAAATTATGGTTTACAATAAGATTATGGAGTACAGTAAAATTATGGAGTAAAGTAATATTATGGAATACAGTAAAATTATGGAGTAAAGTAAGATTATGGAGTACAGTAAAATTATGGAGTACAATAAGATTATGGAGTACAGTAAAATTATGGAGTAAAGTAAGATTATGGAGTACAGTAAAATTATGGAGTACAATAAGATTATGGAGTACAGTAAAATTATGGAGTAAAGTAAGATTATGGAGTACAGTAAAATTATGGAGTAAAGTAAAATTATGGAGTACAGTAAAATTATGGAGTAAAGTAAGATTATGGAGTACAATAAGATTATGGAGTACAGTAAAATTATGGAGTAAAGTAAGATTATGGAGTACAGTAAAATTATGGAGTAAAGTAAGATTATGGAGTACAGTAAAATTATGGAGTACAATAAGATTATGGAGTACAGTAAAATTATGGAGTAAAGTAAGATTATGGAGTACAGTAAAATTATGGAGTAAAGTAAGATTATGGAGTACAGTAAAATTATGTAGTAAAGTAAGATTATGGAGTACAGTAAAATTATGGAGTACAATAAGATTATGGAGTACAGTAAAATTATGGAGTACAATAAGATTATGGAGTACAGTAAAATTATGGAGTAAAGTAATATTATGGAATACAGTAAAATTATGGAGTAAAGTAAGATTATGGAGTACAGTAAAATTATGGAGTAAAGTAATATTATGGAGTACAGTAAAATTATGGAGTACAGCAAGAATATGGAGTACAGTAAAATTATGGAGTACAATAAGATTATGGAGTACAGTAAAATTATGGAGTAAAGTAAGATTATGGAGTACAGTAAAATTATGTAGTAAAGTAAGATTATGGAGTACAGTAAAATTATGGAGTACAATAAGATTATGGAGTACAGTAAAATTATGGTTTACAATAAGATTATGGAGTACAGTAAAATGATGGAGTAAAGTAATATTATGGAATACAGTAAAATTATGGAGTAAAGTAAGATTATGGAGTACAGTAAAATTATGGAGTACAATAAGATTATGGAGTACAGTAAAATTATGGAGTAAAGTAAGATTATGGAGTACAGTAAAATTATGGAGTACAATAAGATTATGGAGTACAGTAAAATTATGGAGTAAAGTAATATTATGGAGTACAGTAAAATTATGGAGTAAAGTAAGATTATGGAGTACAGTAAAATTATGGAGTAAAGTAAAATTATGGAGTACAGTAAAATTATGGAGTAAAGTAAGATTATGGAGTACAGTAAAATTATGGAGTAAAGTAATATTATGGAGTACAGTAAAATTATGGAGTAAAGTAAGATTATGGAGTACAGTAAAATTATGGAGTAAAGTAAAATTATGGAGTACAGTAAAATTATGGAGTAAAGTAAGATTATGGAGTACAGTAAAATTATGGAGTACAGTAAGATTATGGAGTACAGTAAAATTATGGAGTAAAGTAAGATTATGGAGTACAGTAAAATTATGGAGTACAGTAAGATTATGGAGTACAGTAAAATTATGGAGTAAAGTAAGATTATGGAGTTCAGTAAAATTATGGAGTAAAGTAAGATTATAGAGTACAGTAAAATTATGGAGTACAATAAGATTATGGAGTACAGTAAAATTATGGAGTAAAGTAAGATTATGGAGTACAGTAAAATTATGGAGTAGACTAAAAGTATGGAGTACAGTAAGATTGTGGAGTAGAGTATTGAGTACAGTAAGAATATGGAGTACAGTAAGATTATGGAGTACAGTAAAATTATGGAGTACAGTTAGATTAAGAAGTAGAGTAAGAGTATGGAGTACAGTAAGATTGTGGAGTAGAGTATTGAGTACAGTAAAATTATGGAGTACAGTAAGATTATGGAGTACAGTAAAATTATGGATTACAGTTAGAGTAAGAAGTAGAGTAAGAGTATTGAGTACAGTAAGAATATGGAGTACAGTAAAATTATGGAGTACAGTCAAATTATGGAGCAAAGTAAGATTATGAAATACAGTAAAATTATGGAGTACAGTAAGATTATGGAGTACAGTAAAATTATGGAGTACAGTTAGAGTAAGAAGTAGAGTAAGAGTATGGAGTAGAGTGTTGAGTACAGTAAGATTATGGAGTGCAGTAAGAGTATGGAGTAGAGTAAGAATATTGAGTAGAGTAAAAATATGGAGAAGAGTATTGAGTACAGTAAGAGTATGGAGTACAGTATAAGTATGGAGTAGAGTATGGAGTACAGTAAGATTATGGAGTACAGTAAGAGTATGGAGTAAAGTAAGATTATAGAGTACAGTAAAATTAAAATTATGAGTACAGTAAGATTATGTAGCACAGTAAAATTATGGAGTACACTAAGAGTATGGAGTACACTAAGAGTATGGAGTAGAGTATTGAGTACAGTAAGAGTATTGAGTACAGTAAGAGTATGAAGTAGAGTAAGAGTATGGAGTAGAGTATTGAGTACTGTAAGATTATGGAGTACAGTAAGAGTATGGAGTAGAGTATGGAGTACAGTAAGAATATGGAGTACAGTAAAATGATGCAGTACAGTAAGAGTATGGAGTACAGTAAGAGTATGGAGTACAGTAAGAGTATGGAGTAGAGTTAGAGTATAGAGTAAGAGTATGGAGTACAATAAGAGTATGGAGTAGAGTAACTCTTTATCTACAGATGTTTGAGAATATTGACAGATGTAGTTTATATACCGTCCACAGCAGGTCTTGATAGCGTATAAGGAGTCTCATGATGTCAGCGGCCCGTTCTGCCTGACCTTTCTCTTGACCATCTGTTGTCAGTTTACTGGGCACTGCTTTATGAAGAAAGAGGTTTGGAGCCATGATGGTGGAGACGGCCCACAGATTCATACGGTTTCTACGCTCATGAAAGATCACTTTACTGAGAAACTCCAGCAGAGCCTTGAGTGTGTTTCGGTTGGCTTCTGGCAGTAGCAGCACAAGCAAATTCAACACATGCAACTTCTGTTTCAAGTCTGCAATATCTATAAAAACACATTCAAAATCATTCGGACTCTAAAGAAAGATTATTTTAAAGAGACCCCAAAAAAAACATCACAAACTACCGCACGCACGCACGCACGCACGCACGCACACACACACACACACACACACACACCTCTAACAGCACTGAAGGTGTCGAGATGTTCAGCAGTCAGCAGTGGAGCTGGAAGCTCACGGATGAATTTCTTCAGGAGCGCTGCAGCATCATTCGGACTGACATCATCCCAACAGAATGAACCTCCATAAAACGACTTCTCCAACTTCTGTTGAAGAACCTAAAGCAAACCCAGCAGCACACAGAGATGAGCACATCTAGAGATATTAGAAGATCTGATGAAGTAACGATGAGATGAAACAGACTTTGATTCTGGCCTGAGATCCTGGAACCCTCAGAATCCCCTCAGACTCCAGACCTTTCTTCTCCAGAAGAGACAGAAGCTACAACAAAATAAATCAAACGTCATACACTGATGTCAAAGAAGACTGCATTGATCAACACTAGCTTACTGTTATAGTATGCACTGTATATCGCATACTACTATCTAAAAACAAAGGCTGCTTATATTGTATATTCTGGTAATGATTTAAAGAATTAGATCCATGTTACCCTCCTTTAACTTTAATTTACCCCAGAAGAAAAATATATAAGCCTTCACTACATGTTCATTTTGATCATTCATGATGACATCACGTACTGTTTGAAGAAACAGAGGAATCTGAAGATTGGGTTTGATCTTCTGATCGTTCTCCACCAATGAGGTCAGAGGAACACCAAACAAACAACTCTCTAATAAAACAGAAAGACATGTGTGAGTATTGTGATTATTAAGCGCAGGTCTCTTTCTCTCTCTCTCTCTCTCTCTCTCTCTCTCTCTGTCTTTCTCTCTCTCTCACCAGCAATTCTCCTTTTGCAAGTTTTGTGTCGTTTGACCTCGAGTTCCAGCAGATCACAAAGAGCCGTCATGTCAATCAAAGCCAACTGACGGACCTTCTTCATGTCCTGCTGGGATAAATCCACCACCCGCGTCACTCCCAGACGACACTGTGGACAGATCACTCTCTGAGAAAGAGACACAGAAAGAAAGAGACAATCATTACTGTCACCATATCACCAATGAAGCTATTCTGAGCGAGAGATACAGAGAGAGAGAAAGAGATAGAGAAAGTGTTCATGTAAAAGAATAAGACACCTGGTATTACACCTGTTTACACATTTAGAGGTGGTCAAAAACACAGACACTCATGTGGTTGAATGTGTTTGAGTAAGACCGCTTACTCTCCTCTTGCTGATCTAATGTGTGATGTACTGAGCACAATGTTTTAACATCAGTCCGGACTTTTAGTGCAAGCCAAAAGTGTTCAGTGTGATGCTTTCATTGATAAAACTACAGCGGCTGCTCTTCAACTCTTTCATTTTTCTTTAATTTTGTGAGCATGTGAAAGATATAACATCATTTATGCTGAAATATCTGAGAAAGCTCTCTCTTTCTACATAGACATGTATAAAACATCAGCACAGCATTTTGACTAACGTCCATTCAAACTCACCATTTCTCACACAAAAAAACATCACCTCAAAGTAATCATCAGGACAGAAGTGGACAAAAGAGACGGATTAAAACACCTGAAGTCTCATTTATAAATTGATCCTTACTAAAAGTCTACGTACGCACAAAAGCCAAAAATAGCATAAAAAGACTTAAAAAACAAAGCAATGTTCCCTTTATAACTCAAAGATAACCTGCAAGTGTGTGTACACGAATCCTCAGATCCCACCCTCCAGGAACACATTCTCCCATTAAATTTGTTTTTTTTTTATAGATCACAACCTTTGCGTGGGCACACTTTATAAATGAGACCCCAGGTGTGAACGTGAATAGCCCTTTTCACACAGAGATTACGGAAAAAAACTGTGATTCACACTGCCAATGACTTTATGGAATCTGTGCGTGCATTCACATACATACTGTAAAGATCCTGTAAAGACACGTGACGTATTTAAAGTCCTGCACCTAAAGTTACGGTGTTGTTTCTGCATCTTGTTCACATAGAATGCTTTCCGTGAGTGTTACAACAATGTTACTACTGTAGGTCCTCTTTATGGGAGCGATCCCAGAACATTTACAGGACGTGTTTGTGTTCACACAGAAGCCTATCTGACTATTTTACAGAAATTTTCTGGGTGAATGAGGTTAATGTGTGTCTCTCGTTCACTTGTGATCTGATCGAGCACAACATGTTAATACCAGATATAAATGTGCTTTAAAGAGAGAGAGAGAGAGAGAGAGAGAGAGAGAGAGAGAGAGAGAGAGAGAGAGAGTAAATGAGTTACCGGCAGCGCTCCATCATCTCTCCTCCACTCACTGCTGTTGTGTTGTGGTAGTTTGGATTGTTTTAGTAAGATGGCCGCCTGTTCACAATACGCCACATCTGTGATAAAGATCTCATCCTTCTGTTGAGCTGAACACTCCTGCACACTGACAGCTACACACACACACACACACACACACACACACACACACACACACACACACACACACACACACACACACACACACACACACACACACACACACACACACACACACACACACACAGTGTTAATGTGTGTACACACAGCAGGATCTGATCCATTTGAATGTCATTTCCATATGAAAAGAGAGGAAATTGCATCTTGTGTTCAAATGTAAAATACTGCTTTAATTTCTGTTCATTATAAAGACTTTGACTGATAATTAATGTAGAAGAAGATTTCTCTGAATGTGAACCATCATAATGTTATTAAACACACATATTCTCTTATATTATTTCTTCTGAAAGGTCAAAGATATGCAGCTAAATATTAAATAGGACATGAACAGACTGCATATGAACAGACTGCATATCATTTAAATTTAAATAATTTAAAGATATTAATCCATATTAGTTCACTAACCCTAACAGTTCAATTCAGTTTTATGTATGTGGTACTTTTCACATTTGTTGAATTGTTCCAAAGCAGCTTTAAATTAATAAAAACTGAAAAATCAAAAGAGTTACAGTGGCTAATATTAAACTTTACTAGTGAGTGGAGTCATATTGTAATGTATGTGTAATGTAACATAGTTTTAAATTAAGCTAATGTCAGCCGACTCACAAGGGGTTAAAAAAACTCCTAGGATAATTCCTTGATTTTGATTCCTTGCATTTTTTTTTAAAATGAGATGTGAAACACACAGTGATATTAAGGAGTGTCATGGATGCGGTTTCTATGTGGTTGCTAAGCTGAGTGGTTGCTAGGATGATGCTAAGTGCTTTCCAGGTATGGTTTTAGATTGGACAAATTCTAATCTTGCATGCATATGATGCGCCAGTCCTTCCCATTCACTTAATACAGCACATCTTTTTGTGTCATTTTATGACATTTTTTTTTTTTGCTTCTAGGAAGGTGTTGGTGTTGGAGTTACAACAACATTTTTTACATAAAATGACATCCTAACCCAAACCCCAAATCTAACCACAACTCCAAGTGACCAATGTTTTAAAATAGACATAAACATGTAGAAACCTTTATATTAAATGACATCCTAAAGCAAATCCTACATCTAATCCAAGAGACAACAGAAAAAAATTAGAATATGGTTTGTGTACTGCACAACATTTCACACTGTGTGCTATTTATACGCAAATCATGAGAATGGGTTGTGTTGCCTGTGTGTGTGTGTGTGTATGTTTGTGTACCTGATCTCTGGGTCTTTGTAATGTTCTCCATGTGTCTGTGTGTGTCAGACTCACTGTTGTGTGGTTCAGGCACTGCAGTCTAAATAGAAACACACACACAGAAATGTTAAAGCTTCATTCACATCACTGATATCATCTGGAGCTGAAGAGTCTCTGACATGAATGACTTCATAATGTCAGGTAAAGATAAAGTGACATCTCCACTTCTTTAGTTTATCTGCACATCTGACACACATTAGTGACCTTTAACTGCATAGATGATCACACACAAAACAAATGTGTGAAAACATCATTCACAAGCTAAAAATTGTGTTCAACAGGTGATGTTACCTGACTGATGGGTGAAGTAAAGATGTCTTTGACGTGTGGAGGTGTTGTTTTGTTTCTCTTGCGCAGTGAACAGGTGTATGAATCAATGCGTCTCTGAACCGCTGCAGCTTGTGTCCTGGTCAGCGTGGACAACAACACGACTTTATCCACCTCTTCTTCTTCACCCGTCACCAGTGGAGATAAACCAGCATCCTGCAGCCAGAGCTCCTCCTGCTCACCTTCTGAAACACACACACACACACACACACACACACACACACACACACACACACACACACACACACACACAAACACACACACACATCAGATATCTTTATTCAGTTCTTTCTTTTCTTGAATGAGATGAGAGTCATGTGAGAAATAAAGTTAAGTTGTGTGTCTCACCTTCAGATTGTCTTGAGTCTCGTCTGCTGATGTCTGTCTCTGAATCACTGATGTGTTGTTGTATGATCTCCACTTCACTCCAGAAAGACTCCAGACATAACGGATCCGACTCCTGCGGCTGTGATGTCAGACGCTCCGATGAATCCGGCTGAGGCTCCGCCCAGGACTCAACATTCATTGCGGTGACTCTGGAGTCCCTGAATCAAACACCATTGAAAGGAAGAAATGACTTCATTAAAACCGAATCAGCCGGTTAGTGTCAAGTAATCATGTCAGATTTTACTGTCTGATGTCCAGATTTGATGAGCTTCATGTGATTAAATCAACAGAGAAAGAACCTGAAGACCTTTAGAGCTTCTGCACAACATTAATAATCATGCAATGATCTCAAAAACATCTACAATTTAAAAGCTTAAAGGTGCCAAAGAATGCATTGTAATAATCTGTTAAATTATTATTTGGCTTTATAAAGTGCAAAAATGATCCAGAGTCAGTTTAACATGTCTATTTACAACTCTAGGATTTGTCCTTCAGATTGAAATGGTCTATTATTGCCTTTTTTAAAAGGGTCATGAATAGTAATGTTGAGCTCTGCTCTGATTGGCTGTTTCTCCTTCAGTAGCTCTGTGTGTGTGTAAACAGATCTTATGTTTGAGTCTGTATCAGATTTTGAGGAGTAATCAATTGTTTGGAGATTGTTAATGGACGTTTCTGAGAGGTAAGTTTGTGTTTTTTGTAACGTCAAAAGTAGAACTTCAGCCTAACACTAGCATGTAGCAGTAACTAGCATGTAGCATTAACTAGCATGTAGCGGTAACTCAACAGTCACAACTTAGCATTGTAACAACATTGTACTTATTCAATTTAATGTGTAATCTAATGCTGTGGTGTACATCTGGACTGTAACCTCACAGTTTGTGTTATGTTGAGATTGGTCTGTTTTTCAGCGGTCTTTTACATTCATGAGGTTTACATAAGAAGGAGGAAACAATCGTGTTTGTCATTACCATAATATGTCATTACCATGTACACAACTCTTACTATTCATCTATGACTACATAAATACAGTTTTACAGTCTATAGCACTTTTAAAGAAACTTAAGATGTCATCAGGTGTAGAGGAGATGATCTGCTGAAGGACTTCGCAACATCGCAATACTAACACACGTCTCTCTCAAATGCTTGTATATCAAAGTTGTTCAGACAATACATTAACAAAATACTAAATACAGAACAAAGTACTGCAACACACATCTATGATGAACCACACTCTGAAATGCTTGTGTTAAAAACAACACAATCTGTTTTAACACATGAAATGCATCCCTAACTAGACAGATCTCTGTGCTATGAGTGGAACATCAACACAACTTTTCTTGATTTTAACCTTAAATCAACACAAAATGACACAAATAGCAGAACACAGATTGCAAAAGAAAGAAAATTGTGTTTCATCTTAAGACCTTTAGCACACACGTATGTTACGTGACAAGTTAACCCATGTGTTTCAGTCTGGTCTTTAGTTATAAACCATACCTGATAAACGGTTGAGTTTGTCTGGTTGAGTACGGCTCGTGTGAACGCTGTGTGTAACCCATTCGTTTTGTACGCACCACAGGTTTGGATCGCATCACGGGTTTGGATGGCACCAAGCGCTGCACATTGGTCTTTTTGGGCGTCATATCCATATAATACATCCTGACTGTGTAAAGATGATGCTTTACCGCTCCTCCAGATTCATAAAGTACATTAACATCTCAGATATATCTCACACCAGGTTAAGATGTTTCTCCAGCGATGATTTGATCTCAATGAATCACAGTAAATGACACAAACTCATCTGTTGTTGGTTTGTTTTGTCAAATGTTTGTGAGGTGGAGGATGAAAACCAGTAAAACCGCATCGCACCACCAAAGCCGCCCATCTGCGTCACACCCATAACACACATTCCATTCATTATTTAACATAACACAAACAAATACATCTGATAAAAATAATCCTGACACCTGACCTGATTTCATTATTCAATTTCTGTGTTCTTTTAAACATGAGAAGCAATGATTACACAAACTCAAGTCTACACACATTAAGTGTGAATTAAAACCATCTGATATATTTAATGAGAATATCTTATGTGTTCATGTGGACCTGACAGTAGTTGAATCTCTGGATGTTTATTTGTCATCTTCATATGTAGGCTACATGTAATCATTATCATCATCACTCTTACTGTATTTGCAGATATAAGGCAAATCCCATTAAATCTGTCAGATAAATCTCCTGGTTAACAGGAAGCTGAATGACGCAAACAGACTCTTCATTGTTATATACGATCTCACTTCAGCTCATTTCTTTACAGTGATATAAAGTGTTTGTCCAGCACTGATAAATGAAGGATTTACAGTCATGTTTATGTCTGATAAGATGAGGAAACTCACACTTGTTTTTATCCATCCTCAAATTATTTTTAAACCGCATGACATTCATTGTTGTTTTTCATATCACAATCTATTGTGTACTGTGAGGTGTCTATATATAGAAAACACACAACATATTATCAGTGTTAATATTAAAGATGACTTGTTACTCACTGTAAAGTTATAAACTCACTCCAGATCAGATGAAGATATTTTACTTTTACTGTCAAAGCAGAAACTTTGTAAAGCTCCAGAGGAGACACATGTGAGATGAACACCTAACTAAAGTTCATGAGGTTTTGAGGTTTATTGCTGGGACAGTAAGGCGAAACGATTATTTATCATAATTACTGATAAATGACTTTGAAAACATGCATTTGTTTCACTTTTTTATTAAGTTAGTGTTGCTACACGTGTCAAAGCAGTGGTGCCATACAAACACATCAGTCCAGCAGCACGCAATTTATATTTTAATACCACAATAATTGTTAAAATAATTGATTATTTTGTTGTTGTAATTGTTTGAATCAAACATTGAAAATCAAAAAGAATTAATTGCACAGCTCTATTTGACAGCATGAAGTGTTTACAGTTTTACACAAAACACTGAAACTTCTGAACAGACTCATGAGAAATACTTCAGCTACTTTCACAATACATGTAGCTTTAGTTAGTCCGAGCCGATCGCCGGTAATCCGCTTTACAACCCACAGTGACTTAATCCAGATTGCACTTCAAAAGCTTCTTATAGTTTGCAAAGTTAAGTAATGTGAACTGTCAACCAGATAACCTGCCTAAACTACTGTACAAGAACATGATTTCATCAAAGTATTCAAATATAATTTCATAAAGTTCCCTTAAATACACTTCTCAAACTCTCTCATTCTTGCACTCCAGATGTTAGTAGTAGAAGTTTGTTTCGTTTTTAACGCTTTGAGATTTAGATTAACTAGAAAGGTCCTACCTGACAGCGTATCTACCCGAACCGAGCGGCCCTCCCAGACCCATAGCTTTTCTGCCCCGGGACATCTTCCTCTGGTTCCTCAGATTTCTCTGTTAGCGCAGAGAGCAGGAAGCAGCCGCTGGCCGTATTCAGTCAGCGACCCGTCTGTAATCTCATTTGAATGAACACACACGAGAGCCAGAACCCTCCGCACAGGAACGTCACCACATCCCAGCATCCTGCTACAGGAAGACGGGCACGAGCGGGCAGCTGACACTGCTAACAAACAACCAGGGGGGCGGACGCTCCAGACTGTGCTGATATTTGGGTAAATAAAGATTCTCTGACACCTAAGATACAAAATAACTAAACTGTGTCAACTGCATCTATACCTTAAACTAACTATCAAGCTCACTCTATTAACACTCTATTCATCATATAAATAAACTAAACTATATTGCTGCTCTGTGAAGCTCATCTAAAGTGATCAGACGACACACAGAGACTTCTCTATTTGATTAAATAGTGTTGTATTTGCACTTCATCCATCATCAGCTTAATTACCACCTTATTATTGTGTTATTGTATGTTTCTTGTTTTATGTAAAATGCTTTGACAATATTGTAAGTACACACAATCATGCCAATAAAGTTCATTCAACTAGTGCAGCCCTTTTCTGTGTGTAACAATACATAAAATTATCACAAAAAAAACAAGTTTGTGTTACACTTTTTGTGGTTTTACCAACAACGGCCACTAGGTGTCAATGGTTTGCTGCATACTCTTGTCACAATTTAATAAATTACTGTAACTGCATTATTATTACTGCTAAAATGTTTTAAAATATAAAAACTACATTCTTAGACCATTCATATACAGTTTGTCGTGATAAATTAAAATTCACATGCAAAATATTAAAGTAAACTCAGGTGTGCCGCTCACAGGACAGCGCCAGTTAAAGGGTTGAATGGAAATTGAGACAAAAAATAATTTGAGAAAAATTCAGCATCAGAGCTCCTCACAGAATCAAAGCTTTGAAATGAGAGCGAATCAGACAGCAGCTTTAACCTCTCACACAACCTCACTGAGGTCAAGAGCTTCAACCTTACTGTAAATCAGATCAGATCTGTCAGAAGAGAGAATACAGCCAATAATCACTGTAAGAGCACGTGAGAGAGAGAGAGAGAGAGAGAGAGAGAGAGAGAGAGAGAGAGCTATTTTATAGCTCAGGTGATCTGATGGAACTTAATCAATAAAATTAAAACATCATCATAAATCTGCAGATCTTTGTGTTTGTGCAGACGTGGATGCTCATCATTGCAAATTCTCTGAAACGTAAATATAATTTAAAGTTTAGCTGTGCATTTTGTCACAAATGGAGCAGTAAAATTGTGTGATCTGTGTTGTTTACTCAGTCCTTAAAGAATTCAGCATATTTCATTTCTAAAGGTTCAGCATAGCTGATTTCTATTATTAAAATACTTCATCTGAAGCTCAGTAATGTTTGGTTAATAATCACATCTGTTATCATTGAGTTTACAGCAGGTGATCACTGCTCTTCTTTCTAGATTAAATCAACACAATAAAAGCCTTGACATTTACCATTACTCTTATTACAAATATCTCATCTGCATCGCTCTCATTTCTCAGTTGACACAAACAGTCTGTGTACATTCTCAATATAATCTCATTGAGCAGACATCATGCAGCATCAAGCATGCATCGGTGCACAATGCAGATATCTGCAGTCTATTGTCTGACTGCAGCTGCAGGACAAAGAGAGTTGCGTTCACAGAGCGCGCGCTCCTGCACCACACACACACACGCGCCCATAGCAACAGGTCTCGTGCACGTAGCAACCGTCAACGCTACACGGCCAGCCACGACACATCTCAGTAACAATAAATGTTTCGCGCGAATAACGAGCAGCATAGTCACAGATACACACCAGCTGTTTAATTTGCGTTCATAATGTTTAAGTGTTTATTTAAAATCCTGCATACAATTTATTCAGATGATTGCAGATCTCACCTGTGAGAAGAGCTCGCGACGCGTCCACTATCGATGCGCGTCAATAACGATGTTGATGCTGAGGAGACACAAAAGCAGAAGCCGCGCGACACACAGATGGTGCTGAGCCTGCCATCGCGTGACGTCACGGACACCACACCTGCGCATGCGCGTCAGTGGGTGTGTATGCATGTGCGCGCCAGGTAATTTTCCCCAGACCCATCGAAAGATGAGATGTCTTGTAATGTTGGTCACATACACGTTCTGCAGTGAGCAACAATACTAACATACATGTAGTTTACAAACATCTTTCAGATTTCTTGTCAGTTTTACAAAGTGCTGCTATAAAACAATAAATTAGCTACTGTGAATTGCGTTAAACAAATGAATACAACAATATTTATAACACAGAAAACAAATGCAATCTGTAAGAATATCATTTCAATCTCAGGGTATTTAGATCATAACACACAGAGTCATTTAATGTGGAAAGTGTTTGGAGTCCTTCTGCTCAACCTGAGTCTCTATTGTGTGTGTGTGTGCGTGTGTGTGTATGTGTGTGTGTGTGTGTGTGTGTGTGTGTGTGTGTGTGTGTGTGTGTGTGTGTGTGTGTGTGGTCATTTCCTTCTATTGTTCAAGCTCAGACCTTGATGAAGACATGCAGGCCACACCCACTTCCACAACACACACTGCTCATACAACACGGTTACTATGGCAATTTTCAGGACAGTAATTTTGGATATAATGATCTATATCTTATCTATTTGGAATAGTCCATTTAGATAAAGATCTTATTATTCTTTTTTCTTCTTTAAATGGATTATGCTTATTGAATTAGTAAGATCTGTTTTCGTAATCCCCCTGTTATATTATATTATGATAAATGTTTTCTTTGTATTATCTTCATTGAATGTTATGTTACACTGTGAAGATTTTCTTTGACAATGGAGATAGATTATGTGTCCATATAAGATATATGTTTTATATATATATGATGTTCTGTTTAAGAAAACACACTGTATAACCGACCTAGAACAGATTCATGTGAAATTTTGGATACTGATTACAAAATATGCATCTGTTCTGTGGCAGATAGATAATGTAGCCTACATTAAAATGATATTATAAGGAGTTGTTTTTACCTACCAGTATTGCTTGGGATTCAAACCCATGACCTTGGCAAAACTATACTGGCATGAATTACAGGAAGTCCTTTTAATTGTTTCCTCCTTGTGTCACATTTTTCACCGTTTACATGTTGATGTATAGTACAGTCTGTGATTCTATTGGGAAAACTTAGAGCCGAATACACTAAAGACAGAGCACACTAACCTTTTGTGACATCAAATGCACTAAATGTGTTTTAACTAGCTCTTATTCATCCTATATGTTCAAATATTCAGACATTATTAAAATGATGTGGTAACAGAAAATGTTGACCTGCAGTGACTTTATACACAGTGATCAAGGTTGTTTTGACAGACACGTGTGCATTACTGTAATCAGCACATCTAACTCGATTACTCCAGCACACATGAAGCCGTTGAAAGCATCTGTCACCTGTGTGTTTGTCCACGTCAGTCCAGCACGTGAGCGTTGAATTCATGTTACATTAACTTCTCTCTACTGTACATCACATGATGGAAATAGATCATACTGTAATAGGCTAAATATTTTACTTTTTCCCAGACTGATTGAGTGATTGTATAAACAGCTGGTAAATATGAGATAATCCATGTGTAGAATATTATGCTGTATATAAATCCAGTAGAGATTTGTTAAATATAGCCGTCAGAGGTTTTTGTTTGGCACAAAACAATATTAGGCAATCAGGCCCTCATTTGTGCTTTTCTCTAAAATACATACCTGAAACAAGCCAAGTTATTCTCTTAAATCATGACAAAAACACCTAGCAGTGTTGAATATAGCGAAAGTGTTGAATGATGTTTTCTATTTTACTCTATTGTAAATGATTAATATACAACATCTTTTTAACACAAGAAAAAATAAAACATCAATTACTAAATATGTTAGGTAAAAATAACTAAAACATTTACAGGATGTAGAAATATACATAAACAGTATAATTATAAATAGTTATAAATCATTATAAAATATTTTAGTTCTGATTAAAAATAAATTATAAAACATCATTTAAGCATTCTATTTTTTTAATGATGTAATTTTGACTAAATAGAAAATTCAATAAATCCTAATAAATATATAAAGCATATATGACATCTCTGAATGGATCATTAGAAATGCTGGAAATAGACTAAAATGGCTGGGTTATTTTTGACTCATAATCAGTGGTGTAGTGCAGGGTATACGCAGGTGTATACGGAGTATCCACTTCTTTATTTGATGGCATGGGGTATACCCACTTCTACTTAAAAAAAATGGGGGCATAACTTAAGAGTATACCCATTTCTCCAAGCACCACTACACCACTGCCCATAATGGGTAAATATTAGACAGAACACGTGCTGGGTTAAAATTGACCCAAATGCTGGGTTATTTTAACCCAACTGCTGGGTTATTATACCCCATGGTTGTATAACAACAACCCAACACTGGGTCATTTTTAACCCAGCACAGGGTCGTTTTTAACCCAGCACAGGGTGTTCTGTACAATATTCATAAAAAAAATAACCCAGCCATTTTTAGAGTGTATGCCTTTTAAATCTCTGTTTAGGAGCATGTAATGCAATGCATAAAACAAAACAAAACAAAACAAAACACAGGCGATGAGCTTTAATTGTTAATCATCTGAAGCTTTTTTCAATCGTATGCTGCATCACTACCCTGAAGTGAGAATTTGTAGTTTCATACGAATGCCTGAAGATGGCGCCCTTCTTTTAAAAGAGGAAGGATAAACCTACACTGTGTATACTGTAGTATTATTTCTTACATGTCCTCATCTCTTAGAATCTGAAGCTTTAACTGATGTCTGATACATGCTTAAGTGTTAAAACTCAGATGGGAAATTTCATCTTGTACTAAGTGATGTTGGATTCAGCTGGGAATGTCTTGCACTTATTGGTTGAATATTATTGACCATTATATGCAGAAGATACTTTATGTAAATGTTCTGGTTTATTCTGTTATTTAGCTTTGTTCTTATTCTTTTATTTTATTTCTATAACTTACTATTTTACTTTTAATTTTGCACTATATACTTTGTTTTATTTTTACTTTTATTTGCACCATTTGTACGCAGCCCAGCTGCAAATGTAGAGTTTTTGTCATGCCAATAAAGCACACTTAGATTGCAAATTGAAGTGAAGCAGCAGGCGGTGCCATTGTTTGTAAAGTTCAGGAGACTCTGAGCAATCTTCAGCTTCAAACATGATTTCTTTTTGTGATTGTTGATTTTTTTTCAGATGGCTGAACATAAGAGACTCTGGAATTTTTTATTTTTATATAAAATGTTATAAAGAGAAGTAGCATAAATGATGAATAAATGATATTTTTTTTAAACTCTGTGAATGACATCCGAATCGAATGGTTTCAGTGTCTTTAAAGTGGATTTTGAAGCACTATAAAGTTGTTTTTGACAATATCTGAAGGGTTAATATAATAAAGATCCTTCAGCTGATCATGTGATCTCAACAAGAAAGGAAAATCCTGTAAAATTTAAACAAAAATAGATATTTTATGTGTAATGACTTGCACAGAGAAACTGTTCACCACAAAACTTGTAATATGTGCTGCTAATGTAAAAAAGTGGATTTTAAAGGTTATACAGATTTAGTTTTGATGTTGTGTTGCTGCAGTATGTTTTTGCTTTGCAGTTTAACTCAGATGTGTTTTATTCATGAGGGTACAACTAAAAACATTGAAAACAAGCTCCTGGTTGCATGAAGTCTGACCGTCAGTACTGAGAGAATCCCTGAGGAGTTCTGTACATCTGTGAGAAAACTTCAAGCTCATTTTTAAATATTTACATCTAGTCAATATTCTTAAATAACACACAGACGGTATAACAGCAAAGTTACCCTGACAAACATACTTCAGCATCTGTCCTCAGAGGTCATAAATAAATCAGATGTTCTAGAATCTGGCTATGATTTATGCAGTTATTAATATACAGAAGTTTATGAGGGATATCATTCAGGGAAATCCCACAATGTTTCTGTACAGACAGAACTGATTTTATTGCATGCGTCATCACAATACGAGCATGTATATAATTTCAAGTGATGCTGCTTTAATCGATATGTAATGGATTGTCTGAAGGGTTTTTAAGCAGATGAATATGATTTAAAGCATGCTGATATGTTAAATGTCTCAGTGGGACACTTTGATGAAGTGCACATTTGGATCTTCTCTGCAGAACAAATCAATATGGACAAAGAGTAACTATACGAGATAATGGGATGATCCAGGCAGAAGAAATAAAGTAAATAAGTTGATAATATTACCTATGACAAACATCCGACTGAAGTTTTGACCGGGCCAAATTACAGTTACAAGTTGGTCAATAATACCTAAGGGTGGTTTTCCAGACAGGGTTTAGATGAATTCAGGACTAGGCCTTAGTTACATTAGGACAGTTTTTTACAAACATATGTCATTACAAACTGTTTTCAGTTAAGAAAACTCAAACATGCATTTTATTTAGGGACTATTTTTCTGGGAAACCAGCCCAAACTGGTTTAATTACTACACCTACCAGTATTGGCTCACTGGAGAAGTCAACCCCTGATCATATCAACTGACCCCAGAACAAACTGAATGCATCATATCAGTATTTTCCACTTTTCATACCAAGTTACTTATTATTTTTTGTGTGTTGTTTGTATTACTTGATATTTTGATATCATTTATTTTTATTTTTATTAAAGGGGTCATATTATGATTTTTTTTAAAGAAGTAAAATAAGTCTTTATATGTGCAGTTATTAGGTGTGTCCTTTTCAATGCAAAGAGCTGATGAAATGCAAACACTATCGCCATAATGGTGGTTTGTTGAAATTAAAACTCAATTGTGGTGTCAATTATTTTCTCTCTCTTTTACTAAATGGCAGTGCTGTAGTTGGAGAGTGCAGATTAAGGGGCGGTATTATTATAATTAGACCCTATATCACAAAACATGCATTATTTTATTTTTTCACATGCTTGCAGAGAATGGTTTACCAAACCCAGTTACTGGGTTGGATCTTTCCCACAGTTTCTAGGTTGATAGAAGCACTGGGGACCCAATTATAGCACTTAAACATGGAAAAAGACAGACTTTCACAATATGACCCATTTAAACAGCGTGTGTTTGAAATTTGTATCCCCTAATTTCTTTCCCAGTGAAACCACCAACCTCACCTATCTCTCTCTCTCTCTCTCTCTCTCTCTCTCTCTCTCTCTCTCTCTCTCTCTCTCTCTCTCTCTCTCTCTCCCCACAGGGACTCCATCTGTCTGTGACACACATTATACAGCAGATGATGAAGATGATGATGGTGCTTATCAAACAATAAGTGATGAGACTAATAGAATATTAAGTGCTGTTTCCTCTTGCAGTCTTTTAGTTTGCATACACAAGACTTACTGTACTGTTAATGCTGTAAGTTTACTCTATGCGTCAACGGTATCACACATTAAAACACACTCATTTTTTAATGTATAACTTTGACATTATATGTAAGTGGGTTCTCAAGGACATCTGACACTGATCCAGCTCCAGTTTAGTCTGATGTACATAACTCATCTTTATGTTGCCTACTTTCAAACCATCATCTTCTTCAGTTTATCTGTCTGCTTGGCTAGCACTGCTGCCTCACAGTAAGAAGGTGGGTCTAGGTCCCAGCTAGGTCAGGTGGCCTTTCTGTGTTAGAAAGAAAGAAAGAAAGAAAAGAAAGAAAGAAAGAAACAAACAAACAAACAAACAAACAAACAAACAAATAAATAAATAAATAAAGAAAAATGTCTGGTTGCCTGCCTTTTGTAATCTCACAGCTCAGTTATCTTCTCAGTTAAGTCTTATTCATTCACTGTTTAGTTGCAGCAGTATTATGTTAAAGTGATAGTTCACCTAAAAATGACAATTCTGTCATCATTAACTTTGATCAAAATCTGTAAGAGTCTCTTTATTCTGATGAACACAAGAGAAGATATAGTATAGAAAAACAAATATGATGGAAGTCATTGTGTACCATCAGCTGTGTGCTTACCATCATTTTTTTTTAAAATATCTTCTCTTGTGTTCATCAGAATAAAGAAACTCATTCAGGTTTAAAACAACAGCAGTCTTATAGACACTTCACTGCAGAATCATGATTTTTTTCTTATACTTACATAGTATTACTGCAGATTCTTCATGCATAATATAATTTTCCTTTTTTTTAATATCTTTTTTCCCATTCAAGTTAGAATGACATGTCTGGTTTAATATCCTATCATCATGTTACTTGACTAAATGTTTCAAATAGTCAAATAGGAGCCTATATACTGGTTTAGTATTAGTTATTTAGTTAATTTGATAAATGCGCTTGTTTGATAGCACTAATATAATGTTCTGACTGCAAACCTACAAGCTGTTTTTATTTGTGTTTGTGTTTATGTGTAGATGCATGTGTGTGTATGTATAAATGTATCTGTGTGTGTGTGTTTAAAGGATGATTTCCTGCAGAGCGCGTGGCCCCGCCCTGGAGGAGTGACGTCACACCGAAGCTCTAGCTCCTTCACTTTACACACCCGACGCATCACGACACTTTCCCGGGATTAACGGGTGGACTATAACGGCGGTAAGCGCGCGGTGAGTGTGCACGTTCGCGTCATCAGGTATACTGCAGTTAGAATTGATTTTAGCGGGATTATCAGTGCATGCGCTGTGTCGGAGTCACAGTCAGACACGGAGAGGAGGAGGAGGAGGAGGATCTTCAGCCGTCTCCTCTCGCTCCTCACCAACTTTCTGAACGCGTGTGTGTCCGTTAAACGACTCGGTTTGCTCGTGCTGTTAATGCGGCATTTCCACACAGAACCGCATCGGCTGGAGTTTCGGGTCCGGTTGGGTCACAGTGAGTCTGATGTTATGTGACTCTATTGATTTGATTACGAGTAGTGGTCTCTCTGTGTGTGTGTGTGTGTGTGTGTGTGTGTTTGTGTGTTTGTTTGTGTGTCTGTCAGCGCGAGCTCATTGACTCTGTGGAATGCGGCCGTTATTTATTTCTCTGCACGCGCATCATGTCGCTTTTTCACTTCAACCTGCGCGATCCTTGCAGTAGTTTTGTTTTTCTTCTTCTCTATCGGGTTCTTCATAGTGTTCATAATGTTACTGTTATTAAACTGTCATTGATTTAGTGTTTAAGTGAATTTTCCGCGACTCGATTAATGAAGTTGTTGATTTAAATGGACTTGTCAGCTGTTTAAACGCGGTATTTCACGTGTTTCTGTATTTATTTTCTCTAAAGAATATTTATGATATATGTATAAAGTTAAAAAAGTAGACTTTCTGTTTTAGCATCTCTTGAAATATCGATAGTATATTGTGGTACTTTATATTTTTGAGATATACTATGGTATCAAGAGATTATAATACATGTCCTGTTATATAAAGTGCTACAAATTAGGGGTGAGTGATATAAATTCATATCAAGGTGTTTTCCACTCTCCAGCCGGTATATCGGTATTACGGTATATTGCCGTATGAGAAAAATAATAATTTTGGAATCACATTTTAGTTAACCTTAGTTAAATTATATGTATTTTAACCTTATATAACTGAAAAAAGATAGGGATTAGTCATAAACATACACATTTTTCCCTTAAAAAGTGCCACAGGCGGACTCATCTTGTTATGAATATTATGCATATTGTCAGTCTGTCGGATTGAAACCTTGTGTCTATAAAGCATCTACTTTTTCATGAAATGGAACAAACACTGTATTTTTTTAATGGTTCAACACATAAATACATACAGAATATAAGTGATGCTTTTACAAAGATGCCTTTAATTTTTTTTAAACAACTTCAAAGAAAGTGAACATTTTGCTTCTAGATTTTAGTCTACTTGAACATCATATTCACACTCTGCAAAATGACTAAAAAGATAGAAATATTTCCAATCATATAAATAATTTTCTAACATGAGCAGCTGCTCAGGGTGGCATTTTGCAGGGGGTGGCACAGGGTGCCTTGACCGGGTTTTACCTCTTATTTGCACGGCACATCAGTTGTTTCATGTGCACCAGTTAATCTGTACGGGACTCTCCGCAGATGCAGTGGTTTGTACTAACCCTGTTAGTGAGAAGTTGCAAAGAGTACCAATTTTAACAAACTGTATAAATGCAGAAATAGGATTTATGAATAACATATCAATGGTAGTGTTGAAGCCATATCATGGAACAACACAACACCGGTAATAACTTTTATACCGGTATATCATCTTTTTAGTTAAGTTAAAACTTCACACAGTATTGATGTGACGTGTAATAAAATCATAATTTATCTGAGAAATGCGTTCATTAAAAATTTGCTTAATTGATCTCCATCCAAACAAATAGGCCTAACCATTAAAACAATTCTGATTGACGTTTGTTGTATTTGAACTTAAGGGCTATAACCTTAACTATTTGACTAATTTCTATATTTAGTAATGTAAATAAATTGATGAGTAATTTGTCAGACTACAGTTATGATAAGATTAAGCAGAAGATGTATTGATCTGGTCCAGATTAAACACATAGTTGTTACAGATGCTGTTGAGTTCAATTGAGTTCTTTGATTGTCACCTAATGAACTGAAGAGTGTCTTTTTGTGACCTTTAAACACTTTATGAAGTATTCATAGATCCGTGTGTGTTTAACATCCACACCCCTGTGTCACTGCTGGAGGAATCTGTCTGTCTGTCTGTCTGTCTGATTCATGCATCGTTGTCTGGCATGTTTCAGTTAAATGAAAATTTCCCTCTGTGTCGCAGACAGACATGATCCTTTCATTTAAATTGTTAGCTGGTTTTCACTCTGTCATTACTTTGCTTTATGTAAATAGCTGTGAAATCTTCTGTGATCCTATGATAATGATCTTTGTTTATTTTTGTCTGAACTGTGGCCTGTGTTTGTTTACCGCTGTTTATATGCACAGGTTTGTGCCTCGTGCTGTGTTAGGACTTTTCTGTTTATAAAAGTATTAAAGATGAAATTGTTTCTCATGTAATATTAACAGTAGTACTGAGAGATGATGGAAATACTGATGTCCTTTATTTATGATTTTAAGGGGCGGTTTCCGGGACACAGTTTAGATTAATCCAGGACTAGGCCTTAGTTATATTAGGATATGTACGTAGTTTTTACAAACATACCTTACAAAAAACAATTCTGGTGTGCATCTCGAGACAAAACAATGGCACTGGTATATGTGAAGATGCATCAGTGTTTTTAAATTAAGGCAGCTCAAACATGCATTTTAGTCTGCATGGGACTATAAACTCTGTCTGGAAACTGCCCCAATATGTTTGGCTCATGATGATTAACATCAGAAACTGTTTTCTCGTCTCAGGATTTTTACAAACACCCGCTGCTGTGAAATCCATAGTGTTTGTCTGCAGAGGCGTTCAGTGTAATAGTTTACAATGTTCTGCTTTAATCTGGACCTGTTTACTCCACGATTTACAGCTTAACATTGGGTGGATCAGATTAAGAGACACTGTGTGTGTGTGTGTGTGTGTGTGTGTGTGTCTAGTGTAGTTTTTTTCTCAAAGCAATGTGATTTTTTTTTTTTTTGCCAAGATTTTCTCTTGTAAGACTAATCTCATCGGTGGCCCATATATTGCCAATGAATCTTTAAAAGCTCAAAATGTAAAGTCCGACTCCTGGCAGTGTGGTGAATGTTGTATTAGAGGAGTCCTGCTGTGCACCGACGGCCATTTAATGAAGATTCAACAGGAGCACAGCAACATGTATGAGACAGAGAGACATTGAGTTACTAACAGTGATACTTGTCTATGTGCGTGTTTACATGCGTCGCTTCTCCATGTGAGGTTCTGTTTAGTAATGAGGACACTCAGCCAATCAGATACAGTGTTACATCCGGTACAGGAAATGACCTCACAGACAGGCCAGTAACGGTAGGAAGCTGCTGGTGCCGCAGTGGTTTGCTTGAAGACTTTTCCTTGCATTGTTGTTATGTGAACATAAGCCAACACACACAACTCCTCATAGAACAAACTGTTGCTTGTGTTGAGCAGATTGGTGTTTTAAACCTCGGTGTTGCATTAAAAAAATCAAACATGTGTGTTAAATCAGAACTAACACTCATGTGTGATGTGTAAACATGTTAAGCACACCATAACAACCTCATTAGTGAAGAAGATTAACAACAGTATGTGGTTAAGTTAGTGCAGGTGTGTAATATTTGATATATATGATCAGTTTTAAGGTCCGTTTGTTAAAAAATCTTGATTTAAAGCTGAAGTGTAGGTAATTGCTGGATTAACTTGCCCGTAAAATGTATGGATGACTGGTTGTTATAAACAGGTTAGAGATATTATGAATTTGATTTCAAAGAAATTCACTTTTTTGAAAATATGCTAATTTTCCAGCTCCCATAGAGTTTAACAATTGAGTTTTACCGTTTTGGAAACCATTCAGCCGATCTCTGGGTCTGGCGGTACCACTTCTAGCATAGCTAAGCATAATTCATTGAATCTAATTAGGCCATTAGCATCGCGCTAAAAAATTACCAAAGGGTTTCAATATTTTTCTATTTAAAACTTGACTCTTCTGTTGTTACATTGAGTACTAAGACCGACAGAAAATTAAAAGTTATGATTTTCTAGGCAGATATGGCTACGAACAGTAAGTGTATAATAATCAAGGACTTCGTTGGCGTAACATGGCTACAGCAATGCCCGAAAATAGTTCCCAGCTAGAAGAGTTACCAAAGGGACTATTTTCAGCACTGTGTAATGTCATTGCTCCTCCTGCAGCCATGTTACTACAGCAAAGTCCTTGATTAATACGCCAGAATGAGAGTATAGTTCTTAGCCATATCTGCATAGAAAATCACAACTTTTAATTTTCCGTCGGTCTTAGTACATGATGTAACTACAGAAGAGTAAAGTTATTTGACATTTAATTCTCATAATTTTTTTGTTTGTTCATGAAATAATTTTCACACGTTGTTGTGATTATTTAAATTAAATCTTTACAAGGTTTACCTAGCAGAAAATATTAAAGTGCCTATATTATGAAAAACTAACTTTTTCTGGGTTTTGGGGTGTTATTTTGTGGCTCTGATGCTTCCACACGCATACACACTTGGAAAAAAATCCATCCATGCTGTTTTGAGTGAGATACAGGTTTCTGAATGTCCTCTGCTTTAAGTCTCAGATTGGACGAGTTCAAACTCAGCTCCGAAGTGAGGTAACTAGCCGTTTAGTCACATTCCGTTTGAATTTTCCCGCACACCATCCCACTCGCAGGTCTCCACCCACCAGGTAGCTAGAGAGCACAGAGCAGTCACTTCACTGATATCCAGTGTTGCCAACTTGGCGAATTTGTCACTAGATTTAGCGACATTTAGTGACTTTCCAAGCAAGCTTTAGCTACTTTCCATTGAAATTAGTTGGCAACACTGCTGATATCCTCTATACTGTTTTCATGGCTCACGGAAACAGCGCTATTTGGATATTATGGATTATACTCCCACCTACTAGGTATGTCCCGATCCGTTTACGTTATCGGAAATCGGCCCCGATCACGTGGTTTCAGACCGCGTAATAATAATAAACCGTTAATAATAATATATAAAAATAATAACACAGTATGGTCTGTAATGCTCACGATATCACTGAGCACACGCACGCGCACATGACGTTAGTAGTGGGGCGTGATCAAAGGAGCAGCAGCTCATAAATATGTAATGACCACCTCAAAACGGCACTATCTAAAATGCACTGAAACAGAGGCTACTAGAGATGGGTAACAATCTTTTCCTACAAGTTATTTCGAGCAAACAACTTTTGAAACATGCTTTATGGAACTCATACACCTATTTAACTTGTGGAAAAGCAGTCATAAGATGGGCACTTTAAGAATAACATTCTTCACTTCCCTAAATTTGGAATTGCGGTTTGGGAAATGTATGTTTTACCTGGCAGTTCATACTACTTATCAAAGTTTTGCAGCATTTCTTTAAATGCTGTTTTTACACTGTATTTAATGGCTTTGCAATGTATCACGTTACACTGTCAGTTAGGGAGCGCCATCTGATACTGTCATATCATATATATAATGTTTATACAGGCGCTGCAGCTCCCCCTTGTGTTTTATAAAGAGATGTGCAATCATTGCGGTGATCTGAAATCATCACAATGAGGTCAAATTGCAAAGAGACAATTATTAAATCATTGTGACAGCCCTAATGAATAATTCAACAGCTTGTCGATTAAGCGTACATCTGGATTTTTTCATGATCATGTTATGGTCGAAAAAAGTCAAATATAATGAGAGACTTGTTAAAAAAATCCCCATGAGTACTGAGTTTGGTTTCACTATCAATCATCAGACTAAAACAAGCTCTTTCTGTGTGCGTGTGCGTGTGCGCGTGCGTGCCGTGTGCGTGTGTGTGCTTGAACTAACACTTCAGTCACCTACACACTTTCTCTCTCTCTAACCGGAACCTTTGTCTGATATGAAATAGATAGTAAGTAACCACCTCCCAGTTTCCCATCTGTGTAGGATTGTTTATTTTTTATCTACCTGTGTGCATGCGTGTGTGTTTCCTCTTGCCCCAGAGTTTAAATTGTATTTGATATGTGTGTGATATATTTTGGGTGCTCCAGCAGACTCATACCTCCCTCGTACCGTCCTGTACCAGTCCTGCATCAGCTCAGCTGCTGTGTGTGTGGTGTGTGTGTGTGTGTGTGTCTGACAGGTCAGGAAACTAAGCATTGCTCGGTGTTTGCACGGCAGCAGTTTTGCACCAGTGTAAGGGTATGTGTGTACTTTACACTTATACAGTGACCTTATTATTCAGCGCAATGGCAGATGCGACATCTCAGCAGCCAGCTTGCATGCATAATTCACGTGCATATCAATAGGATATTTTTCATTTGTTTATGGCTTCTGCATGATCAGATACACTGGCGTTTCCTCTGCTGTTTTGAGACATCTGTCCAATCATTTCTCTAAAGCTTGATCTTTAAATGCAGCCAAAAAAAGAACAATTATCTCCTTTGCTTCAGGAGCAGATGAGCGACCGATCGCTCTCGCCCGTGTCCTTTAATTAGCTTTAAATCTAGAGAGAATCACCCGGCGTGTCTTCAATTTAATTTGACATTTAGAAGAGGTTTGGATGAGATAACAACAAGGGTTAGGGGGTTGTGGGAAATTGTTATGGAGAATGAGGTCGTGTCAAGAGTGACAGAATCATTGCCCGGGTTTGACTTCAGACAGGACACCAGTGGGTCGACGGGACTTCAATCACCAGTAATAAAGTAAATGTCTGAGTATGGCAGTGATTGGAAATGCGTTCATTGTGCCAGCATGATGCTTAAAGGAAACCATGTAGACATAACCACATTACCTTTAATTTAGTACTAGGAGTGAAGTTTTGAAGCAGATGGTTTTTAGTCCATATACAGCAGGTTCAGTCTTAAAACCACAGCAGCACTAATGTTTCTCACCGCAGTAAAGAATGCATCAGGATTTCAGCTAAAGAGATTTGCATTTATATTCAATGTCTTATTCCTCTGTGTGCATCTTGGCCATATTGTATCATAAAATTCAGCCACACCCTAAACAAGACTTACAAACACACAATAGATGGTAAAACTGTGCTTGGTTTTTGTTTAACTGTGTGTGTTTTGTGTGGTGACTGTTAGCCACAGTAGAAACAATAGTTTAGCTGTTAAGTGCATGGCGTGGTCGCACAAAAATATATATTTTTTCCAAAATGAAGGGGTTTGGTGATGTCACAACACAGTGTGATCTACGGCTGTGGTCATCAGAACAGCCTGAAATAGATAAAGTAAACAAGCAGCCCTTTCCTGAAACACAGCCTGTGAGGATCACCAACTTTATTTTATTAACCTGACCGAGTTATAAACACCGAAAAGAGATCCTTATTTTTATATTGACATAAGTGAAAACTGAATGTTCATCATTTACAGTTGAATTACTTGTTTGACTAATCACTGTTAATCCCTGTTGAATTTTGGTTGTGATTGTTGTGGTAATCATAGTTAACTTTACCTGTCACATCACCTAATGAGATAAAGATGTCATCTCTGTTCTTGCTTGTGTTTCGTCATGTGTGCTTTCTATAGCTGGCCTGATTTGGGCTGCTAGCTGGGAAAACTTGACCCAAAAAGTGCTTGAACTAACACTTCAGTCACCTACACACTCTCTCTCTCTCTCTCTCTCTCTCTCTCTCTCTCTCTCTTTCTCTCTCTCTCTCTCTCTCTCTCTCTCTCATGTCCTTGAAGGTTGTTGTATCCAGGCTGGATTTCTTGTCCTACTTGTTGTGATCTTGGAAGTGTAGATTGAATCAGGGCGTGTCATTAAATGCTAAGTAGGTTTAAGTTTATTTCTCCAATCTGCTCTAAATAGATTTTTCAATTTAAAGTGCCGTGTCTGTTTATTTTTGAAGTAGCTGTATGGTCATTATATATGTGCAGTATTTTAGGGGTGTAAATGATTTTAGCTCTTTTATTGCTAACCTGTGAAGAGGTCACAGTGTGTGCTGTGATGGGGTCAGAGGTCATTACTCAGTTTAAATCCTAACTTATTTACTTCAGCAGTGGTATGCGCAGGGGGCTCCTGTAGGAATTTGTTGTAGTGCTGCTTCAGTATGTAGTGAAACAGTTGTTCATAAAACAATCATTAACTTAAAGTTGGGTTGTGTGGTATATGTTGGATATGCACACCGTATGTTTTAAGGGTGTAAATCTGACAGTTCATTGCGATTCAATACAGTATCGATTAGGCATGGGTCGGTTACCGGTGTCAAGGTATACCAAGGTTTTAAACAGTCAAGGTTTTAAAACCACAAAAATGTTCTGTGATACCGTCTCTAAGGTATGAGCTGTGTTTATACAAAATTCATTAAATCATTAAGTCATGTGATTGATTTGATGTTTACAATTAATTAAAGGTTATCATACCGCCAGAATCTTATACCGGCCCATGCCTAATATTGATTATCTCCACCTGCTGTGCGTTGTTTGCAGATACATCAAACTTTTCCATTTGATTTGATTTGATTCGATTTATCGCTAATTTAATATGGATTTGCAAAACGTAACTGTAACGTTAATAGTAGAACTTCAGCCTAAACGCTAGCATAGCATATAGCATTAACTAGCATCCCAGCTAACACAAATACGTAACTGTTACGTAACATCAACGTAATAAGATGACCAAACTTACGTCGAGTTTTTGTTTCCCATGTACTGTAAATGGCAGCTCGCGTGTTTTTAATCTATTTTGACTTATTTAAGGGAAACTTTGAGATGGAAAAGTTTTAACAAGCTATATAGAAAAGGAAATTAATGTTTATATAGCCCAATTGTAAAGGTAATGAAATTACCTCCCTAGGACGTAACAGTTACGTTGCCAGTAAGTTATGATATTACCAAAATACTACGGATTCATTACGTAACTGGGACGTACTTGGTGGTTATCTTGCGACGTAAGAAGACCGTACTGGCGACGTGGTGAGTTAGTACTGTAATGGTAATGAAATTACCTCCCTAGGACGTAACAGTTACGTTGCCAGCTGGTATGTCATGAAATTACCAAAAATTACCAATAAATTACATAATTAGTACGTCGTGTGTTAGCTGGGAGAGCATTAACTCAGCAGTCACAACTCTGTTTTTATCATTGTAACAACATTGTAATTAGGGCTGGGTAAAAATATTAATTCATCAATGCATTGCAGTTATTTGTATCTCAATTCAATATCGATTCATCAAATCCTATGAATCGATTCAGGTCCCCGGCCAGTGGCGGCGCTGTGGGCAACACTCTAGTGAGAGCATTGGATGCGCTTTATCAAAACAGAAAGATCAAAGATGGCAAACAGCAGCACTTCTTTCAAGCCTGCACCATCAACGTTAAAAGCCGATGTTTGGGCTCATTTTGGGTTCTACTGTAAGCCGGGAACAAATGACGAGGTGGATAAAACTAAAGTGGTCTGTAAGCATTGTTACACTGCTAAATAAACCATGACAGGAAACGTGCTGAGGTCAATTTGTTCTTAAACATTAGTAATACTACACAGATTATTTGCAAATAAACTCAGGTACTTAATTGCTTGTGTATTTACTCATTGTTGAATCGATATCGAAGCAAACGAATCAATATCGAATTGAATCGAAGCCTCAAGAATCGAAATTGAATTGAATTGTGAAATTCCTAACAATACCCAGCCCTAATTGTAATTAATTTAATGTTGGGGCATTCATCAGGACTGTAACATCACAGTTGGTGTTATGTTGAGATTGGTCTGTTTTCCAGCTGTCTTTTACATGCACGAGGTTTACAATCGTGTTTGAGTCTCATGATATGTCATTACCATGTACACAACTCTTATTATTCATCTAGACTACATAAATACAGTTTTACATTCTACAGCACCTTTAACTGTCAGGATCAAACTCTATCTCTATTTCATTCTCTTTATCTTGCGCTCTCTCTCTCTCTCTCTCTCTCTCTCTCTCTCTCTCTCTCTCTCTCTCTCTCTCTCTCTCTCTCTCTGTATTAATGTTGTGTTAATGAAGCCTGTCCTGCTTCTTTAGTTTCCTCGAGGGACTTCTCTGACCCGGGCGAGATGTAACATTTCTTTATTAAGTTGTTTCAAGTGACACAGGTCTCTCTCTCTCTCTCTGTGTGTGTATCTGTGTGTGTGTCAGGTAATGTAATTATTTTGGCCTTATTTGATCAGTGATGCTTCATGACTCTTGTGTTTGTGTATTTGTGTTAGTATTTGTGCAGTATGTGCTGTTTCTAAACATCATCACTTGTGTTGATGTCACTTCTGAATCATGTGTAGCTGTGGATTAACCTGTGCTAACCCAACACCATTGACATTTACAGGGTACAGTCTTTGTATTAAAGTGACAGCAGTTTACAGGGTTTGTGCTGAAGATGCTTTGTTGCTCATCTGAGTATGATGGAGGTCAGATAGGATTGAGCCGCTTGTAAATATTCATTAAGCAGAATGGCTGTGTGTCTGATTTGATATCAGATGAGTTGTCGTGAGTAGAACATCATTTCATTTATAATCTCATAGTGAAATCGATCTACTTTTTAATGATTTGTGGTTGAATAAATGAATGAGTAAATGTGACCACCTTTCATAAAGATATTTAGCAGTTTAGCAGTGAGGTTAGTCACACGTTTAGTGTAAAACATTAAAACCATCTTTAGATCTACAGTTTCTCTAAAGCTGTACATTAATGTTATGTGTCTATAAAATGCTCACTAAAGTTGGTTGTGTTGTGTTTTCTTTTTAATTGCACATCTGATCATGTCAGAGGAACACAGTGAGAGGAACATAAAACTCAAACGAGACTCTTGGTGGAGTTCTGTTTTATTTTTGTAAGTTATTTCTGTCTTTGTTTAAACTGGCCACATGTTCTCCTATCTGTGGTTTGTGTGACCCAGCTGGAGTGCGTGTGCAACTGGGTGTGCGTGTGTAACTGTGTGTGTGTGTGTTACTGTGTGCATGTGTTACTCTGTGTGTGTGTGTGTGTGTGTGTGTGTGTGTGTGTGTGTGGGGGGGGGGGGGGGGGGTTATGTGTGTTTAGTTTGTATAGTATAGTAAAGTATGTACAGTACAAAGGGTTTAGTCCAGGGCTATGACGGTTGTCATAACCACAGCACCACCGCTGGACAATGAGGCAAGATATTCTCTCTTGGTCAAGGTTGTAAAAAGTATCAATCTTCACCACCAGAACACCATCAGAACACATTTTTAGTGCAAGTAGAAACATTAACCCCAATGAGGTCGAAAAAGGTTCCTCACTTTGAAACATGAGTTGTTTTATGGATGGAAGTGCTACAATAAATGTGCACTTGGGTACTCCGGTGCTCGGCTCGAGCACCCACCGAAATGCCCTAGCACATATCCTCAATTTTAATCAAAAACACACTTGAATTTGGGAGCCTCTGGTTGGCAGATCTCACGAGTTGCGACATCAACAATGCTTTGATGAATTTACATTTCGCGTCTGAAACCATGCAGAAAATGTGACCGTGCTGCTTTCCTCTGTTTCCAAGCACTTGGGCTCTAGAGAGCATCTGCCAGGGCTAAGTAACCTAAGCACTGCTAGGGCTGTGATGGTTGTAATGACCACCGCACCATTGCGGTGGTGGAGTGCGACCTGTGATGGGGAAGTGTGCCCTGCGGTGGTGTGCACGTCACAAATTATGAAAAATATAAACTTGCTTGGGGGGAACAATGAGGCAAGATATTGTCTGTTTCTCAATCCATAGGCTGTAGTCTCCGGAGGTCGCATTTGCAAGCTGCATACCTCATCATAACATTAACAATTAAAAATTTGACTATTATTCTTTGTTAATCATACATTTTTGTAATATGCTTATGACTTGCAAATGTAACTCAGTTAACGGAAATAAACCAGGATTGATGACATGCAAACTGCATATGCGACCTCCGGAGGCTGCAACGGCCGTTCTCACTTGGTCAGTCAAAGTTGCAAAAAAGTATCAATCTGCGCTACCAGAACACCATCAGAACGTGTTTTCAGCGCAGCTGGAAACATAACCCCAAAAAGGTTTCTCACTTGTTATTTCACGGATGGAAGTGCTACAATAAACACGCAAATAGGTGCCGATCCCATGAGTACCCTGGCTGAGCACCCACCGAAATGGCCATGCACATATGCACAGTTGCCTCACATTTACTTTGCGTCTAAAACCACACGGAAAACGTGACCGCGCCGCTTTCCTCCTCTCAAAGGGGACCTCTTTTGTTGCTAACTCGCCACCCACCTGCGGAGAAAGAATTTGGCGTCTACATGCACGTTTGTTAAAACTGTATATCTGATCCTCGTTTACATTTTTATATTTCAAAATACATGTATGCATTTTATATATATGGCCCAATTTGCATCAATGTGCATGCACGGACCCACATACACAATCTATAACCACCGCACCACCGCTGAATTTGTGCGTTACCATTGCGGTGGTAAAAAAACGTCACAGCCCTAATCACTGCTTGACTTGTGATGAGCACCCAAGAAATCGGTGCCTATAAACATATAAATATGTTTGTTAAGAAACGAATATCTAATCATTTTAATATTTCATTTCAAGTCTATATGTATCAATGCACTCATGCATGTATGCATGCGTGCCCACACACACAGTCTATAACCCCCGTGGTGAATTTGTGCATTACCATTGCGGTGGTAAAATACTGCCACCATCACGGCCCTAGTTTTGTTCTTTGTTTCATAAAGAAAAGAAACAGTACTGTGATTTGCTTCTTGTTATTTCTAATCAGCAGTATTAGGGGGCGGGGTGTTCTTATTCTACAGAGCTTTTTATTGGACCACATGAGTGAGTGCAGTGTGATTCATCAGTTTCACAGGAAGTGAATGAATGTAAATGTGTTCATCTGGTTAAAGATGTTTTGTCAAATGCATTAGCAGAAAGATGACCTCCATACTAGCAAATGTTTTACAGTTGTACATTTTTATGAAACATGCGGTCTCTTGTTGTAATATCAGTCAGGTGTTGATGATTTCTGTGTCATGTTCTTCTCTGGAGGTTGTACGCTTCGGTCTGAGATGTCTTGGCGATAAGCACAGGAAGCGGTTAGGTTTGTTTGCGTGTGTGGATGGTGGCAGGATGTAACAGTTGCCTGTCTGCTTTGCCATCTTCACGGAAAATTACGCAGCAGCAGAGATGAGCCTGGAAACTTCATCTGCTCATCTCTCTCCAGTTAAAGATGAATTACTCTGAGACATAAATCCACAGTCATACTGCTGTGACAGTACACTGCTGATGGGTCTCAACATTAAAACAAGATGAAGTCATGTCTGCTGTGGTCTGTAGTGCTCGTTTGTGTGTTTTGTGGTTTTTTCGCAATAATTTGTTGAGTAAAACTCTTTTGCTATGTAAAGGTCTTTATTAATTCAATATCTCACCAATATTATTAGACCTAAAAAAGGTTGATTTATTGTGTTGGGGTGATTTAGGTGTAATGTTGTTTAGTGGTTCCTTTCCTCTAAATCTGTCTGGTATTCTGGTCTGTTTATATAGCTTGGCTTCATCTCATTTTATCATCTGGAAGAACAACATCAGATTGCTCAACACTCACTGAGATACTCTCTCTGTTTCTCATCCAGTGAGTGATTTGTGCTTCTGTATTGTTTATCTTGACATTTCATGTATACAGAGACTTACAGTATCTGACAGTGATGATGATTTATCTTTACACACTTATTTATAGGGGTGTAACGAGACACTTACTCGACGAGACGAGACGAGACACGAGATTCGGTTCACGAGAATCCTCAATAAAATATATGAATGGAAAACTAAAATCACATGAAATCCTTAACAATTATTTTGCTAATTGATAATAAATGTGATATTTTTTGATAATAAAAATAGACCCATGTAAACGATGACCTTTAAAATTACATAATAATGACGAATAATCAAGCCCGGTTTATTTAAGTTAACTGAGCATTACATTCGCAAGTCATAAACATATTAAAACAATTTATGATTAACTTAAAATAATAGTAAACTTTATCATTGTTAATATTCTGTAATAAGTCTTTATGATGTATGCAGCCTTTGTTTGAGAAATGGCCAGCCAGCATGTCACCTCCACGAGAAATCTTGTGACATAATTAATCTCATACCCCTATTCATTTAGATTCAGTGATGCTCATAAACACTGACATCACCTGAAATCACCTGCTGATATTGACAATACGGTTGGGTGATATTCACCAAAATTCTTCATATCTCAGAAATATTGTTATGGATTGCCATATGTGATAAATATCTCTGTGTTTTATACAAAGTGGATCAAATGTTGTAAGCCTCATGTGAGATGTCACGATCACGTTTATTAAAATAAAATTTAAAGACAGGATTTGAAAATATACTGCACAACATGGAAGCTGCTTACGTCTGACCTCGGTGTAGATTTCTGGCAAAGCTTCTGATGCAAAGAAGGAAGGACATATCGGACCATACCGATATAGATGATAATGTCTCATCCCATATCCCGCTGAAAATAATACTCATATTTTGCCAAAACCCCCACATACTGCCTAGCCCTTATTAACAATCAGTTATTATGTCAGGTTAGGTTAGGTTAGTTAAGTGTTTTCAGTGTGTATGGTCCTGTAAAAGAGTAAATGTTTTTAATGGCAGGTTTAAGAAATGCAAGTGCATTTGCACACAGACTGTCAGTACAACAGAAAACATCATCTTAAAATAAAAATTGTGTTTTATAATTCACATCCGTGCAGCATTTTGTTATAGCAACTGTACTCCTTTTTACTACAATACATCCCTATTATTGTTTTTATTATTATTATTATATCACAGTATATACATGTTAAATCACATTACACTGTTTCTCTGTATGTTTCTCCAGGTTGAGGATGAAGGCTGGAGGTTTGTCAGAGAGATGCAGCCCCTGCTAGATTTATCTCTTCATCATCATCATCATCCTCCCCTCCGCTCTTTTGCTCGCACCACTCACCTGTAGCCCAACATGGCCAATCATCTGGAGCTTCTGACGGAGCTGCAGCAGTTGGACAAGGTGCCGAGTCTGGAGCGGCTCCGAGCGGCTCAGAAACGTCGGGCGCAGCAGCTCAAGCGATGGGCCGTCTACGAAAAGGAAATGCAAACCAAAAAACGCAAGGCGGACAAACGCCGCTGCAATGGTAGCCACGGGAACATGTTGGAGAATCGCAAAAGGGTTTCGTTTTCGGCAAACGTGGCTTTGTTGGAGGCGTCTGCGAGGAACGATTCAGATGAAGGTAAGTCAGATTGTGCTTTTTGCATGTAATGCAATTGAAAGGGATGTAATGTAACTGAACAGCCTTGAATCTGTCTTACCTTTAAAATTAGCAGTGAATGTCTGACGGTTCACGGTTAGTGCACATCATGTACATTTCAGAATAGTTTGTGTGTGTGCCCTGTATGTGCACCGCTGGATTCCTATAACCGTATGTACTTTGTACGGGTAGTTATGTGATAAGTAGCCACAATGTGTTTGCTATACTCCAGGCTTCAATCCGCCAACTTTTTTTGCCAGTTGATCTGCACAGTGTCCCTTTCATGCAGCTTAATTGCTTACTTTTGTTTTAGTTATTGCAGAATAATTAATGGAAACTGTTTGTTTTGTGAGACACTGAATGGCAAGTGACCTTATAATATGTGTTTGTGTATCTGCCAGTTAAAAATTGTCCCATGAAACCACGTCACCTTGTCGAGCGATTTTAACAGGCTGTTAGAAAGTGAACCGATGCTCTTATGGTCATGTAAAAGTGCTGGTGACCACAGAAACGACTAAATTGATGTCTGCGGTTGGGGTCTTTAATGGCTCAGTAATGCTCTGCGGGTAAGTGATGGACTGACAGCTGCGGTCAAATGCTTTTCTGTTCTCTTGTTGTAAAACCTGTGAACTCCGACTTTCCAGTGATTGTCTGAGAAACTCCATTAAACAATGATGACATTTTATGGAAACCCAGTCCAACACTCAGACAAACACACAGATGCACTCCACCCACGCATGCAGCGGCACTGCCCCGAATAAAACCCTTTTCACACAGAGATTACGGAAAATGCACCCGGGATTTGTCTGGGATCGTTTGATTTTTGGTTCAGTCACACTGCCAATAATTTTCTGGAATCTGTGCATGCATTTACACACACACCGTAAAGATCCCGAAAAGACATGTGACGTATTTAAAGTCCTGCACTTGGTAGATTATTTCCATAGTGTCTGGAATCTGCTAATTATCCGTTATTTTTCTCTTGAGACCACACACGTGTATTTTATTTTATGATAAGATGATAAGGAGCGTGTGATGCTCTGTTCTGTCATGATGGTGAATGATCTCTGATAGTGAGGAGCTCCCTGATCTCTGCTCAGATATTCTTCATCGTGAATGTTGATCTGTGTTTGTGTCAGAGCTGAACCATCATCTTGTTGTGTTGACACGCGTCCTCACTACGGCACGCTTCTGTTTCTGCCTCGTCTTCACACAGAATGCTTTCCATGAATGTTACGACAATGTTACTACTGTAGATCCTCTGACAATTTGACAAAAACTTTCTGGGACTAAAGTGCCGTGTGAGTGAGGTTATAAAAACAGAACAGCAGTGCTTCAGCGTGGATTTTACTTTAATCCCATCAGATTATCTGTGAAGTGTAATCTCAGGACATACAATTATACACCACTTGATAGAGCTGATTTACCCAGACTAGTAAGTGATACTTAAAGTGATTTTGACTAAATATTTTCAACTTTGTATCCAGTATTTTAATCACATATCTGTCTGTTGTTAACTCATTTTTACTCATTCAGGAGATTCATTCACTTTCATATACGGGCTGTTATAACATCATGTTTGGCTCATATTGACTCTTTACCATAACAGCAGGTTGAATAGACAATACTATAGTAAAGAAGTGTATCAGCTGATTACAAACCTTTTAAACATGCACAAAATCTAGTTTTCTGTTTGTTAACGGGTAAAGGTCATGTTTGTCAGGCAGTAGTTTTACAGGTGAGTTTATTTGTTAATCTTTGGTTTTGAATCAGAGCTCATATTAGTGTTTATGTGTCAGCAACAGTGAGTCACAAACAACAGCTGGATTTTAATACTTGTCTCGTATAGTTGTGTGATGTATGATCTGTGTAAAACACCAACATTGACACCAGTCAGATGTTTATGGACATGATGTTTAATGGCTGCTGTTGAGTATTTTTAAGTACAGTTTCATAGTGTTTGGCAATAGCAAGATAGCTTTCAATCTCTGATGGGAACTAGAACTGAATACAGTGTTGGATGAACATTTTCACTCTATAAATAACACAGAGTTATTTTCATCCCAGCGTTGGGTCAGAAAGGGATGATAAACGAAGGTTGTAATCGAATGTATGCGCTGGGTTAAAAATAACTCGGTGTTTTATAGAGCGTATATATTTCAAAGAAACCAGTCTAACAAAACTGTATCTGAAAAATATTGCCTATGAAGAGTTTTCATTGACCAGATGTCTCGTATGATTGGCCATATGTAATGTAATAATGAACATCATCTCATCTCCAGCAGTAGTTTATTAAATGAGCTGTCAGTGCTAGGACTCGCTCTGGATTTTGTTCATCTATAGTGGGATGCAGAGGTGAGGAGGATGAAAGAGGACCGAGGGGTTTGTTTTCCTTTTGAAACTGAAATAAGAGCAGGAACACTCAGATCAGACACATCTTTATGTTTATAGACAGCAGCCTGTGATAGAGACAGACTAAAACATTTATACGTTTCTTCACAAAATGTGCAAAAGCCTGTCACACCAACAGGTGTAAACATAACAAGTTTAATTCAACCAATCCCAGGTGTGAACACAAAGAGTCTAATCGTCCAATCACAGCTGATGTGTCTCTCTGGTCCCGCGCTGTATGATGTCGATCTGGCTCTGATCTCACGCTGTAGGTTTCTGTCTTGGTTTCTTGGTTATTCATCAGACGACAACTTCTCACCTGTGGACATTATTTTCTATAATGGATGTTAGATTTCACATCTCCATCACTGCTGGTCATCTGCGGGAAGATTGATTGTTTTACTTTAGCTTAAATTTTAACAGATGGTCGATGAAAAATCATTCAACAGAGGTCAACTATGTCATCAGAGTTGTATAAAGCTTTGGTGTTTATATTCATGAACAGTGTTTTTGATCAAATTGATTTGTGTTATGAAAATAAATCTTTTGATGAATTTAGAAAGCAGAAAGGGAAAAATAAAAGATTTAATTGGCAGCACGATGTCTTGAAGTAAATGTTTGTTTATTTACGGAACGAGGAGCGATGTTTGGTTACAGCTGTGTTTTGGTCTGTTTACTAAAATCAAAGCAGTTTTAATTTCCTGCTCTTCTGTTTTGTGTAAAGATGAACACGGTCTCATTTAAAGATGCACAGATATATGAGAGGATGTTGATGTGTTATTATGATCATTACAGTATTATTGATGTTTAAGAGTATTTTCAGCTTGTGCCGAGGTCTGATGTGTATTGATCATCAAACTGGAATCTGCTTTCTCTGATCTTGACCGGCATCACTTCCTGGTTTTAACCGGTTGATATATATTGAGCACTTTGGGGAACACAGATTGTCCATCACTGGATGTAAAAGAGGAAGTCCTGCTGTTGAAGTCTTTCTGTAGCGGCTGCGGTGATAATAACACATACAAGTGATGTTAACACCTACAGCCAGTGTTTGTCTCAGATGTGAACCAGTCCACAAAACATCTCATCTTTCATCTGAGAGAAAAACAACTTTATGTTCAAATCCCAAATTGATGGATTTAATTGCCAAATATTTGCATAAATGTTGAACTATTCTACTTTTAAATTGAAATGAAATGTGGTCTACTGTATATTAAATCATCTTTTTAGTTGCAAGCATGTAAACAGAGCTGTAGAAATACTGACAGACAGAAAGGAGACACTGTTGGTCTGAATTCACAGGAAAACTTTAAATATTTTCTATCAGTTGTTTAGTTTCAACACATAAGAGCCGAGTTTAAAGTGCATTGAAATCCTCACAGTGTTGTTGATATAAATCATTGCATATGCATTATGAATATTTATAAATATGAGCCAGTGCACCCCCTTCATCATGTTATCTGCAGAAACTGTAAATCTACCCTGATGTTTTTATTATAAGTCATGTTAGTTCAGCAGAGGACAGATCCGGTGTTTCCCATCTCATCCATCTGTGCTGAGTTAACATCTTCCCACCCGACATATGATATGATCTTAACACACATCAGAAGTGAACATGTGAACAAGCTGATACACTCGCTTGTGTTTTCATATGTGTGATGTAAATGTGTTAATGAGGTGATAATCTTTTTGAATAATTACAGCTCATTCATGGGTGTTTGCTGCACACCCATCACTCGTGCTCATTGAATTTACTTTAGGTCTCTCCTCATTGGCTGTCCTGAGGCCCACTGTCTGTATCAGAATTCACATTAACATTCCGGTCTAGAACATTCCGCGGAACGCTCCCACTCCTGTCATCCTCCTCAAGCTCCGGCTGCAGAAAACATTCAGTCAGGTTTAATGTGCAGTAGAGCAGGAATATTGTGTCAGGTTATGATGCTCAGTGGTAGAGGATTGAGTTAGCAGCGCTAAAGGTCATGGGTTCACTCATACTGATAAAAATATGTACCAAATAATGCGCTGTATGTCGCTATGGATAAAATGCATAAATGTAAATGTAGGTTCTAGAGCAGTAAAGTTTAATATGTGTACAGTCTTTATACAACCCCAAAACAGAAAAAGTTGGGACACTGTAGAAATTGTGAGTAAAAAAGGAATGGAATAATTTACAAATCTCATAAACTTATATTTTATTCACAGTAGAATATAGATAACATATCAAATGTTGAAAGTAAGATATTTTGAAATGTCATGCCAAATATTTGCTCATTTTGGATTTCATGAGAGCTACACATTCCAAAAAAAGTTGGGACAGGTAGCAATAAAAGGCCAGAAAATTTAAATGTGCATATAAGGAACAGTTGAAAGACCAATTTGCAACTTATTAGATCAATTGGCAACATGATTGGTTATAAAAAGAGCCTCTCAGAGTGGCAGTGTCTCTCAGAGGTCAAGATGGGCAGAGAATCACCAATTCCCCCAATGCTGCAGCGAAAAATTGTTTTCTGAGTTTCTCAGAGAAAAATTGCAAAGAGTTTGAAGTTATCATCATCTACAGTGCATAATAACATCCAAAGATTCAGAGAATCTGGAACAATCTCTGTGCGTAAGGGTCAAGACCGACAAACCATACTGGATGCCCGTGATCTTCGGGCCCTAAGACAGCACTGCATCACATACAGGAATGCTACTGTAATGGAAATCATAACATGGGCTCAGGAATACTTCCAGAAAACATTGTCAGTGAACACAATCCACCGTGTCATTCGCTGTTGCCAGCTAAAACTCTGTAGGTCAAAAAAGAAGCCATATCTAAACATGATCCAGAAGCACAGGCGTTTTCCCTGGGCAAGGCTCATTTAAAATGGACTTTGGCAAAGTGGAAAACTGTTCTGTGGTCCAACAAATTAAAATTTGAAGTTCTTTTTGAAAAACTGGGATGCCATTTCATCCGGACTAAAGAGGACAATGACAACCCAAGTTGTTATCAGCGCTCTTTTCAGAAACTTGCATCTCTGATGGTTTGGGGTTGCATGAGTGCGTGTGGCATGGGCAGCTTACACATCTGGAAAGGCACCATCAATGCTGAAAGGTTTATCCAAGTTCTAGATACATATGATCCCATTCAGACGTCGTCTCTTTCAGGGAAGACCTTGCATTTTCCAACATGACAATCCCAGACCACATACTGCATCAATTACAATGTCAAGACTGCGTAGAAGAAGGATCTAAGTACTGAAATGGCCAGCCTGCAGTCCAGATCTTTTACCCACAGAAAACATTTGGTGCATCATAAAGAGGAAGATGCGACAAAGACAACCCAAGACAGTTGAGCAACTAGAAGTCTGTAATAGACAAGAATGGGACAACATTCTTATTCCTAAACATTGGTCCTCCTCCAGCTGTTCCTTATGTGTACATTTGGATTTTCTGGCATCTTGTTGCTGCATGTCCCAACTTATTTTGGGGTGTGTGGCTCTCATGGAGTCCAGGGTGAGCCAGTGTTTGGCATGACATTTCAGGATGTATTACTTTCGGCATTTGATTTGTTATCTATATTCTATTGTGAATAAAATATAAGTTTATGAGATTTGTAAATTATTCCATTCCTTTTTTATGCACAATTTCTACTGTGTCCCAACTTTTTCTGTTTTGGGGTTGTATTTTTATGAAGATGTGCATTTTGTTTGGAGAATGTCATGTATTAGTGGTTGTCAGGACGTAGCTGTAGTTGTGTGGTTGCTGTGGTGTTTTGCCTAAAAGACCCCCAATCATCTGAATACACTGATCTGATTGGGTCCTAATGGTAATGACACGAGGAATCAAATATTGATTGATCTTTTAAAATAAATCATTAATATACCCAAATGTTTTTACCAAATTGTCTTTATCAAGAACTAAAGCATTTATGTAAATGTTCTCCAGAAAAAATAAATGTCTAAATATGTGACATTACAAGATAGATCAATGTTCATTTGACATGACCCATACATAGTAAAATAACAACACTGTTACATCATCTGATAGTCACAGAGAAACAGAAACAATCCTCTTTATTTCCACTACCACATCCATCTGAAGAACTTGTTTACAGTCGTCATATGATTGTGATAGCATTGAGATGTCATTCAGTATCTGTGGAGAAACAAACATCTTTACATATGATTCCAGTGCTTTAGTCTATGTGATACTCTGACAGTGTTGTAGTCTAGTTTTAAGTTGTGAATATACTGAGATATTTCCTTCTCAAACTCACCTGTAATGCTCAGTAACATTCGAATTACACATCAGGGTATAAAGTAAAAATCATGTCATGATCCCTTTAATACTGATGATGTACTGACCTCTATCTTTATATCTGAAGGTGTGTGTGTGTGGATGTGTGTCCATTAAAACAGTGATTCTTAACCGGTGGGAGCGCCATCTGGTGGGTCGAGTAGGCAGTGGTTGACTACTGAAAAATGATTTTATCAATCTTGTTATATTCGCATCAGATTTTTTATAAATTCAAAACGCTCAGTCAAGATGCATGATCTAAAAGCCCATTTATGTTTGAATATCACAACAGCAATCACGTCATGTCAGATATGTTTATTCAGATGCAGTAACATTATGTAAAGAGGGTCGCAAACAGCACATCTGCGTTGAGCCACATTTAAAACTTAAACACACACTGGCAGCATCTACAATAGCTGTCCACAGCGCTCCGACTCTGGTGTGCAATACCCTGAAAGGAAGCAAAATCCTCACCCTAGGTCAGTTTTAAAAGCACTCACGGTATTCCCTACTGTAGTGACACGTTATGATGTGCATTCAGCATCATTTGCAAGATACTTTTAAGTTGTTTAATTCACTTCTTTTGAAATCATTTGAAATCAAGTAGAAATTATTTCTAAACAAAGAAAAAATAATAAACCACTTCAGTTTTGCCTTTTATAATCTTGTCTTCATGTTATGATTTCAGTCCAGTGTCTGTTGACTTCCAACATCGAACCTCAATAATGACATAAAGTCACCCCAACACAACAGCAATGTAAAGACTGAGAGCATGAAAGATGGGTTAATCCATCAAATATTTCTTCTCGAATTGTGCCTAAAATAAATGCAACTACACTAGTATTGTGTTGATAAAAATTAATATACACTTGTTTTCTTTGTTGTAAGCCTATTCCAAATCTGAATCTTTTTGTTTTTTTGAACAAAAATCCTAATTTTAATTTTCAGTAAATAAATGCAAATAAAAAACATAATTTTTTATTTGTAATTCGGCAGAAATGCTTTTAGTAAGTATGATAGAATAAAGCAAACAATTATAATTTTGTTATTTTGACTTGAATGGTCTCTTAATGTTTTCTGCGGCTGTATATTTTACCTTTAAAGATGTAACGTCTTCAAGGTACCCTTGAGTACTTATAAAGTCTAAGTCCACCTTTACTTACATCTTCCACTTTAAATGTTTTTTTTTCTGCTCAAAATGACAACTACGTGGTTTGTTTTTTTCCATTGAAAGCAATGAAATTCCTCATTCATCACCAGATGTACCTTTATTGACTTTAGTGAGGTGAAAAACACAATGCATTGTTTCTCTGTTATTCTGCGTTTATATCATGTTTATAAAGGTGATTCTCAGAATGTTTTAAACCGTCATCGGTGGGTCGTAAGTTGCAAAAGGTTGAGAACCTCTGCATTAAAGGACATTTGCATTTCTGTAAGATCCACTTGCTGCCTATGTAGAAACACTGTACACACACCCATATATCCTCACGCCATACTCGTGTTTGTGCATATGTGTGTGTGTTTGGGAAGATTTTAGGAGTGGCATAAAATGTTTGGAATTGTTGTGTAATGTCTGTGGTTGAGACGCCAGTATAAATCTGATGATAAGAGACTCATTTAGAGCCAGCAGTGATTCTCATGTGTTTATTATCTATGATGTGATCAGGCCTGGAAACTTCAATCACTCTATCATCTGTTCTTTATACGTCACTATCATGGCAGTGTATTATAATAAAAAATGCTTTAAAGTATAGAAATATGAATTGTGTTAATATATTAAAAATAGTACTTTTTAAAGGATAGCTTAAATCGTAACTGACATACACACCTGTTAGTAGACTTCAGTTAAACTCATGTAACCTTATTTAACACACCTTAACATGCTCTTTCTTGTCTGGACTTGACTTGTTTTATGCTTTGTATTTTTGCATTATTACCCGTTTTACTCGATTAGTGTCATAATTCTTTCATATGTCATGTTTATCTTACAACTGCTGCTAATAACACAGAAAATAAACTCTCTATCTGAGTGAATTTGCGGATCAGAAGATATAACTGCTATTATATCATGCATTTGACAGTAAATCTGTCTTAAAGTCTAAAATCACTGACATTATCTTTATTATTTATTGTGATGTGCAGAGGATGTTTATTCCTTTAATCCGTTTATTTACTCGTGTGGAAAGTTTGAAAAGCCTGCTAATGCCCTGATGACAGAATTTATAGTGTGAAGTATGAATCTTACCATCACTTCACTCCAGAAAGTCTTTGCTTTGTGTACATTAATGTGCTTACAGTAGAAATCTGATAGTTTAAAAGCAGAAATGTGACTGTAAAAATATGTTAAGATGTAAAGACTATAAATGATCCTGTAAATGTTACACACACACACACACACACACACATATATCAGACAATGATGTCATCACTGTTTCTGTTTACATGTCTTATTTCCATTATGCTTAATAAGCCAATAATATATTAAGTTGTGTAAAATGTTTTTCTTCAATCAGAAAAGGTCTTAAATGGCTTATGCAAAATCCCATTGGGACAGGTTGAGTTCTGCCCATTACTCTCATTTTGCTTTGCTTGTAAACAAAGTTTTGTTCATGTTAACATCACTACATGTAATAAATATACATCACAAACAGAGGTAAAAGTAATGCATAAAAATCTCATTGATTTGTTTTATTGAGATATCATCTTATTTATTCAAGGAATGCATGACAGTTTATAAATTAAGTATCACTGTGCAGTATTTTTTTTAAATTAATTTAAGTTAAACTATTTCAACGTGAATTTTAAGTTATGTCAACTTATGGCAAAACTTAAAATAGTAGGTTGATTTGACTTGCAAAACCAAGTTGTTTGAACTTTGTGGTGTATTTTGTTAAACAGGCTGTATATAAACTAAGCTGTAAAGAAATGGCACTGCAGATTACAATAATTACTATAGTAGATGATTTCATTCTTATCTATGCCCACTTGTTGTTATTCTTATCTATATAGCAAAGTATTGATGATCTATATAGAGTCTGTATTTGTGTGTGATTTCTGTCTAAATGTGAAAGTCATCACTTCTCTTGATTAAATCCCATCACAAACCCTCCAGAGGATCATAGCTGTGAGCGCAGCAGCATCTCCACACATTGATAAGATGAAGCAGGCGGGTGTGGGACCATCGCTTCCTCTGCTCGTGTTTACTGTTGTGTATTTTATCTCTCACTCCTCCCTGTGCTGGAATGCTGCTGATGTTTCCATACCAGTACAGAGTATATGGACAGCAATCTGATCACAGAATAACACCACATATAATTATCATGAATATGTAATAAATCAAATAAAATGTAGTATAGATTTAGTAATACTACAATAATAATAATAATAATATAATAATTATAATATAAAAATAATAATAAGATAATTAAAATAATATATATCATTAATAATAATGTCCTAAGATACAGAAGAACTGAATGAGCTAACAGTTGTCTGTCACTGTTAAAAGTGTTGAACCACAAAACCCCGTGAGACAGACGCACACAAAACAACACGAAGGAAGGCTGATGTGTTGTTTCTTAAAGCTATATATTGCATTTTGTGTGTTTAGTATTAATTGTCTTTATTGTGGATGTATTGTGTATTTTTATGTATGACTACCAGACTCTGCTTGATGTGGACTCAACAACTGGAACTTAAACGTTTCTTTGCTCAGTCCATCAACACCAGCGTTACATTAATGCTGTAACTTATTGTGTGTTGTATCAGTGTGTAAATTCTCTCTATATTGTCCCTTTGTCTGTATTGTGTTGCTATAGTAAAAGTCATGCACACAGGATATTTACTCATTGTACAACTGTGTCAGTGATGTGAGAATAAAACTAAACTGAATTATATGATATGAAATATAGACATTCATTAATAGTAAGAAGTGTTCAGTGTCTCTGAGAGACAGATTAAAGTGACAGTGTGCTGGTAAAATGATGTTTTATACGCTTAAATGAGTACATTAGATGATGTTGTGTGTTAATGATGATGAGACTCAGTAAAGCATCAATACATGCTACAGCAATGACAGCACTTAATGTACATCAAAGAAAGTATACATATAATACAGCCTTAACATGGACGACATGAAAGATCTTAAGAGTTTGATGAATTAAAGCCGTCTGGTCTGCGGTTGATCAGGGATTTTATCCAGCAGAAGGGAGACTTTTAGTCCTTTTACTTTATGAAAGTTATATTGATAAACATGTTTTGCTTGAATATTTGTTTTGTGTGCTAAGTGTTTAATAAAAGCAGTAATATAGTCAAGGCTGTGCTGTATGATGAATAAGTTACGACTGAAGGGTTATATTAACTCTGCTTCACGCTCTTCACATAGCTGATGATCTGATGTTTAAATGAAACCTGTTTATGAAGATATGACAGCGTGTTAGAGTATCTCAATGAAACACTTGAAGTTTTGTAATGTGTGTGTGATTTGTTGTTCAAGTGTTGTGTGTGGATGATTCTGATTTCTTTAGTGATTTGAAATTCAGTTTTAGTTCAGCTGTGATATCTTAAAAATGTCTCATTCTGATGTTAAAAGCACCTCATCTGCTTCATAATTTACAGCTTGTCTCAGTCATTTATCACAGTTGAAGACTCCCGTCAGAAACTATATCAGAGACATTTCTCAATAATCTCATCTGCAGGAAGAAGAAGAAATGAATTTAAATCACACTAAGATTTATTAACACATTTACATTGAACCCCAAATAATGTTTGAGAAAACTCTTAAAAGATTCAGTTTACATAATGAGTTAAAAACAACTGTCTGTCTGTCTGTCTGTCTGTCTGTCTGTCTGTCTGTCTGTCTGTCTGTCTGTCTGTCTGTCTGTCTGTCTTCATAGTGAGATATCTGCTGAAGAACAAAATCAGTCCTGATCTCTGTAATGAAGACGGGTTGACGGCACTGCATCAGGTAAACACACACGCGTGCACACACACTCTGTCTGTCTGTCTGTCTCTTTCTGTCTGTCTGTCTGTCTGTCTCTTTCTGTCTGTCTGTCTGTCTGTCTGTCTCTTTCTGTCTGTCTGTCTGTCTGTCTCTTTCTGTCTGTCTGTCTGTCTGTCTGTCTGTCTGTCTGTCTTTTTCTGTCTTTTTCTGTCTCTCTGTCTCTCTGTCTGTCTGTTTGTCTGTCTGTCTCTGTCTGTCTGTCTGTCTGTCTGTCTGTCTGTCTGTCTGTCTGTCTGTCTGTCTTTTTCTGTCTTTTTCTGTCTCTCTGTCTCTCTGTCTGTCTGTTTGTCTGTCTGTCTCTGTCTGTCTGTCTGTCTGTCTGTCTGTCTGTCTGTCTGTCTGTCTGTCTGTCTGTCTGTCTGGCTCTTTCTGCGTGTCTGTCTCTTTCTGTCTGTCTGTCTGTCTGTCTGTCTGATTGTTTCTGCATGTCTGTCTCTTTCTGTCTGTCTGTCTGTCTTTGTCTGTCTGTCTGTCTGTCAGTGTAGGTGTTTAGTAATGCTGTGGAGTTACAGTGAGATTCTTTGTGTTTTCAGTGTCTCCATCTGTTTCTCTCCCAAACTCCCTCACAGTTTTTCTCCAGGGCCAATGAACAAAAATAAACTCAACACAAACAGACGACTGTTGTGTGTCTGTGTGTGTGTGTGTGTGTGTCTGTGTGTGTGTGTGTGTGTCTGTGTGTGTGTGTGTATAGTCTCTTTGTTTGTGTTGTCTTAACTGAAAACATCCTCTTCCCTGACATCCAGTATATTGAGTGACTCTGCGTTGGTTTGTCTGTCACATCACCTGATAGATTTAAACATTACATACAAACATCAATGAGGTTATATGCATTCACATTATGTCTCTCTCTCTCTCTCTCTCTCTCTCTCTCTCTCTCTCTCTCTCTCTCTCTGTGTTTCTTGCTCAGTGTTGCATTGATAACTATGAAGACATGGTGAGGATCTTGTTGGCTCATGGAGCGACTGTTAATGCTCAGGATAATGAACTGTGGACACCACTTCATGCTGCTGCTACCTGTGGACACACGGGCCTGGTCAAGATCCTCATTCAACAGTAAGTTTCTGTGTGTGTGTCTGTGTGTGTGTGTGTATGTGTGTCTGTCTGTCTGTGTGTGTGTGTGTGTCTGTCTGTGTGTGTGTCAGTGTGTGTGTGTGCGTGTGTGTGTGTGTGTGTGTATCAGTAATGTATCTTGTGTGTATTTGTACAGTGGTGCTGATCTGTTGGCTGTTAACTCTGATGGTAATATGCCGTATGATCTGTGTGAAGACGACCCAACACTGGACATCATTGAGACTGCGATGGCTAACCGCGGTGAGATTGACATCACATTCAGTTTCATCTGAAGCTCCTCTGATGATTTCCATTGGTTTGTTTATGAGTTTATCTCAGAGTCTCTTCAGTTTATGTTTATTTTTTAATGTTCATCTCAACAGTTTTTAAGTATTTTTTACTGCATTTATATATATATATATATATATATATATATTAGAGTTATTGCCAACATTTACACCAAATCTCAACATGTGAAGCACAGCATGTATCAAAAAATAACTTATTGACTAGAGCTGAATTCCCAGAAGGATGCATTTATTATTTAGATTTTAACCCTTTGTAGGGCACTCATTGAAATCTTTGGAAATTCTCATTTTTAACCTCAGAAAGCTAATGGGGGATGTTACAGGACATTCTTTTAAAAAAATGTAACAAACTACATAACTCTATTACTTCAAATGAAGGCAGGGGGAGGGCACTTTGAATATGTGCGGAAGTGACTAAATATGGTCACTTGCCCCATAAAGGGTTAACATTGCAGAATCTCATCATTAAACAGAACAACTGCAGATTTTTTAACTAAAAGCGAAACAGAATATAAGAATATTTGCTAACATTTTACAATAAGCTTATATTAGTAAACATTAGTAAATGCATTAACTAACATGAACAAACAGTAAACAATATAGTATTAATTCTAGTTTAGGTTAATACTGTTATTCATGTTAGTTCATGGTGCATTATATAATATAACCTTATTGTATAGTCAAATATAAAGTTATTTACTGTTTAATTGACAGCTGTATTATTCAATCCATGTGTACATGACAGGCATCACACAGGAGATGATCAATGAGACGAGAGCAGCGGTAGAGAGGAGGATGCTGGGAGATATTCAGAAACTCATACAGGACGGAGCGGATGTTAACCAACACGACTCACAGGGAGCTGCACTGGTATACACACACGCACACACACACACACACACACACACACACACACACACACACACACACACACGCACACGCACACACGCACAGACACACACGTTGGCATATGTTGTTTACGTGGATAATTCCATAGACGCAATGTATTTTCTACTTTACAAAATGTATATTTTATTAATTATACTTTATTGTACAAATTGAAATTTAATTCAATTAATTATAAACGTATTAGAAATGCATTAACTACGGAAGCCTCAAATATATATATTAATGCTGTGATTGTTCTGCATCTTCTGTATTTCATGTCTAGTTGGTCTCAGGCATGTAAAACATTGCTAAACTTTCTAGAATCATATAAAAGGGCAATAAAAATCCATGTTTTCAGTACCATCATTGTAAAGTACTGAGTAAATATAACATTTTGAGTTTTGAAAATCTCATTAAATATAACCAAATTTCTGCTCTATATAAAAGTATCCATAATATCACTGCTCCCCCTTTAAGAGAGATTTTATGGAGGCACACGATCGACAGTCAGAGGAAAGTGCAGAACCACTAACGGTCAACATTTATTATTTTATGGTACACTCTTCCAAATGAAATTATTTAATGTACAAACTATAGCACATTTACACGACTGACCAAACAGTGCCTACAAAACTTGTATGCACTGAATGACTGTAATACGAATGATGTAGACTGTGAGTGAGTGAATGTTAGATTCATGATGTGTTTTTATGATGTGAGGGAAGTAATGCTTTAATGTACAATATGGTATGAGTTTTTGTAAGTGTAACATCTATCTAGGGACTGCAGGTGGAAATTAGCATTTTTTTGCTATAACCTGGCACATGACATCTCTTCTTTCTTAATGTTTTTTGTGCATTGTCCCTGATTAAGTATAAATAAACTCATTCATTCAATCATTCATTTATTCATTCTAACCCACCTCAGTCTCTAACCCCAACCATCACAAAAACTTGTTGTCTATTGTTAATCTATTAAAAACTACTATTTAGATTATTAAGACCTTTAGTTTGCCATGCTCATAGCATAGTAAACATGTCATTATTATACACTATTCCCCGTAAACCAAATATACCAACACACACGCACACACTTACACGCACTCACATGCACACAATATAAATGTTTGAGCTGTCTGCTGTTATGCATTTGTGATTCATGTAGACACGTTTGCGTGCTGTTTTTGTGAATGTCTAAAGTTTCATCTGTGTTCAGTGTGGTGTGTGTTTACACGTGTAATGAAGGCTCATGTGTGTGTTTATGTTTACTGATGTGTGTGTCTGTATTTGTGCAGCTTCACATTGCAGCAGCAAACGGTTATGCGCAGGCCGCAGAGCTGCTGTTAGAGAGCGGAGCGCGAACAGACATGAGAGATTCTGATGGGTGGCAACCACTGCACGCTGCTGCATGCTGGGGACAGGTACACACACACGCACACACACACACACACACACACACACACGCACACACGCACGCACACACACACACACACACACACGCACAAATGCACACGCACGCACGCACACACACACACACACACACACACACACACACACACACACACACACACACACACACGCACGCACGCACACACACAAAACAATGTTTCAGTTAATTTCTCCTCTGCAGGTTCATGTGGCTGAGCTGCTGGTCTCACACGGTGCCAATCTGAATGCCAAGACGTACATGGAGGAGACACCTATAGGTACAAACACATCTGATTTTCTGTTTAATTTCCTTCATAAATATCAGACAGAGTTGTGAGATCCAGAATCTCATGTGTGTGTTCAGATCTGTGTGAAGATGAGGAGTTCAGGAATCATCTGTTGGAGTTGAAGCACAAACATGACATCATCATGAAGTCACAACTGAAGCACAAGACGTCTCTGTGTCGCCGCACCAGTAGCACAGGCAGCCGTGGGTAAATACTGACACCTGCTGGACACTAACATCACACACACAACACTGACACCTGCTGGACACTCACATTATATATTTTAAAACTGATCAATTCACTGCAAATGTCATCATGCTTTTCTGTTTCATTTCAATAAGTTTGCTGTCTCATCATTCAGTATTTTTTAACAGACTTCTCTTTGTGTGTATGTGAGCAGTAAAGTGGTGCGGCGGGCGAGTGTGTCAGACAGACATAATCTCTGTCGAAAAGAGTACCAAACCGAAGCCATCGTGTGGAGAGGACGAGAGGAGAGAGAGTCTGAGCAGGAGAACAATCACAATCCAGTAAGGAGAAATCTTAGTTGGTATTTAATCTCAGCATGTGTAGATGAACACGGTTATCCTCACACAGTCTGATCTCTGACCGACTCATGCATGTTAGACATCAGACCTGACCTGCTGTTCAGTCTGTCTTACTGATGTTTTTCAGACACAGCCTGAGGATCCACCACGAACTCCTGGAATCCTAAAGGAGGGAACGCGACACAACGGTTGCCTCTCAGCTCCTAACGGTGACCCGGTGAGCCCTGAACCTGACGATCGCACCTCCTCATCTACACCAACTGAGGAGTCGAAGCCGAGGAGTCAGACGCTGTCAGAACTCAAGAAGCAGCGGGTCGCCGCCAAACTCCTCAACCAACCCGTCCTCAACGGTCACCTGGGAAACGGCTCCACGCCGTCCGCAGAGACGAAATCCGATCCGGAAAATCCTCGCATGCCGCTGGTCTCATCCAATGGTAGTGCGGTTTACTTCACGCCCGCCAGCGGAGATCCACCCCTCCTGAAGTTTAAGCAGCCGATAGAGGACGAGGGCACCACAACTCACAGCTGCTGCTGCGTTTCGTAGTTCCTAAAATCCCCAGCGTCTGATTGGACGGACGCTAAACCGAGGCCAAATCAAACAAGTAGCAGACGAGCTGACGGCCGCCCACTAGTGAATCCCCATATTTCAGAGTCTGCAGGTCTCCGGTTACTTTCTTAAACCCGGAGACGCTCTGAGAGTGACCGTAAGCAGACGTGTGGTACTGTAGTCTGTAGGGCTGATCTCAGCACAGGTAAGATAAGTTATCAGATAGGAAGGAAATATTGCACGGTTTCTGATTCGTGTTTCACAGGTTCAATCATTTCTCATTTACTTCCAACCTGAACAACAAGATATGTGTACGGTTGTGTTTAAAGTAAACTCAGAAAGTTAAAGCGACTGATGTGTGGAGAGTTTCACACCAGAAGAAGAAAAAGGTTTTCAGTGTTTCTGTTGTGTTGCCTCTGATGATCTGCTGTATATGAAAGGCAACACAAGTGTTGTGTACAGTATTTATTCATGTATTGGCATAGAAGCCACTGTACTATAAGAGTCTTATTTATTATATTGCAGAAAGATGAAGTGATTTATAATGCAGATGAATTAAAGAAGCGTCCTTCAGTCGGATTCATACAGTATTTTTGTATGTCAGTGTTATGATCATGTCCAGCTCACATTTCACACCAGAATCAACAAACTAGATTTTACATCAAAAAAACAATGAGGGCTGCGTCTGAAATCAAAGGCAGCCGTTAAGTTTCCTCGCTGCAATAACTTCAGTGACATGAAGGCAGCTCTGGGAAACACATTTGGACACACTTCATTGGCAGCGCAATAAAACAGAGAGCACCTTTGTGATAAATAATCACATATTTGAAAACTACAGTCTTATTTCTTGCTAGAAATTCAATTAAAAAGTGTAAAAAGAGAAAATATAACTTTATTTAAACTATATTTGTGATCCAGACGCCATTTTATTTTTTAACTCCCCCAATCACATTCCTCGTACACACATGCATATAATTGTGGGACAGAACAATGAAGGTATCTCAAGAGAAGGAAGTAAAGCAAACATTGATGTCTTCCTGTCTTGGAATCCTGTTTAGAGATTTTGGACGCAGCGCTGTTTTAAGTTTTTTTCATGATTTAACCAGATTATGAATCTCCACTACAAATTCCTGTAAAACAAAAATGAGCTTTACTGTATTCAAATACTTCCACACAGTGTATAAACACTTTTTAGCTTTGTCTCTATCATTAAAATTATTTAGGTTACATGAATAATTTATATACACAATCAACACACACATCTCTGCTACAAATGAACACTTAAAGTTTGTTTGTGTGATCTACCGTTATCGTACAATTACACATAAAGTGAGAGGAGTGCAAACGTTACCCTATAGGTGGGCTTCAATGTAACAAACAGAGAGTTTATTGTAACACCTGATAGAAAATTTAGTTTAAACACAAATAATTCAATCAAATTCTGTCTATATACTAAAGGTGGATATTGTTTATATATCTGATAATAGATAGATATCCACACATTCATACATCCTTCATCCAAACATCCGTCTATTATGCAGCAATGCACTGAAATACGTTTATTTGAAAGGACAAAAAATCCTAATAGTAGTTTATTTCCCCTGATATTGTATTAACAGTTAACATTTTGATATATAGTATTTACATTGTTTTCATTATCATTGTATACCTGAGACTTCATTGTTACACTGTGTGCACTGCAAAAAATGACTTTCTTACTTAATATATTTTTCATGTTTTCAGTAGAAATATCGGAAAGTTCTTAAATAGAAATGTATTTTCTTGATGAGCAAAATGACTTAAGAAAGTTAGTCTAGTTTTTGGACAACCAGGATGGGATTTGGGTGGATTTGTGCTTGAAACGGGCAACGATGTCTGCCATTGGGGTGAGAGAATTATTCTTGAATTATGTGTTTAAGAAAAAAGTTTATTTCAAGATTTTTTTTCTCAACCCATTGGCAGATGTATTTGCTCGTTTTGGGCACAAATTCACTTGAATTTTGTTTTGGTTCTCTAAAAACTAATTTTCTTGGGTCATTTTCTCATCAGGAAGGTACATCTTGGTTTGGGAGTTTTTGGATATTTCTACTGAAAACAAGAAAAAAATACTAAGAAAGTCATTTGTTTGAAGTGCAACAACTAACCCACGCTGTGTAAAAATGTTTTCAATCGCAGCTATCAGTTACTAGGAGTCGCTGACATGTTTCAAAATGCTGTTATGTTTTAGGTAACAAGACAGAGATTAAAATAATATAAGGTTGGATTTGGTGACTTACACACACAACTCAGAAATAAAAAAACATAAGATGAAGAAATTTACTTTCATGCCTCCAAAACACTCTTTGTTCAATATCTTAAGCAAAACACATGTAAAGGAGCTGCGTTAAAATGAACCCTGTGTTAGTTTCTCACCCCTATACTATACTATAGAGATAAATGATGATATATTTATATTTATTATACAATCTGCTTGTGTTTTGTGTTGATTTTGGGGTAAATTGTGACCTGGACAGGTATTATGAGATATTGTCATACATTAGAAGTGAGGCTGTTGAGAGAAGAATACATTTCTATAGTAGCCATCATCATTTATTTTCATGTGGTATCTCTGTCTCTCCTATTGGGTGCCAAAGTCTTCCAGAATGTCAAAAACAGCCAATAGGGTTTCAGTGGTGATCTGTTAGTCCCGCCCTCTTATCAACAGTAACTTCATTCATGCGTCACTTTACAAAGGAGGAAAAATGTAAATAATCTCTGGAATTTGTTTCCTCTTTCTCATGGAAATAATAATACTGTAACGCAGGATGAGAGTAATATTGCAGTGGCCAAAAATATACTGACATTTAACTGCTTTATTAAATACACAACACGCTGTATGATAAGACATCAACATAACAGCTGTAGATGACAGGATTCTTGTAGCTTCTGTTTGAGAAAATGAAGTAAAAATACTCAAGACAGAGAGAAGTTTGCTTCTGTTTTCCTGGCATGTGATGAGAAAAAGGGAAAACAAACTACTGATTTTATAATGACTGGAATATACTGATCACTGTATTAACATATTTTACAATAAACTGTATATTTTGATCAGGAGTTTTGTTTCTTGATCAGCTGTAAGAGACGGTGTGTTAGTGGAAAAACAAACACATGAATAAAAGAATAAATACAGACTGCTGTTTCATTTAAACATCATCAGATCTTCAGTTGAAGTGTTTATAAAACTCAGTCACATGATTTCAGGCTGTCATTATACAGCGAGATGATTGCGGGTCGGGCAAACGGCCAAACAAAATGAGTCAGCAGTTTAGAAAACAATGAGGAAGAAACCAAACGGCACGTGCTGACTGAATTACGTCAATCATGGCAGGAATTTCATCTTCGTGTGGTTTTTAGTTTCTTAAGCATAACAGCGTTTAGATTACTAGGATCCTGCAAACTCCTGGTTTATGGCAAGAGAAATAATCTGTAAAGGACTTTAAGTTGAATTCAGTCATAGTAATGATGTGATATTATTCTTCATCTCTGCGTGTATTTAGACAACAACACTGTCAGAAACAAAACACTTGACTCAGTTTTATGTCTGACATTTCATCAGAGTGATGGTGAAATAATCTCTCAAACTCCACCCCAACACATGACTCAGAATAATCTTCATGACAGCACATGTGCACACACTTCATTTTCATGTTGACTTCAGGTTCTTTATTTGACTGACAATTTCATGTCTTTATATTGCTATGACTCAGGATCTTGAGATGTTTTGTTTTTAACTCATTTACATTGAAGGTAGAGTAAGTTATGATGTTTTCTGGCATGAGTTACAGTTCTGTATTGCTCAAGATAGTAAGGCCGGTTTAGTTTAAATGTCAAGTTGCATCATCAAATACTAAACAAGGTTCACAGCAATACCACACAAGCAGCAGTTTTATTCAGTCAAAGCTTCTTTAAATAAACTTTCTGATCTTTTACATCCTAAAGAAAACTTCTGTGTGCATATTTACGATTCTTTATGGAGGCCAACAAAGATCTTTCTAGAAACTGTTAAGATATTTATCACTTGATTTAAGGGTGAAAAAACAACAAATACATCACATTACAAATGAAACCAGCACTATCTTCATCAGTCTCGAGTTCAGCATGTTTATAAAAGACAATAAATGATGTATTATTATTTTATGTGCACTTCAGTATATCAGAGTTTGTTTAGTGCAGCAGTTTGTCATCTTTCTCTTCTATAAATGTGTTTGTGTGGTTCCCAGAACCGGCTGTTGGTTTATTAACCCATTGGGACCCTGCATCCATTTGGATGGACATCACAGATCAGCCCCCCCCCACCTCCCTTACTTCTGGAGCATTTCACTTAAAGTTCGCAGTAAATGAGATTGGATGTTTAAGAAGAAGCTTAAAGTATAGACCAAACATTTTGACCTGACGTCCATCAAAATGGACAATTCAATTTGTATTATTTTAATTTGCTCTCATTTTAAGAAGACTTGTGAGCTGGAAAATGTAGTGTTATATTTTTCATAAAGTAACATCATTGAGGTCTGAAGGGGTTAAGAGTCACTTTCATCCTAACGCTTCACTGAACAACAGCTGAAGTGTTTCTGTGGGTGAAATGTCATCGAGGTGTGAATCTCTTATTTAAATAAAGTGTGAAGATAGAGGAATATTTAACCACATCCTCTGAAAAACCTCATAGTGCACTGCGTGTGCTTTTAAAACATCCACTTGAATTAAGTGAAATAATCCAGTTGAAAAACTAGTACACTTCCATAGTGTGCACTACTTAAAGTGCTATTTTCTTGCACTAATTTTGTACTTACTACACTATGGGGTGGTTTCCCAGACAGGTATTATCTTAATCAGGACTAGTTTTAACAAACATGCCTTAGTAAAAACATTACTCGTGCACTCTGAGTCAAAACAAAGAGCACTGATGTATTTAAAGATCTGTCAGTGCAAGTTGTTTTTAGTTTGGACAGCTCTTACATTTAGTTTAGGACTAGAACTAGTCTAAATCTAAATGTACTTCTGTGTGCTATTCTGAGACCCTTTAAAACCAGACATTTATCAATACAATCACGTGTACAGTATTGTTATGAAGAGCTCTTGAATATTATTGGTGGAGGCGTGACTACAGGCTCTAGTGGACTGATCTCAGATCAGCAGGAGTCGCAGTGTGCACACTACAGAGGGCTCACACTACAGAGAGTGATCGTCTATTATAATCCTCTGTCACTTCAAGCGTTATCGCGTTTGATGTCGGGACGATGTTTCACTGTCGGAGGTCGAGCGTTTTCGCGGCGTCTTTACTGCGCGTCAACTTCACGGGACCGACTCAAGTTCACACGACCGGAGCCATGACGCGCGCTTTGCGTAATCACCGCGCGGCGTGCAGCTCTCATGTTTACCGGAGGTTGACGGAGAGCAACGCAGCCGTGCTTCACCGCAGGGACGGTGCGTTGCGTCTTATCGGACGCGATATTCCGTGCAGGTCTGATGTTGCAACACAAGCGTTTGCTTTGAACGCGACACCGAGACGCGAGTACGGTGACTCGACGGACAGGAATCGACGCGTCTGTAACATGAATGCACTTGAATCTTTAACATTTCTTCGCTTTTTTCCTCGCGTCTCGGTTCAAGCGCGAGGCTCGTCCACGGCGCCCGAGAAAACGCGAGAGGAACGCGCCGCAGGTGTTGAAACGGTAAGTGAACTCTTATAAAGCTTTTAGTATTAACGTTGATATATAAAATAAATGTTAACGCGTCTTAAGGAAAGCTGCATGTTTATAATGGCCGGTAGATCGCCGCCCTGTGTGTGTGTGTGTGTGTGTGTGTGTGGCGCGAGCGCTCTTCATTCACCCACCACGCGTCTTCGTTAGCTTTGTGTGGGTTTGTATTTAAAGATACACACAGACACACACACACAGGAGCAAATGTCGTGAATTGTGTGTCTCTAATAAGTTTGTGTAGCAATGAAGGTCAAAGGACGCACACACGCACGCGCGCACTCTTTTGTTTATTTAACTCATTTGTGTCGGCGGTGGCGCGCTTGCCCGCGTGCGTTTCATAAGTTGAACTTTAATATATTTTCCATGTTTAAATGTTATTAAGTCTGCAGAGGTATTCGCTGAGTGTTCACCTTTCTTTTGTATATATTTTTTAATATTCTACTTTATATTTCAAAATATACAAAAATTGCCCAAAAATATATTTGCTGACATATATTTTGGAATATGTTTAAAATAAATCATTTAAATTGGGGGAGAGCAGGACACAACCTTACAGTTTTTGGCTTTATCATTTACATTTTTTTTTTAAAGTTAGATGAATCATTTTTTACACAACACACATGTTTGCTACAAATGAACACTTAAAGTTTGTTTGTGTTATCTACAGTTATCATACAATTACAGAAGTACAAATGTTACCCAATAGGTGGGCTTCATTGTAACAAACAGAGGGTTTATTGTTACACCTGATAGAAAATTTAGTTTAAACACAAATAATTCAATCAAATTCTGTCTATATACTAAAGGTGGATATTGTTTATATATCTGCTTATAATAGATAGATATCCACACATTCATACATCAATCATCCTTCATCTAAACATCCGTCTATTATGCAGCAATGCACTGAAATACGTTTATTTGAAAGGACAAAAAAATCATAATAGTGAGTTATTTCCCCTGATATTGTATTAGCAGTTATTATTTTGATAAAAAGTATTTACATTGTTTTCATTATCATTGTATACCTGAGACTGTGTGACAACTAACCCCACTGTGTAAAAATGTTTTCAGTCCCAGCTATCAGTTACACGGAGTTCCTGACATGTTTTAAATGGTGTTATGTTTTAGGTAAAAAGACTGTGATTAAAATGATATAAGGTTGGATTTGGTGACTTATACACACAACTCAGAAATAAAAAAACAAGATGATGAAATGTATTTTTTATGCTTTCAAAACACTCTTTGTTCAGTATCTTAAACAAAACACATCAAAACTTTTCACAAATTCATCTCTGCCCTGCTCAGTCCTATATATTTAGCCCTCCATATATTTCAAACCAAGGAAATAAATTCATGTCACATTAGAAGACAAAACTTTAAGGTCAGGTTTGAATAGGTTAAAATTAAATATATTTTTTAATTTCTAAAATCTACTAAGCATATATTTAAATTATATATATATATATATTTTTTTTTTGCTGTTTCACGCTACAGTTCATATTTTCTACTATAGACGGTTTCATCGGACGCACGATGACGCGATTCACATCTGGATCCGAACGTGTTTTTAATGGTCTGACTTGTTGCTAAACTGATCTCTTGAACAAATGCCTTGTCAAAAATAACAAATGTTTTGGTTTCCTAGGTAATCTATGTGTTGTTTTTTTGCTTGTTATATAAATAAACTACGTTTAAAGTACTTTGTTGTTATTTATTATTAGCGGAGTTTACCAAAAGTTGCCTGCGGACCACGACAGCGGCTTGTTTATGTTGTTACTGCTGAAACCGTCTTTACAGTAATGAATAATATTGTTATAGTTATGTACCATGGTATTAATGTGGTACTTTTAAAGAACAACACGTTATTATCATGGTAAATTAAAACATTGTTACCATGGTGATTGTGTTATCAGTTTACACGTGTATTGTGTATCTGTAATATAGTTGATGTTCAGAGGTCTGCCCACTTTGCTTTGTGTTGCATTTGTCAATATTCAAGTGCAGTCCACTTTAAATACACTGAACGCATACAGCAGCTGTTATCTTTGATACGTGTGTGTGTGTGTGTGTGTGTGTGTGTGCGCGCGTGTGTGTGTGTGGGTTTGTGTTTCCAAAGGTTTTGTAAGGAAATCTGTCAGTAATGTTTTCCTGTGGAGGGTCAAGTGGGGGTGAGAGGACAGAGAGTCTGAACAATAACCTCATTTATATCCAGCAGCCGCTTAAAACAAATGAAGCTTTGCTCCTCCCACCATTCAGGGCCAAATTATCAAACAATGCATTCATTTTTTAAATGTATATGAAAGCCATCAGAAGATTTAAAGACGTATGATTGAGTTTGATGTATGCAGGTTTATCTGGTGACTCTATAAAGAGTTGATCACAGTGTGTTTTTTGTGCTGTAAATGTTTCACCTCCAGATGTGTTTGTGTAAAGTGAATGTGTTGTGCATCTGTCTGCTGTCTCAGGAACAGAACGACTCTTTATCTCACAACACAACACCACACAGTGTTTAACTCACATGACTGATCCCATGCCTCTCTATCTATGCCTGTGTTGTTTGTGCATTGTGTTGTTTTGGCATATAGGTTAACACAATCATCTTGTGTTTTAGTATCACATGAGAACATTAAACACCTCACTGATCTGGGATCTTTATTTCTCAGTTATCAGTTAACAGCACAATTTTGATTTATTTGAAGCTGCATAACAATTGGTCGCGACTGGTCGTTTGCAGAATAGAGGTTTTTGTTTACATTTTATATTTGTGTACTGTGTAAGAATTATGTATATATAAATACACACACATATACATGCATAATTTTAATAAAAAACTAAATGTATATATGAAGTATTTAAATATCCTCATGAGACTTATTTCATGTTTGTCTTCTGTAGTGGATGAGTTTCAGTCCTTTAAGTCAAGCATCATTTATTTAATCTATTTGAGTCGTGTTGTCCTGTCAAGAGGACATCTTGAGCTTTCTAGTAATACCTGATTGTGATTTGTGTGGATATATTTGTACAGAGCAAACAACAATCTTTCTTTTCTAAATAACGACGACGGCAGTTTCCACATTTTATGACAAGGGAAGTAAGTAATAATGTTTAGTATGCGTTTTGTGGACTTATATCAGTGGCTTTTTCAAAAACCATGCATAAACATTTTTCTCTCAAAAATACAAACATGTTGCTCATATAATATTGTAGCCCAGTTTGTGTTATGAGACTTTTGCCATCATTATGTTTATAAGCAACTGAAAAAAGCTCAAATGTCAGTGCAGGTCAAAACTTTTACAGGGCCCTAAAAACCCCTCAGACCCCAGAGGGTTAAAGTCCTGTTCTCCAATACAGTGGTCATAAAATTAAAACTCTGCAATGTGTTTGTTATCAATACTTCATTTTTAAAAGTGTTGAAAGTGTTCCTGGTTGTTAGGATGATATAATATACATTTTATTTAAATATAAAAATGTATATACACATGTAAATATTTCTTAAATATATACACACATGTGTTTATATTTATATATAAAACGATTATACACAGTACACACACATGTAAGTATGATGTAAACAAAAACTTTTGTTCTGCAAATGATTGGTCGTAAATAATTGTTATGCAGCTCTAAAATGACAGCACGGTTTGCTTTCACAGTCAAGGTTTGATTGCTCAATGAATGTTGGGTTGTTTGGTTTGTGATGTTTTTTTTTAAACCACTGACTGGTTTCATGTGAGCTGTTTGTATTGGCTCAACAGTTTCTTGATTCTGATTGGTTAAGACTGTTAAGCCCCTCCCAAGTATAGTATTTCCTGTAGCATGTGTGTTATGTTGAACAGATAAGAGTTGTTGTCTTTGAGAGATTATTTACTGGGCTGTGAATTGAGATGAAGGTTGTCACGATCCCATTCAGTTTTAAAATATGAAATGAATTCAAAACATGATGCTTTTCTCACTAATATATAATCAATAATGAAATGTTTGATTCTGTAATAATGACTACTTTCATTCTCTCCAGGAGTCCTCGGGGTCCGCTTCTGAACGTCCAGGTTCAGATGAAAAGCCCAGCAAGGCCCAGCAGCTTAAGAAAGTCTTTAAGGAATATGGAGCGGTTGGCGTCTCATTCCACATTGGAATCTCACTCATGTCTCTGGGAATATTTTACCTTGCTGTATCCAGGTGAGATTTCAGTGTTTTGGGTCCCTGAGCTGAATTTGATCACAATATGTTGTGTGTAAAATATCACCTAAATGACTCATAATAATTAGTAATGGTAATCTGTGATTGTCTCTCTTCAGTGGGCTTGATATGACCTCTCTGTTGTATAAGGTGGGCTTCAGTGAGTCTGTGGTTCAGTCAAAGATGGCCGCAGGCACCAGTACGTTTGTTTTGGCGTACGCCGTCCATAAACTGTTTGCACCGCTTCGCATCAGCATCACGCTGGTGTCTGTACCGCTGATAGTTCGACACCTGAGGAAGACAGGACTCTTTAAACCCAAAACATCAGGTCCACACAACTGAAGACTCTTCTTATGAATCTACAAGCGTCTCATGTGTGGTTTTTAGCACTATGCACTATGTAGTGTACTACAGACAGATTCATAAGCTAATCAGTAGAAATAAATGTTCATAATTTGATTGACTCATTTGTCAGCCGTACAGATACCTCAAATTCTCTACAATCATTTGGACAATAATAAAAAGGAATAGGTGGTATTTTACTATAGTAATCTATAGGATGTGTTTGCTTTATCATTTTTTGCTAAGCTATGTACACACATAGAGACAGATACATGAATATATACACACACACGCGCACACACGTGTGCACGCACACACACACACACATGACACACACACACACACACACACCTGTTTACATGAATAACTGTTGCAGGGAAATAACAGAATTAAATCTTAAGATGTGCCTCGTCTGTTTGGACTTTTGTGTAGTTGTTTTGGAAATTGTCAAATCTTTAAAGAATGATTTGAATCTTTATAGTCCTCATATAAAGAAGTATGTTGAAATATTTAATGAATGAACTGTGATATTTTGTAAATGTGAATTAAAGAGTTTAAATAAAGAGTTTTGATGTGTTTGTCTTATTCTAAGACTGATTGATAGCAGAAGCATTATATGGTTTTGAGTATTATAAAATACTTATTGTAAATATGGTTTATTTGACTTAACATCTTTTTTAAGGCATGTTTATAAAACACTTTAATTTAACTAAGGTCTAGTCCTGGCTTTAGCTAAGCCTTGTCTGTGAAAACAGAACTAACTGTGAGAATTTTTACAGGCAGTCACATTTCAGTCTTTTGTGTAAAAATAAAGAGTAAACTTAACATGCCAATAGTTAAGACAATGTAAAAGCTTTGTGGTAAAAATGAAATATCATGTTTTATTACCACTGCATGATTGAGAACAGCGAGCTAATAATGATGTTTTGTAATTTGGGTGTGTTTTCGCTGGAAAAACGTCTTTCATCTGCATCATGTTGTAACATCTGTAAACAGAAAGCAGAGGACCAAGACCAGCCACTATTATCTTGAATTTCCTTTTCATTTTGCAAATTAAATCAACATTGATATCGTGTTTAGCATTAAGCGTTGTTTCAATGTTATATCAACACTAAACAACTGACATTATTTCAACCAAATCTCAACATTGAAAGTTGGTTGTGTGCCAGCTGGGATGAGGTGCTTGTGCTGCTGCAGATGGTGAAGAATCTACTCTTTCATTTAATCTGTAAACGATGACCATCTGGGAAATATCACTTACACTTCTCAATTAATTACATCTAAGAATCATCTGCTGTTAAAACCACTAAGGGTTACATAAACTCTGCATATTGTGATTGTCAAAACATTTTCATTACATAATTTACCTACTTTCAGTTTATTTTTTTCTCTTTCAATTTAACTTTTTTCTCTTTCAAAATGTTTTTTTCTTTTTCAAAATGTTTTTTTTCAGTATATATTTTTTCTGTCTCAATATATATATTTTTTTTTTTTTTATTAAATTTTTTTCTCTTTCATGTTTTCCTTGTTCAAAAAAGTTTTTTTTCTCTTTCAAAATGTATTTTTGTTTTTCAATATAATTTTTTTCAATATTTTTTTCCTCGTTCAAAAAAGTTTTTTCTCTTTCAAAATATTTTCTCTTTCAAAATGTTTTACCTTTCAATATATATTTTTCTTTTTCAATATATAGTTTTTCTCTTTAAGTTTTTTTTTCCTCTTTAAAAATATTTTTTTCCTTGTTCAAAAAGTTTTTTCTCTTTTAAAATGTTTTTTCTTTTTCAATATTTTCTCTCTTTCAAATTTTTTATTGTATTTTTTTTCTCTTCAAAAGACAACAAAGGGGGAAATGGTTGCTAGCTAACAATTAGCATACATTACCAACTTTGGCCACCAGGTGTCGCACCAAGAATGAAATCTTTAAACTCTTTCTCTCTCTCTGCGGATATGTGACTGGAGGTTGCATATGTTTGATTTTTAATGTCATTTATAACCGCAGTAGTTATTTTAACACACCACTGGGTTCCAGGTTGGGCACAGGAATTTTAAATCAAACCAGTACGGTGCAGTTTTCAACCAGGAAAAATGATTGAGGAACATGGTTTGTTTCAACGTTTTTATCTATAATCTATTATTGTGCAGGAGAAAGTTTATGACTTTACACAGAAGGCGTTTAATAAAATGTTTCATTTATGTACAGATGAGAAACTCTGAAGCCACAGACCTTCAACTAATCCTGACAATATATCAAGTCATCATGTTTATTATTGTTATTAAGTATTATTGTTTTCATTTCTAACACACTGTCATGCAGCAAAAAAAATCTAAGATCTTAAGATTGAAATAATTAAATAATTTAAACAGAATTTAAAGGAACAATGTGTAAGAAATGTATATCAATTAATCATAAAATGGCCCTGATATGTCACTAGACATTAAGAAATCATTTTCATTTCAAATACTTATATCACTCTCAACAGTGGTCCAGCCAGGATATTGTCATTTAAAAAGTGGAGTTGCAGCCCTCAACTGATGTTTATGTTGTCATGTTGAAGTTTTGTGATTGCAATATCAGTTTTGGCCACAATCCTACATACTGTTCCTTTAAGTAAAAAAAAAGCCTACAAAACTTGCTACAAGAGTGATTATAGATCTGTCATCTGTAAAAAGTAACAGATTACGCTTTTAAAGCTGCTACTTATCAACGAATGTTAACTTTCCATATAAATGTGTCTTTTAAGTAATGTACAATTCATTACTCTACAAACAACCCTTACAAAAACAATGCTGTTGTGCATCTTAAAACAAAACAATGACACAGATATATGTTAAGAAATGTCAGTACAAGATGTTTAAAATGACATGCATTTTGGACTCGGATAAGCCCTGTCTGGAACCCCCCAACCTAAAGTCTATTTGTTTAAAGTCGCAGTACCATCAGTCACCAGCAGGTGTCAGTGTTTGTTTAAAACTCAAACACATCTGCGCCTCTTATCAGATCACAAATATGTGTTATTATGAACCTGCAAACAAGACATTTAAAGTATAATTGATATAAACTAAATAAAATCTGGGTAAAGTTTGTTAAAAACTTAAAAAATAAATGCGTCTAAAATGGTCAAGTGTGTAAATTTCAGAATAACTCAGCAAGGTGTACTGCTAGAGTATAATAAACTTGTGTCAGTCATCTTTCTCATTCTGCAGCATCATAGAAACATCTCTCTTTAGATGTATATAACCACACACACACACACACACACACAAACACACACACACACACACACACACACACACACACACACACACACACACACACACACACACACACACACACACACACACACACACACACACACACACACACACACACACACACACACACACACACACACACACAGAAGAGTTAAATGTGTCTCTCAGTGTAGACAGGTGTTCATCCTGTGAGGCTCATTATGGTTGTGTGAGTCAAACTGATTGTCTGTCCCCTCTATGGCCCTCATGGCTATGTACAAATTGGTGACAGTGATCGGGCATCGCGGTGCTGCTCGGCCCGGACGCTGTCACAGAGAGCTTCTCCATATCTACAGAGAAAGAAGCCATGCCAGGGAACGGCCTCATGGGAACGACTGTCTCACCAGCAAACATCTGACAATACAGAGAAAGTGTGGAAAGAAAAACATCAGCATCGACAACTCCTGCTGGATTCACTGAGCGCCCTGAATCTCCTGCAGATGCTCAGAGTGGAAATCAGGACAGAAGTCAACTAAACACATTTTAAATCAGATGTAGATATTCAGTTTAAAGAGTTTACAAATACACTGCATTTTGTCAAATCAACATATATATTTTACATTACTTTAACTTAAAAATTAAGTATAGATATAGATCCAGGTATAGATTACATGTAGTTAATATAACATGTCATGTCATCTTTTGTCATGATGTATTATATGAACAGATGATGAGCTGATGTGTCAAAGGACCATAAGGAAAGCCATCATCTACATCTACACACGACACACACATGACACACACACATGACACACACACACATGACACACACACACATGACACACACACACGACACACACACATGACACACAGCATTATTTTAAATGTTTCACCTCATTTTTCACAAAATGTTTTTTACCATATTTTTCCTAGAGATTTCTGCAGTGAATATTGAATCAGGCAATTATTGTGAGTTTTCTGTGCTGGAGATCCGAGTTGTTCCAGTCCTGACAGAGGAACAGAAATGTGCTGCTGTGTCAATGTTTCCTGACAGCTCTTGGTTTTGTATATTTCTGCTTTTACTTCACTGTGCACACAAGCGGTCGTCTCGTGAAGTATAAGAGGCCAGCAGTATGACCACACGTTCACATACATCAGATATAATCTCTCTCTCTCTCTCTCTCTCTCTCTCTCTCTCTCTCTCTCTCTCATCTTACATTTAATACAGAAGTGTTGATGTTTGATGGCTATAATGCATGATAGCAAGAGTTACTCACTTAAACCTGCTCTGAGAAGTTACATCTTTCATAAAAGCTTTCTGAAATATTAATATTAAAAAGAAGATGAGTTAATTCTATGATATAAAGTTTCTTTTATTTCCACCTTAAGCCTGTAAATCATCTTGATGATCCTGACAGTGACACTTAAATCCTCTCTGACTCTTTACAACATCACTGAATCTCAAAAGAACCACCACTGATCTGACTTTAACAACAAATTATACTGATATCTTAACACGTGTGTGTTTGTGTGTGTGTGTGTTTGCAGGTGTTTGTGTGTGTGTGTGTGTTTGCAGGTGTTTGTGTGTGTGTGTGTGTGTGTGTGTGTTTCCAGGTGTGTGTGTGTGTGTTTGCAGGTGTGTCCAGACCTTCATCTGTTCTGGCTGCAGACACCCAATGACAGCAGAGCTTCTGAAATTAAACAAATGCTCATTTCTAGTCAAACCACACCAAAAATCTTAAAAAAAACCTTTAAAGAGGACATTTCACAAGACTTTTTTAAGATTTAAAATAAATCTTTGGTGTTCTCAGAGTACATATTTGAAGTTTTAGCTCAAAATACCTCACAGATAATTTGAAGAGTTTGGTTCCAAAACAAGATTACTTTTTGTCAAAAATGTTTATTATTTTGTAATCATGTTTTATTGTGTTACTTAGATGTAATTTTTTAGTCATGAAGGCTTAAATCAAAACAAACCAACTGCAGTTTGATATTAATTGGAATGTACAAACAAAAAAATAGATTTTTTGTTTTTGGGAAAAACGTTTTAGAACCAAAATCTTTTATTATAAGATGTTAAAATAGTCTCTTTGTAGGTGTGAGCAAATATGTGCTGTTTTTGTGTGTGTCCTTTAAAATGCAAATGAGCTGATCTCAGCACTAAATGTCAGTGTCGTGGTTGGATAGTGCAGAATAAGGGGTGGTATTATTATAATAAGATCCCTTTCTGACATCACAGGGGGAGCCAAATTTCAATGAGCTATTTTTTCACATGCTTGCAGAGAATGATTTACCAAAACTAAGTTACTGGGTTAATTTTCTAGGTTAATAGAAGCACTGGGGACCCAATTATAGCACTTAAACATGGAAAAAGTCAGATTTTGATGATATGTCCCCTTTAAATGGCTACAAATAATTCTTCACCACAGAGATACATTAAAACCACTAAAGGAAGAGAGGAGAGATTGTAAACACCACAACAACAAACCTCTAATTACTTTAAACTTATTTATGTAACCTGTTTACTTTCTGTTATAAGTTAAGATGTTCAAATGTCACCAGCACACTATTTGGTTTAATCATTTGTATATATAATATCATTAAAAATTCCAGTAGAAATGACAGTATAACTTACTGTAGATTTAAATGAATGTTATTTACTGGCAACAGTTAACTTTGTTTAAAGTTAAATCAACATCTTTACAGAATAAAACTTTACAATAACAGCCTCATGCAAAGCATTCTGGGAACAAAATCTGAAGGAAAAAACAGAAAAAGAGGATTTCCGGTTCCCAGAATGCTTTGCATGAGGCTGTTATTGTAAAGTTGTATTCTGTAAAGATAAAGACTTGTTAATGTTTAATGTTTATTTAACTTTAAACAAACTGTTGTAAATAACATACATGTAAGTTACTGTAAACAGCTGCATAACTACAGCAATCTTATACAGTGAATGTTATTAAAAGACATTTATCTTTAATTTTGTGTAATATAAAACTGTACCTGTCAAAATGATTTGCAGCATCTAGGTTAGCGTGTGTTATTAGTTTTGAGTAGTTGTTATCTGGGAATAAAAAAATTGCAAATGTCACGACTGGCCAATCAGAATCAAGCATTTTAGAGAGCTGGTGATAACTGAAATTTAGATACAATAAAATAACCGTAAGACATGGACAATAAATATATACAAAATGTTATGTTCTAATCCATCAGAATGAGATTTTACTGAGAGGAAACTTTATAACAATATAACATAAAGCAGCAGAAATAAAAGTGTGTGTTTGTTTCATGTAAGGAAAGTAGAGATGGGAAAGTAAATCTTATTTTTACATAATGTATTTGTAATCTGATTACATCTATCTGAGCATGAATACAGCTTGAGTTCAGTTCTTCTGTTCACCTGTGAGTGGCGCTCATGAGCTGTTCAAGGACCAATCACAGAGCACTTTCTATTTAAACATGCCATCTCACATGCTTCTCAAACAGACTGGAACACAAACAGACACACAATTTCTTTCAATTAGCACGAGTCGGGCAGCTCAATAAATTTGAGTTTGTCGTGAGAGACGTGAGAGCTGCACTTCCACTCACTGTAAATGAAGAATAATGTGAGAGGGAAGTCAAGATGCTGAGCTATACAGCTTTAACCTGCTAACCAAAACCTCACTGCTGCACACACACACGCACGCACGCACGAGTCCGAATCTTTTTCCTTCTGCTCCATACATAATGCTAAAAATCAGTGAGTATCTCTGTAGAAATGACAGACATTCAGTACATCATTGGTCATCTTCTCTCTCTTAAGGAAGATAGTATTAACTTGAGAAAATAATAAAAGTCAGACTGTGACACAAATCACTACGCTGGAGGGCAGCTGATAGCCCACCCTGAGAGTCCTGTACATGAGAAACACTCGTGTTCATCAAACTATAAGATAGATATTTTACTACTGCAAGAAGGTGGAGAGAATCGATTTTGCAAGATGGAAGTCTATCCCAGAAATATACAGAAAGGCCGACTACTGTAATGTGCTTGGGTGTTTAATTTAAAAAGGATTCGCTTGTTTAAGGACTGCTGACATACGGACATGTGATTAATTGATGCTATGAAAGACAAAGCTTTGGATGAAAAACTGCACCGCTATGAGAAGAAAAACAAAACAGATCCAAAAACTTGACATTAAAGACCACAAACACTTCTCAATCTCAGCTTTGAATGGTTAATACCCCATCAGCCATTTTTTAAAAAGTTGCCTAGGAGCATTTTTTCACAAAAGTTTCTCAAAATGCCTTCCAGGAAATTTTGTTCTATACATATATAAACATACAAATATATCAAACCAAAGAACAGACCCTCTGCTTTACTTTAGTTTTTTATAAATTGGGTAAAAGCGCCATCTAGTTGACAATAGCAGAATTACAGATTACCATAAAAACTTGTCAGGGTTTTCCCTTAAAGGTGCAGTGTGTACATTTAAGTGGCATCTAGTGGTGAGGACTAGTGGTACGAATTTCAACCAACGTTTCAGTTCACTGTTTACCGAAACGCATGATAATAGTGTATAATTGACGATATAACTAAAGTAAAAGGGAGTTTATCTATTTCATGCATTCTGACTTATTAACACAGTTTAAGTGTTGTAATCTTCATGCTAAACAAAATGCAAAGTGTCAAAAAACTGTTGAGTATTTCAGGGCCAAACTCACGCCTCCTCTTTCCTACAAGTTTCAGAAAGTTTTTTTCTAACACGTCACAGGTACCCATTGCACATCAGTGACCCCATATTCCTTTTATGGGCACTTCCGTTGGAGAAGCACGCCCACATGTCAATCAAAATGAGAACATAATGACATCACTGCACGCGACAGCTTTGTTTTATATTAGGACATAACAATGGCATGAAAGAAGAAGTGTGTTTTTAGATGTAAGGAGAAGCCTCGTTCAGCTTTCCAACTAAGGCAGCATTATGAAACAATGGATATAGTTAACTCTTTCCCCGCCATTGACGAGATATCTCGCCAATTAAGAGAAAACGCTTCCCCGCCAATGACGAGATTTTCCGTCTTTCCGCAATACCGCTATTATCCACCAGGTGGCGCCCGCAACTTTTTAAACCCGTAAGTATTGCCCTATGGCAAGCTGCTGCATGTCCGTGTCTGTTTTAAAGATCGCTCTGAATGGGATCTTTATGAAAAGTCCGTCACAAACATGGAATTATCTCTGCTTTTTGTTCAAAATGTGGTGTTTTTGCAGAAACCTACCCATATTCAAAAGCTGATTACAAAAGAACTACTCAAGGTAGGATGAAACGGTTTTTTTTGTTTGAAAGCAGAGGGGCTGTTCTTTCATTTGGTATATTGTATGTTTATATATATATGAAGAAGAACATTTTCTGGAAGGCATTAAACTTTGGTGAAAATCATGAAAAACGCTGGCGCTGGCTGGCAACTTTTTTAAAAAATGCTGGCGGTGAAAGAGTTAAGTTTGTTTATCCAGGATAGCAGTGAAGTTTTGCGTGTGTGTTTGTTAAACGCTGGATTTAGTTGAAATGGGGCGGTCCCAAACGAGTCATGAGTCACAGGCGGTAAGTAAAACTGCATCAAATGTCTGTGTTATGTTGACAATCATAAAGTAAATGACAGGAACATGTAGTGAATCATAAGTTATCTAGAGATAGTGAGATAATGTTTTGTGAGTATTGCTTGCTCGTGACTCGCTCATCCCGCTGGATGCCTCTGGGATCTCGTGCTTTTCCGGAAACAATCACCAGAGCTGATCTGTCTTTTATAAATCTGATCAAACTAAAGACTCTTCAGAGAGATGATGGATGTAATATTGCTCTATATGTACTCAAGATTAACACGAGATGAGCAGAAACAGCGTGTTACACGTGAGCTTTAAACACCTGAAGTGTCATTAATAATGTGATTTGGTATCAGGTACCTGCTGTTCCTTAAAACCAAGCCAAACATCTCTGAGAAGAAGATCACTCCTGCACACTCCTACAACATTACAAGAGGCCATCTGAATAAAACAGAAAGAGAAAATTAAAAATCCAATGAAGAAGAGATGAGCAGATATCTATTTGTAATTTTCAGACAGATTCCTGCAGGTTCTTCTTTTAAGAAACACGAGGAGAGAAACAGAGAATTGTGTTTGTAATGATTCTCCACACAACACCTTCACATTATTCCATTATGGATTTTGCCATAAAGTGATAAATTCATTATCCCGGTGGACAGAAGAGAGCGGCAATAACATCCTGTAATATGTGACGTTATTCAGGTCTTTACTCGCAGGCTCTTGTGTTTCATCTTTCATTCATGTTTGTGTCTGCCATTAAAAACCAAATTACTGTCGGCATCACACGCCGTCACTTCAGCTAATGTGAAGAGTGAAACTTTATCCTCATCGTCCGTTTATAAGAGAGAAATTCTTCATTTGAAAAACACTGACAAGTGTGAAATGGAAAAGTCAGACGTATGCAAATGTCTGCAGGATAATGTGTTGAAGATTTACATGCTTATGAATATTTAATTACTTCCTGACAAGGCTGAAGTTTGGAGAATCTGAATCTTGTTAAAGTGAATATTGTTTTACTGCATGTCATTTAATATTACAAGTTTTTATTATGTCAGGATAATCTCATCCAGTATCTGGACATTTATTCATTGAGTGACTTTAACATTTTGTCTAGAAAACAAACAGTAAAATGTTTTTGTATGTTTGTGAGCTGTATGTTTAAAAGATCTGCTGTTTAATCTTTTCAAGCCTAACAGACTTTAAATCTTGTGTTTGTGTTGTTTGTCTTTACATTATAGTGTTATGTAATAGATAGAGAGATATATCTCTGTTGATTCTTTGTCTTGTGTTATGTGTGAATGAGTGTTTGTGGCGCGTGTAATATTTGTTGATTTACAGATGGTTGGAGTTTTACTGACGAATGTTGACAGCTGGAGTGAAGCTGCCCGCTGCGTCACAATCCGCTTCTCCGTCTGTCTGACCGCAGTCTACATTTTTATTTTAAATTCTGAAAAACAAGCCATCTCTCTATGCCAATAAGATCAGATGTTGTGTTCCTGTTTGTCTTTGGATGAGTTTTCAGACATCAGTTACAGCTCGAGCTCTCAATGCTTTCTGGGAAGTTTTTTCTCAAACAAATCTCTGTTTTATCAGTAGAACAAACTCATCACACGCTCACACATCTTGTTAAACATTTATACAGCTATTGTGTCAAATGTAATCTTAACACACAGACACTCATATAACATTGATGGAGGTCATCATACTGTGCTTGCCATGTGCTTTAACATCACACAGCAACTGCTCTTACAAATAACAAACACACGGACACACGCACACATATGCGCATGCACACACACACACACACACACACACACACACGGTTTTGTCCAGACTGATGAAAATCACACAAAACTAGGAAACAGGTGTACAATCTTTAGTAAAGGAGTGATGTGTGAATTCACCTGTGCGCGCGCGTGTGTGTGTGCGTGTGTGTCTGTGAACACCTGGATGTGATGTGTTGATGTTCATCTGATCTCTATCAGTGTATATCTTCTTTGTAGAGACTCAAACTTTTTTTTAAATCAGAAGCACCAGAAGAGAAGTCACTGAAGGAGAAGCAGAAATCAAACAGCAGATTTTTATGCAGTTTTAATATTTGATACAGTCCTTTATTTCATTGAATTTATTTGTTTAAAGGGATATTTCACTTTAAAATGAACATTCTGTCATCACTTACTCATACTCATGTCTCATTTCTTTTTTCCAATTGAACACGTAAGAAGATATTTTGAGAAATGATGGTAAACACACAGCAGATAGTGACCATTGACTTCCATAGTAGGAAAAAATATTTTGGAAGTATTGTGATAAATGATAAAAAAAATATTTTGATAAATGATGGAAAGCACACAGCTGACGGTTCCCATTAATTTCCATTAAAAATTCGTATTCCTACTATGGAAGTCTATGGTCACTTACTGCTGTGTGTTTACCATCATTTCTCAAAATATAATCTTTTGTGTTAATCAGAAAAAAGAAATTCATACATGTTTAGCCTGGCTGGGGTTTTGAACAATGATAAAAAGTTAGGAAAGAGAAAACTTGATCAAAAATAGACCTCCAGATTGTTTTATTCATTGTGGTAGCCCTTGCTCACAAAAAGGTTGGAGACCCCTGCATGGTGTAATATACTGTAAGTGTTGTGGGTCACTCATTATTTGATCAGTAATCATATTCGTACACAGACTTCATTGTAAGTGTTGTGTTAGATTTCAGAGGATTATGAATGAATGTGTCTCTTATTAAAAGTGTCAGAATGAAAGATCTAATGAAATCGATGTTAAATCTTTATTTCATCATAATATCATTAAATCTGTTAATGGCATCACAATGTGTCATCAGAATCTGATCATGTTTGTCTTCAATAAATAATCTCAAAAGAGTTAAATCTGTCTGTCTGATTTAATGTTTGTACATTTTGCAGACTTTTAGCCTGTAATCCAGAAGTGGGCAGTTATTATTTATGTTAATGATGTGACCGTGCGCGCGCACGTGTGTGTTTGTGTGTGTGTTTGTCGACTGTGTTTTTAACAATCCTCCACACTTCTGACTCTTTTTATTCATTTGTGTTTTCAGCAGGTCAACATGTTCAGAATGATGTACCAACATGCAAAGAAACATCCCGGGGTGAGTTCACTAATACTTATTTCATTAGACAAAATATTTTAAAAGCTTTTTGATAGTCACCATGCTGAAAAACATGTACCTGCTTCCATTATCATTTATAAAAGTCAATGCACATCAATGCAATATAAAGTTATTTAGTAATAAGCTGTTATTGTGAGAATATTTATTGACTTTCCATGAAATGTGTTTAAATCATGTGGTCAAAAGCTCTTTGTTCAAACTATTGTTATATAAGTGAACGTGACCCAAATTCTTGTGTTGGTTTTTTGGCAGGTCACCAAATTAAAATGAATGAGTGTTGTGTAAATAACATTCTAATATAACTATAACAGCTTCAAGATTTAATACAGACGTTACTCTTATAAACTTATAAAAAGTTAACATTCATAGAAAACAGAGTTGACTGACCTGTGATGCTCCAAAACCTCAATGAGTTTCATCTCTGAAACAAAAGAGATGATGTTCAGATTACTGTCATAATGAAGCTGTCAAAGATGATCGAGATTATCTACGTTTCACATCAATGAAATAATAAGACAGGTTTTATAGACAAAGGATGACAATTTTCATGTTTAGATGACCTGTTGGATCATCATCATCAAACTCTGGTTGTAAGAGATTCACACAGATTGGACACAAATCTCTTAGACAATCACTAAATCAAGTTTAAAGCGTGTTAAGTTATTGTAGGTCAGGAGCAGATGTTACAGCAGATGTTGTTAAAGTTGTTCCTATCTCTCGTTCTCTCTTTCTTTCTTTCTCTCTCTCATGGCCAATGCGCAGGTGTTTTAGTGAATAACAAGCGTGATTCACAGATAAATAAAAATGCTGCCGTTTTCCTCACTTAGAAGTGTGATTACTGAATATGATCAAGTGTCACATTATATGTCTTTATGTTTCTACATTTATCTGCACCAATAAACAACATCAATGAACATCAGATGACCATGAAACAGACACTGAACTCCTCATCAGGACAAACACATGTTGTGTTTAACTCAAACATATTTGATAAGTTCATTTGAATATCTCTGTGTAACCCCTGAAGGATTATGCAAATCAATGTTACATGAGGAAAGCTTTGACAGCATAAGACTGTAAGTCTCAGTGTGTATGAATCTAAAGAGAAACACTAACTGTGGCCAGCCTAACACACAAACTGACGGCTCACATGTCGTCTTCTTTTAATATGTGGTAATCCCTGTCATACACACATACACACACACACACACACACACACACACACACACACACACACACACACACACACACACACACACACACACACACACAGTCATATGACAGCAGTGAATATCAGATTTTTCTCTCTGTATCTTTCAGTTGATCCCTCAGTTCTTCTTCATGTTTGTGGGAGTGGGTGGAGCTTCTCTCTATCTGATCCGATTGGCTCGTGGCCCTCATGTCAGGTAGGGTTTGCAGCACATCTGTGTATTTATATCTCAGCATATATTCAAATGTTCATCTTAAAATGACACTATGACAACATTTAATACACATTACATCATTATTACTGACAGAATCTTTCCTATCTTTATGTCTTACTCCATTCCACTCACTCCACTCGATCACTCTCTCACCCCACCCACTAACTCCACCCACTCACTCCCTCACCCGCCCACTAACTCCACCCACTCATTCCTTCACCCCGCCCACTAACTCCACCTGCTCACTCCCTCACCCCACCCACTAACTCCATCACATACTAACCCCACCCACCGGCTCACTCCACTCACCTCTCTCTGGTCTGGTCTTACTGTCAGCTGGGACAGCAGAAATAACCCTGAGCCGTGGAACAAACTCAGCCCGACCTATCAGTACAAGGTAAACAGCCCACCCACTGCTCTCTGATCAGCTCTAGACTGACAGCACAGACAGATATGTCGCACCCGCTGTTCGCAGATCAGCCGACACACATCCGGTACGGCAGAGTTTCATCTTGCATCTGGAGTGATATGTGACAGTGGAGTTGAGTCTGTATATTCAGCAAACACATCAGCTAACCTAGAAGTTCTGAGTAATCTGGTAATGGAGGTTTGTAAAGATGGCCAACAATTTAAATGAACAGCTTAAAGCAAACAGCACAAATTCTGCATTATTTACTCTTTCAAATGCTGCTATTCAGAATGTTGTTAATAGATTAGATTTGTTTATGATACTATGTGCAATATTTCAAGGTTTTGATTCATCATTCAGACTCTGAAGTCTGAAAACAGCACACATTAACATATAGATTCAGACTGACATGAAGTGTTTTTAGGTGCACTGTTCCTTTAAGGAAATACTCTCTAGATGAGCTGTGTGAAAAACAGAAAGATTGTCTGAGTTTGTTCGTCTCTCTTTAGAAAGAATAATTTATGTCTCAGCGGGTGAATATTTTGTCCTCAGAACATCTTGATCAACTCAAACGAGTAATAAAAGAATTAACAAAATCAGACAGAGAGGACAAGAGTCAAGCTCACAGTATAACACCAGATCTGTCTGTCTGTCTGTCTGTCTGAGTTCAAGCTCAGAAAGGTCACGACTCAACATGTTTAATTCTCAAAGGTCAAACATCAACATTCTGCCGTCATCTCAACAATAATCATCATTATACTGAGAAGAGAAGAGACGCAGAGATCAAACAATCAATGAGAATCTGAAAATAAAATAATGAAGAGAGACAGAAGAGCATGTCTGCTGTCAGAAAACACAATCTATATGACTCAGAGACCTTTTCACTAAACTCAAAAACACAAATAAAGGTTTGACCTCAGAATATACTCATGATTTGACTGTAAACACACGCATACACACACACACTAGTAAATAATGCCTAGTTCTGGATTAATCTAAACTCTGTTCCCTATAGGGGTTGTTGTTTCACTGACAGGGATTAGCTTAAACCAAGACTAGGTCTTAGTTTAATTAGGAAATATAACTAGTTTTAACAAACATGCCTTACTAAAAACATTACTTGTGTGTATTTTGAGGCTAAACTAAGAGCATCGATGTATTTTAAGATATGTCAGTGCAAGTTGTTTTCAGTTTAACAGCTCTTACATTTATTTTAGTTTAATCCCTGTCCGGGAAACCACCGCATAATGTTTAAAACCATCAGGACAATGATGAAACTTAAAAAGAATGATCATAGACAAATTCATACTGTACCAAGAGAAAACTGCTTCAGTCTCACATCTCTTTCTTCTTTACCTGACGAAAATAAAAACAAATGTGAAAATATCAAGACAAAAGTTACAGTCCTTCATGAAAACAAAAACAAACAAACAAACAAGCTGAGATTAAACAGATCAAGAGAGTAAATCAGATCACATACTGCACAGTAAAACCATCAGACACTGTGTGTGTGTGTGTGTGTATGTGTGTGATCTTGTTTGTATGCAGGTTGTGTTGTTTTATGATATTCTGATGATCTTAATTTACGCTAACTACATTTAAATGTATTCTCTCTCTCTCTACACACACAGTTGGTGGCCGTCACTACAGATTATAAGCACCTGAAGAAAGAAGGACCTGACTTTTAAAAGACCTTAACACATCTACACACACACACACACACACACACACAACACACACACGCTTTCTTACCAGTCAGACCCTCATTAGTGAACACTACATAGGCAACAGATGTGTTTTATACAATCAGACATTAGCTTCAAAAGTTTTCATAGCACAAATATTATTCATGTTGTTTGGAAAAATAAAACACGAGAAACATGTTTAAAAGATCGAGAGTAACGTCATCTTTTACTCACCGTCACATTGATTCAGATGAGAGAATGTTCATACGCTCGCTCCTCTTTTTCATATAAGAAAATGAAGATATTGATGCTGTCATGTCATGACTCAATAAAAGCATTATTAATGTTACAGATCATCTGAAGCTTTACTGCATGTCAACAGAATCATGTCTACTGCAAGATGGTAATGCATTATTTTGAATAAATCAAAGGATCGGAGTCAATTATTCCTCTTATACCACGATTAGCACAAACATTACTCTAGATCAGGTGTTTACAGAAAAATAATCAACACCTGTAAAACATTTCTCAACCAATCAGAATAAAGCATTCAACAGACCCGTGTTATAAACTGTATTGCATGATGTCACCCAACACCAAACACATCACGTCCTCAACACAATAAACATCAACATTTACATTTATTGGTGAACTGTGCCTTTAAAAGTCATGAAAATCTTTCTCATTTGTATCCTGGTTTGAATGTCTGAGATGAAATATTAGTTTGAGAACACACAGAAGCCTGCGGCCTTTGTTCTTTCATCCAAAGCCAAATTCTTGTGGCCCTTTACAAAAATCTCCAAGTTTGTTGTCGGCATATTTGTGGGACATTAGGAAGGAAGAATTGCTGGCCAGCGTGTGCATAGTGAGAATAATGCATGTTATCTGAGAGCAATCAATGCTGTCCTCCTCACAGCTGGGTACCTGCAGAGAAATGTTCAAACACACACACACACACACACACAAACGCACACAAACACACAAACACACAGCAAACCATTCAGTGCATCAATAAAAATACATCCCAAACACCTTCCGTCTCTAAGACTTTACACAACAGCACACCAGTCACAGCCTGTGGGGGTTCTGACAAATGACAAACACTCTTAAAACACACAACACACCACACACAACACACAACACACACAAAACACACACACACACACACACAGCACCTGGGATGTGTGTTTGTGTACTGCAAGGCTTCTGTAAGAGTTCCAGCACACACTGTGACAGGCAATCAGCCGGCTGAAGAAACACATCAGGCATGCGCACACGCACGCATACACACACACACACACACACACACACACACACACACACACACACACACACACACACACACACACACACACACACACACAGCCATCATTACCTAAGTGGAAGGCATGGTGACCCATCACATTTGTTATTATTTGTATCTCTGTGTATCTACAGGCTAAAAAAAATCTACACTCACACATGCACGCATGGACACACAACACAGTATCTTATATGTGATAACACTGTGAGGTTGTGTGTCATGTGACGTCTCAGAATAAATAAATCTCTAATATTTTAGTGTATAGAGAGATAATAACAGAATGAATGCAGTTAAGATCCTTCACTACATCACTGAAGTGTGCTTGAGGTGAGAACTTACACAAGCTGTTGGTCACAGCCACAAGTTTAGTGTGAAAGTTATGTTTACTAGACGTACGTGTGTGTGTGTGTGTTTCTCACAGATTCACACACACACACACACACACACACACACACACACACACACACACACACACACACACACGTGAAGTGTTACTGAGCTCAAATCTGTGTGTGAACTACAAAGAAAATATAAAGTCTACATACTGCGTCCAATTAAACTCCACTGAACACCAAATTATGAGGAAAAAAAATACTTTATAAAAATATCTGCTCTCTCTTTCTCTCTTTCTTTCTTTTCTTTTCTTTTAAACGCCATACCAGCTTCTAAGTCTATATTCATGATGAGAATAAAGTGTAATTAAATAAAGGAAGATAAAAATGATCTGCTCTAGAAATCTTAGAACCCGACCGTGATCTCTCTCTCTCTCTCTCTCTTACAGATCTACCATCTCTCAGTTCACTGAAGGGTTAAAGTTTCCTCTAGATGTGATTTTTAATTGTAGTGTGATGTGTGTGTTTAGTTCCTAATGTAAATAAGTGTTGAGTTGATCATTTTAGTTTTATTCAGGTTGACTTTTACAGATTGCTGTTATTAAACCTTGATTCCAAATATCAGGAAAGTGACAGACACTCAGAACAGATTAAAGGTGCAGTGTGTCATTTAGAAGGAAATGCAAAATAATATACAAAACTATATCATTAGGGTTGTATAAAGACCTTTTATAATGAACCGTTATGTGTTTATTACCTTAGAATGAGATGTTTTTATCATACACCGAGTGTCCCCTTACATGGAAGTCACATTTTGGGAATTTCTATAACGGACAAACTTTTTACTAAGTTGTATCTGATGATGACATGTTTGTCTGGTGGTGGATACAGTAGCTTCTCTATGTGTTTTGCTGATCTTTGATTTCTGAACCGTTGGTTGCAATTCACAATTGTTTGGTTATTTGAGTTTGCTCACAGTTTGTATTTTATTAGACAATGATTTTCCCATATTTCTCCGTTTTGAATGGCCAATTCTTCATGATCAGATATTTTCAGATTGTTCCAGTTTACCCAGAACTGGTTTGTGTTGACCAACTTCTAGCTGGATTATGCTGTCCTTTGTTTTTGGGTGTATGTTTGTATTGTTTTCACAGTAAAGAAGATGAATCTTTGTGTTATTTGGATCTGTGTGTTTCTGATTAAACAGCATTCTTAGTTTTTTTACAAATGGTCTGCCAGTGCTGATCAAACCAATTTTTTGTCATTATTAGATTGTTTTCAAGTTTTTGTTTATAGTTTTGCTGATTTTTCCAATATGTAGTTTATATCTTTTACAGCTAGATTGAGACGCTCTTTAGTGTTTTCATAGCTCTTATTCAGAAAATGATCTAAGAATTCTTGTATTTTTGGACTGATTTATTGTCAAATTACTCTCTCTCTCTCTCTCTCCTATACAGATCTAATGTCTCTCTCTCTCTGGATGGTAATGTTATTGCTCTATTAGAGACAGTTACACTTTATTATGAGATAATGACTGAACATTAGCCATTGTTTGGACGTTAAATATTACTAGAAAGCAGCACTTAAGCCCATTGAGTCAGTAAACACACACATCAGTCGATCCTTCAGGGCTTTAATTATGACAAGCGTTTAAACAGCGACACGCCACTCGAGTGCTATTAATCACATCTGCTGTCGTTTATCTGTCCCTCACGGATTTATTGTCAAATTATCATCGTCTCTTGTGCAGGAGAACAGGAGGAATCTTCACATAAAACCATCCATGACATCTCAACACAACATCTAAAGAAAGTCATTTATTGCTGTGCACGGACATCTGTTTCAAACCTCTGACACACACTCGGTGTATCTCTATGTGTGTGTTTATCTGTGTGTTTGTGTGTGTATGTGTATCTGTGTGCATTCTTGTATGTATTTGTGTTTGTGTGTATGTGAGTGTTTGTGGAAATGTGTTTGATTTTTACTCCTGCAATTTTTCTTTCACATACAGTCTGAATCTTCCAAAAATTGTGAATATTTTTGTGTCATATTTTGAGTCTATCAAACCTGTAGACGTGCATGAAAGCTTGTGCTTGTTATTTTAACACACAGTGTTACAGAATGAATCATTATATGATGCTAAAATCATTCATTCTGTACAGTGGCCTTCATTTAAACAACAAAATATGATTTCTTATGTCTTTGGTTGTCAATCTTTTATAGAGGAGGTCTTGTCAGGCGTTAGACTAAATGTTTATTAAATACACATTTATTTCTTCATAATTCTCTGATTCAAACATCATTCTGCTGAAGATGACGTACAAAACAATTTGTGATCAGAGGAGGGCGATCAATAACCTTCATACTAAAGAAATCACAAACAAACACAAACAGTGAAGTTTCTTTCTACACAAATTTATTGGGATTAGAAAAACATTTGTAAAGATGTGTCCATTTAAAACTAATCATTTCTTGATAAAAGAGGTTTTGTTGAGGTGACAGCGAGTGCTGGATTGTGTGTGTGTGATAAAGAGTATTGATCAATATCAATGCATGTGTTTACAGTAAACATGTACAGCTAGTAATCACTAAACTACTAATACTGTTAGAAAGATAAACTGTCTTAGACTTCTCTTTACATTTAAAAATAGCTTTAAGTATTAAAGAACAACTGATGTTAATGTCTAAAGTTAAAAAAGTTGAAGACGTTTTGTAGTTTGTAAAAGAACATTTTGAACATGTTGAGTAAACATTATTGCATCAGAAGTCTTAAGGGCGTTTCATACGGTACGCGGCAAGCGGTGAAATCACAGAGCGGCTACAACTTTTCTTGTGTTGTGGAAGCATTTTGTGCAGCGGGACAGGATTTTGGGGGCACGAGCAAAGCAACTCTGTTTCACCTCTCTAACGGCCCCCATTTTGCTACTTTCTGCACATCTCCTATTGAAAAAGAAATAAACACTCGCGGTTGCCACGTCCATGTAAAACGCCCTTTAGAGAAAGTTTGTTCCCAAGATAAAGATGTTAAACATCCTAATGATCACAAACACACGCATGCATGCACGGAAACACGCACACACACATACACACATGTGCATACAAACACACACGCATACGATAGGAATATGCAAGCACACGCATACACACATCTGCACGCACACGCACACACTTTCACTGTTGAACACTGTCCTGAAGATTTCATTTCTTTATGAAAAGTTCATTTTAATTTCATTCACACTTGAATATCTGTGATTGTTTCTGAGTTGTGGATGTTAGCAGGTAAATTCCCTTCATTCTCATTACTATAGATCATGTTAAGACTTTTAATGTCAGTATATGATTATTATTGTAGTATCTGATTACAAAGCCAACAATAAATTTAATCAAAGAAAAACTTCTCGTCCATCAATGTGCTGATGGGATAACATGACAGGTGTGTACGCAGGTATAATCATTGATCTTTCCCTCATTACCCAGCTGTCCCGGGTTAATGGTCCAGAAATCCGGGCATGGAAAAGGGCCGGGCGAAAGCCTCCACATTAGCTCGCAGATCAGCGATTCGTTTTACCGTCTCTGCGTCTTCAAGCAGGAAACTCTTGAAATCTGACAGTTTCTCTAAAGGGACAAAAATGAATGAATATAATGCACAAAAAAAGAAAAATCAACACCACTGACTTTTTTACAGGTTCACATGATGACCACACTTACTAGTTTTACTCTTGACATCTAGCGCGATCTTGATGCCCTGATCAATGAAATCCACCACCTGCTCAAAATCTGCTTCTTTAAAGTGTCGAGATGTGAGCGCAGGAGTTCCTGTGATACCAGAAAACATCAAACTTACTGAATGATGATAATAGTAGTAGTCAAGTGAATGGGATGAGTTTATGTGTTACTAACCCAATCTCAGACCTCCGGGCGTGATGGCGCTCTTGTCTCCAGGGCAAGTGTTTTTATTGGCCGTGATAGAAACCAGTTCTAGTACCCGTTCAGCTCGCGCTCCGTCCATTCCCTGAGGCCTCAGATCCACCAGAACCAAATGATTATCAGTTCCACCTGCGGGCAACAAACCCAAGCGTTATTTTCATTTGTTTATCTGAAGAGAAGCTGTAATGTTCACGTGGTGCCAAACAATAACAGCGAATATATTTCTATTATAACGGAGCCTCATCCAGAGACTGACGGAGCGGGTCACGACCGTAGCCGTATGTTCACTCGGTCATTTTCACTGACTCGCCAACTAATAAACAAGAGTAACCGAGAGCGGCCTTTAACACTTTAAACAGCAGTCGGTCGTTGGTTTATGCGTTTGGAATGGTAAATATGAAACGGGTTATAAAAGTGTTTTTCAGCAGCTGTACAGAGATCTCAGGCGAACAGGATGAAGGCAAAACAACAACAGCATGTGTGTTCAGCGAGATCAGCGGCGTGTGGAGTTACGGCAGACAGACGCTCAATTAGTTCTGCATATGTCGGATCTGGAACGCTTTACTAAGATAACACACTGTAAAAACCAAGACTCCATCTGAACAGTGTAAGTATTCATATATAATCACAATACTATCCACTGCACAACAATGACATCTTTAACACTCTTTAGTGTCCTCAGAGTACATATGTGAAGTTACCCCAAAGATCATTTATTATAACATGTTAAAATTGTCACTTTGTAGGTGTGATTAAAAATGTGCTGTTTTTGGGTGTGTCCATTAAAATGCAAATGAGCTGATCTCAGCACTAAATGTCAGTCCTGTGGTTGGATAGTGCTGATTAGGGGTGGTATTATTATAATAGGATCCCCTTATGACATCACAAGGGGAACCAAATTTCAATAAGCTATTTTTCACATGTTACCAAAACTAAGTTACTGGGTTGATCTTTTTCACATTTTCTAGGTTGATAGTAGCACCGGGGACCAAATTATAGCACTTTCACATGGAAAAAGTCTGATTTTCATGATATGTCCCCTTTAAAACAACTTTCACATCGGTGCCACACCAACTTACCAATTTGCTTCATTTATCAAGAAGAGATTTAATCTGACTGCCAGACAAGAACATGTTTCTCTGTTTCAGATCTAAACATGACTACAAAACCTAGATGAGATCTGACCTGACACCAGTGTGTAATCTCTCTTCAGCAGAGCGTCTGCCATGGCCTTAGAGTTCTTCAGAACCTGAGCGATGTATTCTCGAAACATGGGTGTCGTGGCCTGAGGAAAAAACTATCAATGATCAAAAACCAGAACCATAAAACAATGACTTTAACACTCGAGAGAGAGTCGTACCTGTCTGAGAGCCACAGCGACTCCAGCGATGGCGTGATTGTGTGGTCCACCCTGGAGTGAAGGAAACACTGAGAAGTTCACCTTATCCTCCAGGTCATACAAAACATCCTTGCCTTTCTTATCCACCGAGCGCACACCTTTACGATAGAAAATAAGCCCCGCCCTGAAGGAGGAGGAGATCAAAGAGTTAATGATGAAGAGTCAATGGCCATGTGCTGATCTATAGGGTAGTAACTAAAGATGCTCCGATCGATCGGCCGTAGGTCGGTACGAGTCGGTCATCCAATTAAGTTTTCTATGAGAGTGCGCTCCAGTCCTAACATGCAGCGTGACGTCTTCACATCCACATCAAACAGCGTATAAAACATATATATTTATTGCGGGACATTTCATCTTCATGCTGAAAGTTTTGACAGTTTAAACTTTCATTTTACTCGCAGATGCAGCTTGTACACCCGACAAACGCACACGGCCTGTCATGTTAAAGATCTCGCTCACGTCTTAAAGCTACAGTCACCTAATTCATCTCTCAATAATATTAAAGAGAAAATCAATCTCTGCTCTTGACTGAAGAACTGTTCTGCTTTATACAAATACATCTTGATTTACTTCATACACTATTAGGGATGTAACGATTCAATCACGATTCAATCGCGGTCCTCATTAAAAATGCCTGTCTGAAATCGATTCTGAATCGCAAGGCTGCGATTCTTCGTTTTATACACAGCTTGTGCCTGTATTACGGCATTTGGTCAGTAGGAAGTCCTTATCAATCTAAAATCATTATGAGTCGGAGTCGTTTATAACGTGCATTTGAAAAAGCAACACTCGTTAAACAAAATCATTCAAAATATTATTTATCATCATGAAAATACCTGAAACAATTTGAAGAACAGCATATAAATATTCCTGTGTAGACATTTCCTGGAATAGCGTTTGTAATGCTGCTTCTTGTGTGGCACAAAGGGAGTTTCTGCACGGGAGCGCCCCCTGGCGTTCGGATGTGCCGGAATTTCACCGTAATTCATTCAAATTCATTCATTGAGAAAACGCGCATTTGCACGATTAATCGTTACACCCCTATACACTATATTTATTTTTAGTCATTTTAAGAGACATAAACCTTTTTATAGGCATATTGAATTGCTCTTTGTAGAATAAGTATTTGTTGTGCTTATTTATTTGATTCTCTAACAAAAATAAATAAATTAAATAATATTACAAAGACAACATTGTATAACTTTTTTAGAAAAAAAAGATTTACAGTTAGAGTCATCAAAGAGTGCACAGTATTGGCCATTTGTGACCACAAGAAATCAGTACTCAGTATTGGTTGCAAAAATCCTGATCAGAGCATCTCTAGAAGTAACTGTATGTCTAACGGTGTATGCACAAAATACTTTTTTGAGCTACTACTGAGTGAAATACTGTATCCCATAATGCAATGCGTTCAACCTGCCATTAAATTCACATTGCATCCAAAGAACTGAAAGTGAGGTAACATCTACTGCTTTATCATGTTATAGTATGAGAACTGTACAAAAAAAAGGAATGAAAATTGCAAATTAACTTTTTACAAACCTGGAGTGAATTAAAGAAGAGAATAAAAGTCAGACTTTCTGCAGTCATTTCAAACTGTATTTGGTTTCTGTGGGTCTGATCAAACCTCCTCTGGTGCTCTTTGAAAGAAGGCTCAGATATAAAGTAGAGTAAACGTCGGAGGCACTCAAGCGTACCTGGATCCTCGCAGGGATTTGTGTGTGGTGGTTGTGACGAGGTCAGCGTGTTCAAACGGAGAAGGAATGGCTTTACCGGCTACCAGACCGCTGATGTGAGCCATATCTGCTAACATATACGCACCGATATCACCACACAACTGTACAGAAAAAGAGAGAGAGAGAGATAGAGAGGTGTAAGGGTGGATGAGAGATATAATAAATAGTTTTTCATGAGATTATTGAAGCGTTTAGGAGCCTCAGATCGGCAGCGCTCCCAGCATATCTTACAATCAAAGCGTTGTGTTATCAGTCTATCAGAGAATGACCCGATGAGATTCACTTCAGGGAACAAGACCCAGATTCTCCACTTCACAAACACTTCTGAGCATGACGACTCAGTTTGAGGGGTAAAAATAATTTTCCAGCTGATTATACACTGATAATTATATGCACACTTCATCTATATATGCGTGTATAAATACAGCTGGCCTTATTTATCCTGGATTGAAATCAGGCCACAGTGAATTCTAGCAACAAACACGAGACCCAAATCTCCCCCTGAGGATGAGATAACACAACACACAGGGGTAAACAAGAGACCCCTGAAACCCATCTCACACTAGATGATGAAAGAAAGTCTTCAGATGAGATAAAGATTAACTCTGCTGCTTTAAATCCACTTGTACTGTCAGACTGATTTCTAGTGAATCATGATGATCTCACCTGAAACTCTACATCATATCTAAGTTCAATAGAGTTTGCATATATCAACAGTTATATTACAGGACTGTTGAATGCTTTGTTCTGATTGGTTGAGAAATGTTCCACAGGTGTTGATTATTTTTCTATATACACTCACCTGACCTGTCAAATATCTTGAAATAACCACCAGAGTAATGTATGTGGTATCTGTGGTATAGACGGTTTCAGCAGTAACAACATAAACAAGCGGCTTTCGTGGTCATCACGTAACTTCCGGTAAACTCCGCTAAGAATAAATAACAACAAAGTACTTTAAACGCACTTTATTTATATAACAAGCAAAATAAACAACACATAGATTACCTAAGAAACCAAAACAGTTGTTATTTTCGACAAGGCATTTGTTCAAGAGATCAGTTTAGCAACTAGTCAGACTATTAAAAAAACCTGAAACCAGAAGCAAAGTTTGGACCACCAGATGCATATCACGTCACTGCATGTGCATCCGATGAAACGGTCTATAAGAGGAATAATTGACTCCGGTGCTTTGAATTATTTAAAATAACGCACACCCGCGATGTGTGAGTGTCATGACAGTAAGTCGAGTCAAGTAAATAAATGAGTGATTATAGGAGAAAAACATTTAGAATCAGTAATAATTTTTCATGTTTTCTGTTCAAAGCCCATTTTACTTTTTTCATTATGGGACAGATCTCTAAGTGAGACAGTATAAAGTAAAGGATTTGATCAATCTGGTTTTGAAGCACTGCTGAATAGAAACATGACTTGATGATGTTTATGAATCTGTTCATCAGTTTTCATTTGCATACATTGAAAGTATCTCTATAGTCTGTACAAACTGTTGAACAAAGTTTACAAAATGAACTGATGAGCATTTGAGTTTAGAAACACATTTCAGAAGTGAGTACACTGTTTAATATAAAGGTGCTTCACAGTGCCATTTTCTGTCTAAATGGTTCTTTAAAAACACCTTTAACATCTGAAAAACCTTTCTGTTTCACAAGAGGTTCTTTAAGGTGAAAAAGGTTCTTCAGATTATAAACATGTATAAAGAAATGGTTCTTTAAAGAACTGTTGACTAAATGGTTCTTTGAGGAACCAAAAATGGTTCTTCTATAGCCCCCTTCTTCAAATCTTACCCTGGAGGTCCGGAGCACTACAGAGTTTAGCTCCAACCCTGATCAAACACACCTGAGCAAGCTAATCAAGGTCTTCATGATCACTAGGAAATCACAGGTGGGTAAGTTTGATTAGGGTTGGAGCTAAACTCTGTAGTGCTCTGGACCTCCAGGGTAAGATTTGAGGAACCCTGTTCTATAGCATCGCTGTGAAGAACCTTTCAAGCACCTTTATAAGGGGACATATCATGAAAATCTGTCTTTTCATGTTTAAGTGCTATAAGTGGGTCACTAGAAAATGTGAAAAAGATCAACCCAGTAAATTAGTTTTGGTAAACCATTCTCTGCAAGCATATGAAAAATTGCTCATTGAAATGTGGCTCCCCTTGTGATGTCAGAATCTGATGTTGTAATCTGATAGCAACATTGAGTTTTAATTTGAACAATCCGCCATTATGGTGATCAGTGTTTGCATTTCATCGGCTCATTTGCATTTTAAAGAACACAAAAACAGCACATTTTGCTCACACCTATAAAGTGTCAATTTTAACGTGTTATAATAAATGATATGTGGGGTATTTTGAGCTAAAACTTCACATATGTACTCTGGGGACACCAAAGATTTATTTTGCGTCTTAGAAAAAAATCTCAATATATGACCCCTTTAAAAGTGTATGAAAGAGAGACATTTAGTTAGACGAGGAGGTTCAGACAGGGTGAGTGTGAGGTGTGGTACCTTTTTGATGCGGGCGTAGTCGATGAGGCGGGCATAAGCACTGGTGCCAGCAATGATGAGTTTGGGTCGGAAGAGCCTTGCAGTTAATTCCATCTGATCATAGTCTATCAGACCTGATTTAGGCTGAAGAGAGAGAGAAAGTTTTACATATATAACATGGTGCTATCTGTACTCTCTCACTGTGACTCTCCAGGGTTTTGTGACAGTACATGTGCTATGACTGTAGAAATGTGTGGCAGGTGCTGTAACATTTATACCACGATATATCCACAGTGACTTTTTTAATTTGACAGCAAGTAAGAAACTGCAGTCCACTCAGCAAACAGTGTCACAGACAGACAGATTCAGATTCATTATAATGAGAGATAATTAATGCTGAGGTGTCACACAATTCACATCTGCTGTACACACAATATTACTACTGTAGTTATTTATGACTTACAAACACCACTAGTCTCACACACACACATGCACGATTACCAACATTGTGTTACTCTCCCACACATCACATCAAACATATTGGCCATCTTTCACATGCCGTCTCATAGGGCTGTCACACGTGATTGTCACGTGCATCTCATCAGTAAAGCCGGTTCCTTGATTAGTAGTAAATCGCCTACTTTCAGATGGAGTGGCATTTACTACACAAAGCCGTAGTTCACGCACAATCGGGGTAATTTCGCATGAATGGAGGGTATGCATTGACGTCACTTTTCCACGTGGCCACGCGAGAGTTCGTCCGTTTAAGTGGCAAAACGTGCAACAAAATGTCTGGTTTTCATATCGGCTGCTGCGAAAATGCCAGTAAAACTGACTATTATCAGCTTAAATTAAATTAAGTTGGACTTGATAGCAGAGGTGGACAATACTTAGTTACATTAATTACATTTTCCAAGCATCTGTGCTTTATTAGGATGTTTGTATTGGGAAAAACATTACTTCACTACATTGTAAAGCATAAAATCATACTGTGTATTCTTTAATATTACATATTTAAATTTATTTAATACCTAATTACATTAAAATTGTGTACTTTTACTTCATAAAAAGTATGTTAATGTACTTAAATATTAAATGTAAAACAAACATGTCTATTTATGAAATTTAATATAATAAAAATTATGATAATATGATTTGGAATGTATGTTTTCCAAAGAAAAACACGGATAAAATACAAATACTTGAAAAAAAATACATTTAAGTAGAAAGTAAAAACTGTGCTTGCAACTTGTCAACTAGGGCTGAGCAAAAAAACAGATTTTTCGATTAATCGTTTTTTTTACCTGTCGATTCAAAATCAATTCTTAAAGCCCACAAATCGATTTTTTTTTCTCATATTTATTTCCACAAACATTGAACGTAAGATTAACGTTAATCTAATTACTAGTCTTCTCCACTAGATGTCACTCTCTTTTTTTCCTTGCGCAATGTTACCAAGGAGCGAGAGGCGAGTCTGTCATTCATTCATTCAGTCTTTATTCTAATGTATTCTAATATAATATAATATAATATAATATAATATAATATAATATTCTATATAATCTATATTCATTAAGTTGAATCAAAAATCAAGTATGAAAATCTGCCCGAGAATCGGAGTTGAACCGATAGTCGAAATCGAATTGATAGCTTGTGAATCGAAATCGAATCGATCTGGAACATGTGAATCGATACCCAGCCCTATTGTCAACCCACCTGTGGTCTGTGGACGTTGGAATGAACGATCACTTTACTTCTCCTGTCGGTGTTTTTTGGTAGTCTGTAAAACGATAGCTCTGAAGTAAGCAATAAGGTACGCTTCGCGTCGTGCCTAACAACGCTAACAACGCCCTTCAGCCGTTACTTATTCGCGATACAGCGCTTGCCTCAAGTACCTTATTGCTTTTATAAAACGGTTACCACACAATATTAAAGGAAAAAATATATTAGTGCAACTTTCATGAAGTTAAATCAATAAAAAGCATTCATTCCGCTAAAAAAAAGTCCCTGACCATGAACAAAAATGTGTAATATGCATGAAAGCTCAAATAAAAACAACAAACCGACATGTGTAGTTGCTAAGGGCGCAGTGATCAACAGAACCGTTGGGTGATGCGGTCATAGCTGTGTTTTATCATGAATAAAGCACACCTATTGACCAATCAAAATCAAGGATTGGAACTAACTGTTTTATAATTCTTGTTAATCTGTTAGTACAGTCTATCGCACAACAGCTTTTTCCCATTTAGACGCGTTTTCACTGTGTTTTCGCCGATGTCACGCTGTACTCAAATGCTGCCGCTGTCTTTTGCCACTCAGTGGGCGTAACCGCAGTCCCTCTCGCCAACGGTGACGTCATGTGCATACCCTCTATTATCACGGATGAATCTCCTGCAGGTGATGGTGGTTTACTACTAATCAGGGAACCGGCTTTACTGACGAGATGACTATCGCATGCAATTTATCATGTAGCCCTACTGTCTCACTCTTTTCTCTTCAGTCTCACTCTCACATGCTGTCTCACTCTCTGACACCAACATCGTCTCAGTGTCTCAAAAGTGTCACTCTCTCTCTCTCTCGCCACACTCTTGAGAACAGTCTCACGCTCTCAAACTTTTGTCCCGTCTTATCTTGAGTTTCTCTCCACCTGAGACAAGAGCTGGACAGCTGATAATCTCTCTCTCCGTTTGTCTGGTCACTCCATCACACTAATGTGGATTCTGAGGGTCATACTGCAGTGTGTGTGTGTGTGTGTGTGTGTGTGTGTGTGTGTGTGTGTGTGTCTCTCAGGGCTCCCTGTCGATTTACTATTATCTCTCCCAGAGAGAGGGGACTGACCACTCATCCATCACACACACGCACACAGATACACACACAGACACAAAGCCTCATTGATCACCCAAACACACAATGATGCTCTGATCAATTTAAAAAGGCAGGAACAGTACACAAGACACCTGTTTCTACTCATCTGTCTACACACACACACGCACGCACACACACACACACACACACACACACACACACACACACACGCACACACGGACGCACGCACACACACACCAAAGGAAACTGTGATTATCATAGTTAATGTCTGCTTACATTCAGTTTGTAGGGCATCGACTCAAAGTAGATGGAAGTGGCGGAGATCCGCTTGACATCAGACATGTAGCCATGAGTGAGACTAGAGAGAGAACATCATTCATCCTACATTCATGACTCGTATAGTAATGATAAGTGAATATTATCTAATACTTACTGTCCTCCGTCCGGCAGGTCCAGACCCATGATCCGATCGTGAGGATTGAGAACGGCGGTGTATGCAGCAAAGTTAGCAGGAGATCCAGAATACGGCTGGACATTAACACCCCACAGCGCTGGGTCCAAATCAAAGGCCTCCAGCGCTCGCTTCTGACACAAGAGCTCGATCTGATCCACCACCTCAGCACCTCCATAATACCTGCACACACACACACACACACACACACGGTTTAAATTAAATCGTTTTACAGCCTTTAATTAAAAAAGATTTTTGCACATTTTCAATAATTAGAACGTGTAAATGTATGACACTTTAAAGACCTGCCCTGTAATACGCAATACATTCATTGATTTCATCTATAAGAGGGATATCACAGACACACCTTTTTCCCGGGTAACCTTCTGAGTACTTATTGTTGAGACAAGAGCCCTGAGCTTCAAGAGCTGCTCGACTGCAGAAATTCTGTCAAGGTAAACACACACACGCACGCACGCACACACACACACACACACACACACACACAGATGTATACACACACACATGGTGAAAATCTGCAACACACCGAAATTCATCAGTTCAGTAAAGAGAAAAGTATCTGGCAAGCACAGACAGACTAACAGCGAACACCCTTCACTGTCTGTCTGTCTGTCTTTGAGTCAGCTGCTCACACGGTGTTATGCTAATGCCTGACCCCAGATCAGAGTTCAACTAACAGCTCTCGACTGCACGCCAGCCATGCTGATAAAACACACATGCATTAGAATTGTAAATGCACTGGCAGAGACTCCCAGCTGGAGAAGAGAGAAATCCACAGAGCCAAAGATAGAAACTTCATAAACAAATCAAGAGATTAAAAGAGCCTGGAGTAGAGCTCAGCTCGAGGGGAACTTGTTTAACTAGGAGTACTGAAAAGTTTAGCAGTGCAAGCAGAACATTTAGGGACACACCTTACCCTACAGTCACATTAGCTACAAAAGTGAACGACACCGAGCGACACGCACTCGCTTGATGGGCGTTCCTTGGCTAGTTTCCAAAAGCGGTATCAAAAGTCACTTTAGAGGTATTGTTAAGTTTCAATAACGGTGTTTTATGATTTAAAAGTATTTATTTCTCGATAAAAGTAACAAAATATATGAGATAAAATGCCAAACTTATCAGATATATACATAAATACGCTTTTTCCGCCATCTTGAATTATTTTCTCAGACTCGACCACAGACCTACGTCACGCTGCTCCTTCACTCCGATTGGCAATCGCTTTGTCGCATCGCTCAGCATTTGCATAAAATAGCCTGCTTGTCTATTTTGGCCCCGCCTTGCTCGCGCAGCGCCGAGCTCGTTGCTTGTCGCAGGCAAACGGCCACTTCCATTGAAAATGAATGGTAGCCTGTCGCTCTGTCTCTGTCGCTTGTAGCTAATGTGACTGGGGGGTTAAAGGGTTAGTTCACCCAAAAATGACAATTTGATCATAAATCACTCACCACTGTGTCCCTCTAAACCACAAAGTCCTTCCATTATCCCCAGAACAACACATTAGTATTAGTTTAGGGACAGCACACTAAAAGCGTTACAACACATTTTGTCTTACTTTTAACTGAACTTGTGTTTTAACAATTTTAACACAAAATCAACACAAAATAACACATAATGTCTTAAAAGCATAAAAAAAGAAGACATCCTTTCTTAGAGTGTATTTTTAATGAAACGAAATGAATTTTCACAATCAAGCCAAGAAAAAATTGAAAAACATGTGCCATCAGTAGTTCAATATTAATATTACGAAGTGACAAGAACACTACAAACACACTATGGTGCACACTGCTGACGTGACCTGCTGACTTAACAGACACAAAACACGTCTATTCAGACACAGAGAAGTGGCAAGTAATTTGTGCATTTATACGGGCTGTTTAAAGGGGCAATAAGTAGGTTTTACCCCATCTAGTGATGAAATTGTATTTTGCATTCAAACGAACAGTGCTCTCTAGTGCCTCGCTTTTCCAAATGCGTGTTGCAACTACGGTAGCTGTTATGTAATCACTGATCTCCTTGTCCGTTTCAGCTAGTTCACGTGTTCTGAATGAAAACGCGTTGTGGAAACGCATTGGTAGGTTAGTGCTTTTTGTCCCTCTCTGCTATTAGAGTTTATCGATACGGCGGAACAACATAAAAGCCTCCTTGGACTTACCCCTTCAATTTAAGTAAAGAGAAGATATTCTAAGCTTACAAGGAAAAGTCAGATCACTGGCAGAGGTCATTTGACACCAACAAGGACATATTTATGAATAAAGACATTGATTTTGATTAATAAAACACTTAAAACCCTACTTACTGTCCCTTTGAGTATTGTTTTACAATCGTTGCATAAAAAAAGCGTTGGCAACTACATCAGCAGGGCACGTCAGCAGCATGCGCCGTAGTCTGCTCGTGAACAAATAGTTAAATAAAATCATCTTTGCACGCAAAAGTGTACTTATATATGTAATAATATTATTATTGAACTACTGATAGCACATGGACCTTTTTGGCGACATCTTTCATTCTTTTCTGGGCTTGATTGTGAAAATTAAACTGCAGTCTATGCGACAGACACAAACCTCAGGGTTTTCATCAAAAATATCTCAAAATGTGTTCTGAAGACAATCTAAAGGACTGTGTGGTTTAGAGCGACACAAGGGTAAGTGATTTAACAAACCCTTTAAATTAGACTGCAATGCAATTATTCACATTTCCCCCAAAATTACTGCATTACTAATAGTTTGATGATAAATAGATGTAACTTACAGAAAGTACAATGTGTAGTTTTATTTTCATTTCAGAGGGATATGACCGGCGCAGCTGATTAATCACTTCTGGACATTTCTGATCTGCTCATCTTACAACATAAAATAACAACTAGTAGATATTCTAGAGCGACTACACAACCCTCTTTAATAAACTACTATATGTACAACTGACTGTGTGCATCAAGCATCATTTAAACACTAATATGAGATTGATACTGCATTGCATTGTGGGGTATATTGTTGTATCTATGCAGTGTTTACTGAACAATAACTGTATTCCATACACATGAAAATGACACACTGTACATACACACTATAGTAAGAGTATTGTGTTAGTATACTCGTCTATAAAAGTAGTATGTGTGAGAAAGATTGTGGGTGTGTGTTTATCAGGGTGTGTGTTTGTTTAAGTATCAGTGTCTGTTTATCAGTATGTGTGCGTTTGTTTGTGTTTATCTGTGTGTGTGTGTGTGTGTGTGTGTGTTTGTGTATATCAGTATGTATGTTTATCTGTGTGTGTACTGCATTTTGAATGATGTGTTTCTTACTGTTAAACTCTTTCTAGTCTTTCTTTATTAGAGGTCGACCAAAATTGGATTTTACCGATACAGATAACTAGGTTGGTCCGTACTTGCCGATAACCGATTAATCGGCCGATCGTTTTTAAAATGGAACTGGATAAAAACACCAGACATAACACTCAAAGTGAAACAGTGCTGAAATCTGTTACCAAAGTAATAAAAACAACAATACTGAACCATGACAATGTGCTAAATGAAATAAATGGATAAATTAAAATTATTTAATTATATTAATAAATATTGAAGTATATTGCAGTTATAATAAAAAATATAATATATTTTTATTTGGAAATGTTAATGTAGCCAACAGCCACATATTGTTTGCTTTCTTAACTTAAAATATGCAGCTTTTTGGTTGGATTTATCAGTGTGTATTTTTGTGTAATTGTTTGGAGTACTACTAATAATATTGTCCTGTCAGCCTCAAATGACAAACTTAAGTTCCAGCTGTTGTTTTTCTGCTAATGCAGCATTTAGTCAGCAAATTAATTACTTTATAATGATATAAAGCAATGGACACACTCTGAAAAACTATCGACGTTGATTTTTGACGATAGCCAATTGTTTAACCAATGAACTATCGGTGCCGATTAATCGGCCTGTCTCTATTCTTTATGGCATTAATGTTTAAACATTTCGTTTACAGTCTACATCACTCAAATCCTCATTTATAGGTTTAAGTTAGGGTTAAGCTCATGCTGTGAGTAGTTCTTCAGTGATAGAAAATGAAGTTGATCAGAACGTTCATGCGCAGTAAAGCAAACAGAGATCACGTGTGACTGTATCAGAAATACAACTCCTGTGCAATACAGTGTTGGGTCTAATTAGTTACTAAGTAATTAGTTACTGTAATTTAATTACAGTAAGTGATTCCTCTTATTTTTCCAGTATTTTAATGACAGTAACTTCTGATGTAAATGAAGTAAATCCTGTGATTTAACATCAACATTTAAAGTCTAAGGTTAAAATGCATGGTTTTTATTTAACCTTTACACTTTAAATACTTTGGTGAGTTAATAAGAGTAATGGTAACACTCAATTGTCACTATTAACCGGTTAGTTGTTAGTATTAATATTACTGAGATATTGTTTGTTTATTATTAATACTTAAAAAGCACATATTAATGCCCAATTCTGCAAAACCTTATTCTACATAAATAACTACTTTACTAAGTATTAATAAGCAGTAATTAAGAGTATATTGAGGCAAAAGTAGTAAATAGTTTGTTAATAGTGAGAATGGGACTTAAAAAGTGTGACCAGATTAAATGATGTACTATTATAGGATTTATTTGAGCCGTTTCAAGACAATCTTTGAATCATTTCCTAAATAGGATTTAGAACGTTATTTATAATTAAATACTTTTTGTAGAAAGTAATTTATACAGTAATCTAATTACATGATTGAACTAGTAATAGTAATTGATTACTTTTTTTGAGTAACTTACCCAACACTGACTGGTGCTATACTACTCAATACACGTGATCTTCACATTGCTCTCAATATCTTACTGTAACCTGCTTTGCATTAATTTTCTAAATAGTAATATTTGAATGAACTCTTTGTTATAATGCAGTTCATATGGAGTAAACAGACAGTGTTATAATGTTAATGTGATTGTGTGTTTATTATTTGATTCTTGTGTTGAATGATATTTCACCTCTGAAGCGATCAGCTCCAGTCCTCGACACTGTCTGTCTTTCTCTTTCTGCAGAAGATCCCACATCTCTGGATCATCCTGTGCCAAGCTGTCCTGTCCCGTCCATGGATGATCGGCGTCTGTGCACTGCGCCGTTGCAGAATGCTGGAACCGCACGGCTGCGCAGACGGCTGCAGGGCTGCGCTGACACAGCGGCTGAAATGCAGACAAGATTTTTTTACTTAACACAGTTATACAAGTATACAGCTTGCAATAAATGAAATGGGCCACATATCTGGTGACCCCAAGGGTTTGAGTCGTGAGGTCTGATGCCATCTCAGATTCCAATGTTAAGAAACTGAACTACAACAACAATATTCTCTGGCTCTCATACGCTAATATTACGCAACATATCATTTGTGTTGTGCCCATAAGCTCCAGACAAATAAACAGATCAGTAGTACAAAAAATAAATATAGAGATTAATCCCCATAACCCCGTGAGCAAACACAATTACATCTCTACTGTCATGTGTTACTGAGAGACTGGATCACACACATCCAATAATATCATCATAATGCAAACGTAGAGTTCCCATCGAGACACAAACTGATCAATAGACAAACATCACTCACTGAATAATCCAATATTCATAAATCAACAAGACTATTGTGAAATTAAAAAAACATCACAGAAACAAACATTACAATAAAGAGTTAACACATGAGATCATTTTAATATATCAGCACATATGAAGAGTCCAGATGAATGAATGACTTTTGAAGATCAGCTGCATGAGACGAATGAGAAACTGCTGAGATACAAGAATCCTCATTCTGCTCCCATCAGCAGATCACAACTCAAACTTTACAAAAGACCAAGAGAAAATTCAGCGTAACGGCTTATCACATTTAACACACACAGATACACACACGCTCACACACACACACGCACGCATGCACGCACAATATTCTGTTATCAGGCCAAAATAGTTTTTATTTAATTATTTTTTACAGAATTTATTACAAATGTATTAAAACAAAATGCTGACAATTATTATTAACAACATGATCAGAATTAGCCACGTGTTCATATAGTAATTATGTTTTAATGTCATTGACTTATTTGAAAAAGTTTTGTAAACCTTTAATAAACATCTATAAGTACCATAGTATAGTCTTGTCATACTCCTGACCGAGACCCCATAAAAACACCAAGCGTCTTCAGGATCAGATGTTTTCCCCAACACAACTTATGATGATGAGCGGAGCAAAGAGCTTTATAATTATTAAGACCCTTGAATCAGCACAGCTCTCGACTCGACAGGGGTCCGGCAGTCTGATCTATCCCTCCATTTAAAAATCTCTTATTAAAAAAACATTAACTCACAGACACTTCATCAAACACTTACTGTGAAACCACATCATATTGACATCTCACAGGTAAACAGTGTAAATCTTCCACAACACTAACAAAAAATCATTTTAACCTTCAGTGTGTTTGGATGGAAACAGAGTTTTGTGGATCAACGAGAGACGTTTGACTGCACCCATCAGTTCATCATCGACAGAAAGATTTTAATTGAAACATGTGACTCCAGACTTGTTGTTGCAAATGCACACGCAGTAACATGCTGTCATATTTCAGACTTAATTTCATCTTAACACAAACACGCACATGCACGTGCACACAAACACACAATCAGCAGGTGATGTGTGTTTGTCGAGGTCTCATTGTAACACTAACAGACAGTGGATTGGATCAGGTTCACCAACGTTGTTTCAGTGTTTGTGGCTTAAGCTCTTACGGAGGACAGCTCGCCCGCTGAGACCAGACGCCCGTCTCTCAGAGGAACACACAGACACACAGACATCACATGGGTCATTACACCCTGATGTGAGACGTCCTTTACTGTCTGCACTGCAGGGACACACAGATGTGTGTGTGTGTGTGTGTGTGTGTGTGTGTGTGTGTGTGTGTGTGTGTGTGTGTGTGTGTGTGTGTGTGTGTGTGTGTGTGTGTGTGTATTGCCATACGTATCCTAAGAGTTCAGACCTGGATGTCAGCGCAGGTTTGTGTCACTGTAATCCAACAGACCTGCAGCATTAAGTCTCGACATGTAAGCCTATATTAGCCAAGAATCTACCAATCAGAAAAAGAGACACAGAAAAGCGACCAACCATAGTTAGTATTGTTTTAAAGTGACACTTAGGGCGCGCTCACATTACCCCAAACCAATCGAAACGCACCGGTACGAGAGGCTCTGCTGTATATCATTGAATAAATCACAGCTGAAGGCAAAGTCAATGCAGCTCCTTAAGTCGTGACATAAGGCCAAACGAAGTATGGCCAATTTATTATCTTTATGCGAGATCCGTGTGCGAGCAATTTCTGAAACCCCGCATGCATTGTACATGTAGGGCCCGTGAGGACGTGTGGCAAGTTATTTTGACACAAACACAGATCAACATTCATTATGAGAAATGTCTGCAAACTGGACTGAAGCAGAGATGACAGAACAAAGCATCACGCGCTTCTTATTATCATAAACTAAAATACACGCGTGTGGTGTCTCGATAGAAATCACGGAAAATTAGCACATTTTAGACGCCGTGAGAAAAACCTACCAAGTGCAGGACCTTAAATATGTCACGTGTCTTTACAGGATTTTTACTGTATGTGTGTGAATGAATGCACAGATTCTGGAAAATCATTGTCAGTGTGAATGAACCAAAAATCAAACGATCCCAGACAAATCCTAGACACATTTTCAGTAATCTCTGTGTGAAAGGGCTGATCACCGATCACTGAAAGCAACATTGGCTGATCTGATTTCACAGACAGGAAACACAGTGTAATAAACATTAAAAATATTTATACCACGGTTCTGTTGAATGCTGTATTCTGATTGGTTGAGAAATGTTCCGTGCGTATGCATTAATTTCTGATAACTGCACACCTAACTTGTCAAATGTTTTAAAAATAGGCACCAGAGCAATGTTTGTGGTAACCGTGGTATAAGACACGGGATCTTGCTCTGGAGCCTATTTTTAAAACATTTGACAAGTTAGGTGTGCGGTTATCTGAAATTAATGCATACCCACGGAACATTTCTCAGCCAATCAGAATACAGCATTCAACAGACCCATGGAATAATTGAAAATAATGCACACCTGCGGTGTAACGGCACTCCGCTTCGCATTGTGCCGCATTGCACCTCGGGTGTGCATTATTTTTTATAATTCAATGGCCGTCGTCAATTATTCCTTACATAAATATATAGGATAAACACTTCATATAATAAGTCTGTGTGTCTCAACAAAAGCTCAGAATATCTAAACTGAATGCCACAAACTATAAATATTTAAGTAAGTGAATTCTCACAGTACCAAACTTAATTATATATATATATATATAATAAATTCATTAATATTACTGTACTGTGAAATTCAGATTTTAAATTATTAATACAAAGAAGACCGAATAGGAAAATGAACCCATTTCTTGCTCTTGAAAGCCTCTAATTTACTCAGAAAACAACTATTATTATAAAGTCAGATGGTTTTATTTAACCGTCACATAACAGAAAACATTCAACATTTAATTTTCCATTAACACTGATAATTATTATAATACACAGATGAAAACCAGAAGATCAAATACAGGGGTCACATCGATTAGTTTTAGAAACAACTTTCATCTGATGATGTCACCAAGAAATATTAACAAAAAGCCATGTTAACAAAAACACACACACACTTTCTCTTTCTCTTTCTCTCTCTCTCTCTCTCTCAAACACACCTGAGCCAGCATGACAGATGCATTGTTTTGTCATTTTAGGCGTCGCCTGCTCACATCTGTTCTTGCGGTAAAAAAAAGCTGCAGAAAAACATTTCATTTTACTTATTATTTTTGTTATTTCTTCTTTCTTCTGAGAAAAGAGTCAATTTAACAGATCACTGCCGTCCATCACGCCAGCGCCAGACGACAATCAACGCGTAACACGGGTGAAAGAGGGGAAGAGTTAGGAAGGAGGGACGGGTCGACGGTGAGGTGTCAGGAATATCGCTCAGGATGACACCCGGACTCTCTCGCGCTGTCAGCCATTAATGGGCGAGCAGCCGTTACAAATTACCAGCAGATCCATTGGAGAATGACACGGGCGGCCGAGAGAGAGATAGAGAGAGAGAAAGAGAGAGAGTTAGGAGGAGGACAGAGGTCTGGATCTTTCTCGTGTCGGGCCGAAGGGAGTGACACAGAACAATCAGAAGTGTGGAAAGACAATTTTCCACAGAGGCCTGCGACATTACAGCGTTAATCCAGAGAGATGGAGTTCGGCCGCGGGGAGCGCGATCTGAGTTCAATGATGCATGATGGGATGCATGCGAGCTCGAGGAGGTGAAAGAAAAGAAAACGTTTTGCCAATAGCAGCGCTGAATGAATTAATTCAATGTGCAGTGCACATATGAGAAACAACATTCATATTCATCTGGATTACTTGAATGAAACGCTCACAACATCATTTGATGCTTATAAACTGATACTTCAGTTAATTCATGTAAAGCTGCGCTGGAACAATTAAACAATCATGAAAATATTATTGAATAATAAAGATGAAACAATAAAAAACTATTGTTAGACCGATATAGTGCAGTGGGCGACGTATCGGACAAATTTTTTTCAAGCAAATAAATCTTTCTCTTCCTTAAATTTGTTATTCCTATGAATGAAAATACACTGAAATTTAAAGCCAAAGTCTGAGACATATATGTTTCCATCCCTCTGCTTCAATATCGCATTAGAAACTAGTGAAATGGCAAAATTTGAATTAACATCCCTTAATTTGGTAAAACGTTTTTACACTCGCATTACTAATTGACTGCTTCAGCTGATGGATTTAACAAGACCTGAAACATTTAACGAAGCAACTGCAAACGTTAAAAACAGTGGATACTAGTGGTGTAGCGATAAAACCGTGCAAATGCGCGTATTCTCAATAAATAAATTATAATGAATTACGGTGAAATCCCAGCACATCCCAAAGCCAGGGGGTGCTCTCGTGCAGAAATTTCTTTTGTGCCACAGAAGAAGTAGTATTACGAAGGCTATTGGAAATGTCTACAGGAATATTTATATCACGGTTCTTCAAATAGTTTCAGGTATTTTCATGATAATAAAGAATATTATGGATGATTTTGTTTAACTGTTGCTTTTTTAAATGCACATTATAAACGACTCGTTATATACTGACTAAATGCCGTAGTACACGCACAAGCTGTGCATGAAACAAAGAATCGCAGCCAATCGATTTCATACAGGCATTTTTAATGGGACACACGATTAATCGTTACAGCCCTAGTAGATTCATGGGCGAGAAATGCCAGCTGTCCAAATGCGGTTTTTAGAGGAACACACAAAATTCAAGTTTACCAATGAAATGCACAAGATCCTCGGCCACAGACCCATCGTCATTAGCTGGGTTTCCATCACACTAATTTTAGGTATTGATGGAAATGCCAAAATTTTAATAAAAATCCATTAATTCGCAAAAATGTTTTTGTGCACACTTAAGGTGGTTGTTGACTCAATAAAGAGTAAATGAGAATAATGGGAGATTGGAACGTATTTGCTGAATAAATTCTGAGGTAGTGAACATTAAACCCACATGATAAATCCTCTAGCTGTATCAGCTGTCATTGTCTTTATCATAATATGGAGCTTGATGTCGTCTTAATGCCCTTGCTGTTAGTGCCTGCATCAAAAACTTTGCATTCCTTCTTCTGTGCACAACATTCAGTTTGAAAATTACAAGCTGCCCTGCTAGTTAATTTATAACTTGCCTAATTGTAACTAAATGCAGTCCTGTCTCCATTTTCTAATCGTGCCTTGTTTTATTTACTGTTGGCTACTAGGTTACCAATACCATCTGCCATTTGCTCCAACAACTTGATGGAAACGCACCCAATTCAAATTTGTTTTCTTTTTTGCAAGTTTTGAAAAGATTTGCCTCACGTTACTAACGGGTCAACTTATTGCTTTGTTTACTGCTGGTTACGAGATTGCCAATACCACCAATATCCGCTCAAAAAAGTGGATGGAAACGCACCTAATGCACTTTTTAACGTGGCATTCGTTCTGTTGTTACACAGCATGCAGCAAAGTTTTATTCAAACAGTAAGTTGAGGTGTCAGACCTGCAGTACAATTGTCTTGTAAATATTTTTTCAAGTACCTAAAACGAGTATATTATAGATATTATGCATAACAAATGTTTATTTTATAAACAGTATATTGGCCAGTCGGTGACCACCTTGCATTTTTTATATCAGTATTGGCCATTAAAGGCGGAGTCCACGATGTTTGAAAAACGAGTTGGAAAAGGAGACGGGCCGACTACCAAAACACACTTAGAGCCACTCAAATCAAATCAAATGCCGGGCTGCGTATGTGTGGGGCGGGTCTATCAACAGAAGGTCCAGATTCTATTGGGGTAGGGGCGTGTTTGTTTAGGTGATTTCAAATATCAACATTGGCTTTCAAACATCATGGACTCCGCCTTTAATAAACCCATATTAATTGACCACTACAAAAAACTGAAATGAATATGATGATGGAAAAGTGCCACCTCTGTCAAAAATAAGAAAATTATATTAACCAAATATCATTCGGTTCTCTGCACATATTATACATTCATTAAATACTGTTGAAATAACCCTGTGTTGGCAAAATCCACTCATCTTTAATTGTTTATTTACAAGAAAAAATGTCAGACGCACATAGAAGATTTTGCATCTGAGCTCTTCATATTTAAGTGAAAATCACTGCTTTTATTGTGCACTAACAATAAACATAGCAATGAAATTGATCTGCAAGATGAGAGATTTTGAATGTGTGCTATGCTAATACTGCAGTATTTTATTAAACTACTTTTGAGAAACATGCAAACACCATCATATTTTACAGTTTAATCTCTCTTACTGCTGATTTTGTGCAAGCCTGATAAAATAATTGTCGACACATTGTCTGTCAACAGCTGACAAAAAAGGACAAGCAGACAAATTTTTGAACGAATGTAAAGTCTGTTTGAAAGGGAAAGGTGTGGTAAAGCTCAAATCTGATTGGCTGTTGAGCTTTGGCACCTTTAAGGGTCACAATATAAAAAATATCAACAGGTTAATTATTTGTCTGTCATCTGGTTATGAAAGACCACAGATAAGATGGCGTCAGCGAAGAGTAAAACACACACACACACACACACACACACACACACACACACACACACGTCTATTTTATAGTACAAAATATATAAATATACTTAAGTTTAACTTGGGAAGCAACATAGCTCAAGAATCAAGATATTCCGATTTATCTGGGAAGATTTTTTTTACCCTTTTGGCAAATCTTTTATTACACATTTGATTTAGATTAAGTACATTTAACCTATGTTAAGACAAAAACATTGCAAAACGTATAATTAATGAGGTAAAAGATGTCTACAATAACTCAAAATATAAAAAATGATTTTCAGTGAACAAAAAAGTTCAGAAAACTCCTTAAGAAATGTAATGTAAACACTGACAGCTTATTGCATTTCTATTCTATTCTTATATTTTTCTGTAACTTTGTGTTCATGACCAAGAAAAGTTTTCAGTTCAGTTTTGAGTGAATTTTCACAGTATTGTGTTCACATCACCTTCACAGTTTTATAATCGTATAACAATATTAAGTTAATGTCTTGTAATATTTAATATCTGATGAGCTAATCTTGTATAGACACAGTCAGGGACAAACTTTACCCCAAAGAAACAGATCCGATACTGAAGACTTTAAAGTATTGATGTGTTTTTGTGTAAATGTTGATCATGTTGAGAAACATGTTGTGTTGTTGCATCATCTGCTGTGATGACTAGAACCACTGCACTACACATCTCAAGAGTTTAGTCAACTAAGTTAGCAGCAGTTTAAGTTTCAAACTCTTTTCAAATGTCAAGACTTGTTTTCAAACTGTTACATTTTTATGTAGAAGTTTAGCTGAAAATGTAAGCAAAAAGTGGTAAAAAGAAATCTGTAAGTTACCATCCCTCGTGACATTACTTAAACGAGTTCTTTAAAATACCATACATTAGCCTATATTTGTATAGGTTCAACCATTTAAACATGATATAAAGAACAAACTGAAACACTAAAGTCCAAAGCTGAAGCACACATACAGTAACGTTACACGTGCCACGTCTGTGAAAGTCACACGCTTGCACACACAACTGCAACACTAAATAAAGATACACGTAATAAATGCATTGCAACTAAACGGGTTTAACGCATTTTCCTCTATGCATGTACAACATATGAATAAATTTAATTGCTCTGTGTGTGAATGTGTATGTTCTTATTAACACGACTAACGTTATACAGCGATCATACCGCCTCTTTTCACACAACAGACATAACAAACATAATTATTCTCTTTACTACGAGCTTAACATTATAAATCTTTTACTTACCGTAATTAGCTGTTTAAACACCAAAGTAAACATGGTAAAACAGTGTATTTCTCCGGTTGCAGCAGGTTTCGTCCGCTCGTCGCTTTAATGACAGCAGCAAATTTAAGATCCGCGCAAGTGCTCATGGGAAATGAAGTCCAACACTAGCGAGTCTCATTTTAGTACAAAACATATCACATTTTGCACTAAAATGAAAACATCTCGATATTCAAGTCATTATACTGCCAGATTTAGCTAGTATTTTTAGAGAAAAAAGTCAAAATAAATAAAATGCAGTCCCTAATATAGTTTAACTATACTTAATATATTTTTTTATTGAATTAACCCACACACCCCACATGTGAATGTTCCCTTAAGAAAATTAACCATGGTTTTACTACAGCCCAAACTAAAAAACATGTTTACTACATTACAAAATAGCCATGGTTTTGCAAACCATTTTCAATAACCATATTTAAGCCATAGTTAATGTAGTAAAACCATGGTTTTGCTAATCAATAGACCAAAAGACCATGGTACTACACTTTTATTACAAAAAACATGGTTCATTTTTTGAAGGGTTGCTTCTTATTTGCACATATAACTTATATGACTTATTTATTGGAAAGATGCATTTATATATATATTTTGCACTAAAATGTATATATATATATTCTGGGTCTTTTCTATATATTCTGTTAATAATTATTGCTGTTTTGTTTTGTTTTATTTAGTCTGTAAAATCTGGATTTAAGCAGTATTTATACAGAAATTTTCCAAACCTTATGACTGAATAGAAACTTACCTGCATAGGTAACATAAGGTGACGTCCTTCTTTCTAAATAACAGCAGGTCAATCAGGTTAGATTTAATCATTTATTTGTGATACATTATTTACACACATTGTTTTTCCCAGTGTTTACTATACACATTATCAAGCAATATTTTACTCACACAGAAGCATTGGAATGGGATTTCCTTCTCATCCATTATTTCTCATTCACTGCTCCAGAATAAAGAATATTTCTATTTTTGGTGCTTTACTTATAAAACAATACAGGACATGTAAATAATAAATATATGGGATAAAATAAAATCATAATTTCTCTGTCAGAAACACTTCTGTATATTTTGTCTTTGTGTCCTTTAAAATACATTTTAGTTAGAGTAAATAGATATGCTGTATTTAATTTCCTCATAAATAAAAGTTACTCATATTAGGGTGAATAACTTTTTATTTTTGATCTATTGATTATTAACATAATAAAATATGACAACATACAGGTTGTCTTTACATGTATATAGTTCTCAAAGGGTATTTCAACAATACCATATAAGGGAAAATAAATTGTGTTTTTCACCTACAGAGACTCAAGTAAACACATAAATATATTATTTTGAGGACTAAATCAAGGAAACTGTACGTTTTAAGGGCAAAAACTAAAATCTTTGTATTTGCTAAAATTGTTTTACATTTGATTCAATTCAAGATTTATATCAAGATTCTGAGTCTCATCCACACATACAGTCCAAACAGTGTTTCTGTATGTTGATATGTAATATAGTCTTCATCACCTTCAATACATCTGAACATCAACACAATGGATTAACTGTTGGGCTTTCTTGTTGTCTGTAAAAGCCCTGATAAGATCATTGATCATAATTCACTTATGCATTTTGAAATAAAAACAAAGTCAGGATACATGAGAACAATTTCATCTGGTCCCACTGAAATAATTGAAAACTTGAGCTGGATTTGAATGAATATGTCTGATGGTTATTTTCAGTGAATTTAATATAGAGCCATCTCTCTGTTATATCAATGATGGTGAATGATCAGAATGTATTTCACACATCCTACAATCCTTTATTCTTAAAAAAACACCACCAACACATTCCCTGTTTGTCAAACAGCCAACCAGACAAATCAATAAATTGATATGAAACGAATATTTCACCCTAAAATGAAACTTTTTGTCAAGATTGACTTGCATCATGTCATTTCAAACTGTACGAGGTTGTTTTATAAATGTTTGCATTATTCTGTTCAACTCGGTGGAAAACGACTTCAAATTCAGTTTGGCCCGCAGCAGATTTTATGGTTGTATGGTTTTATTTTCTTGTGCTTTTGTGAGTTTGCTATGTCATCACAATTAACTGTTATTGTATGCAAAAGAGGTTTGGAATGACATGATGGAGAGAAAATGACCAAATATTCCTGTTTGCCTGAAGTCTTTGAAGGGCTGTTCTTTATATATACATAGAAAACTTTATGTCCCCAATGATGGTGTCGGTATATTCCTGCTGCTACGAGAGGAACCTTTTAAACCCATCACACACAACATCTGTTTTCTGTGACCTCATCCAAAATATGGATGATCACTTTGAAAATTGTAGTCTGGACAGACCTTCTGAACCAGCTTATAATCAAAGCTGAAGAAAGAGATGAAGATGCAGATGACTTTGAAGGGTTTAGCACAGAGCCAGGAGGAATGCGATTGGGTGTTTTCAGTGAAGCAGGTCTGAGACGGGTCGTACAAGCACGGCTTCGGCTTCTTGGAACGGTCCGTCTTTTCGTACTCGACGCGGCAGTTGAAGGTTTTGATGTCTTTGGGGTCGATGGTGGACTGCTGCGGTGGATGAAACTGGATTTCTGGAGGGTGGAGTGGATTTTGTTGCTGAAGAACTTCAAACTCCACCACCTTGGACGGCGGCACGATGCTCACCGAGACGTTTCCCAGACTGGAAGAGTTGTGACGGAAGTAGACGGTGAAGGTTCCGTTAACGTGGTCCACGATCTTCCCCGTGACCAGCAGGCTGAACTTCAGGGACTTGACGTTGAAGTAGAAATCCCCCCAGCCGAAGATTTTTTTAGTCTTCATGGACGTTTTCAGAGAAGGTTTGCGTTTGGGACGGTAACCGGTTTGATCCATCGACTGGTTTCTGACCCACTCGTACGGGTTCTGGAAGCCAAAGGTGGGTGGTTTTGGTTTGATGGGAGTGTGGTCCATAGTGGAGAATATCCTGGTGGTCTGGTACGGAGGTTTGACTCCACCCGTCGGACCCATGCCACCTCCGGCAGGGACGCCGTACGGAAGCGTTTTGAAAACCGTACCGGATGGGCCCGGCTCCAGGTAATCTAAAGATTTTCCAACCTGTTTCTCCAAACCGTGCACCTGATGAGACAAACACACATAAAGAGATGTCACAACCATTTTCACATTTCAGAGGAGATTTTTCACGGTTACATCCATGTTATTACAAACACAAAAAACGGAATATTTGAATTTAAAATAAGAAGTGTATGATAATGATGGTGACTGTAATTAAAACTCATTTATATTTGTTAGAGATTTAAAGCTCCATCTGTTTATGTGATGTCACTGCACACATAGACATCAAATTATATAAATAAACTATGTTTAAAGTACTTTGTTGTTATTTATTCTTACTAGAGTGTACCGGAAGTTACGTGTTGACCACGAAAGCTGCTTGTTTATGTTGTTACTGCTGAAACTGTCTATAAAATATAATTTTCCAGCAATGACAGTGTTCTTAATATGACAAAGTAAGTGTTTTGATTAATGTCATTAATGTTTAATCAGTGTTTACCACTAGTCAACTAAATGAATATAACATGGAAAAGATTAATGCACATGTATATATTGATTCAATAGACAGCATTTTGAAGAAAAAAACTTGTTATGGATTTATTGCATTTTGCGGAAAAATAATCAGTTTTTATAATAAATCTTTGAAAATCAAATTATGGATTTTAATTTTTTAATGTTATTGTAACCTAAAGATGCTATGTGAAAGTTTGTAACAGAAGATAGTGGGTTTCATTTTCACACTTTCTTGGTATAGAAAACTCATTTTTTACGCAAATTAGTCAAAATGGATTTATTGGGTTTTGGAACTAAACTCTTCATATATTTTTTGTATTTGTATTTAAAAATATATTTGAAAATATATATACCCCCATATGGGTTATTCCTCAAGTGTGTGTTACTATAACAAACGTTTGGTCATGTGACCGCTCTTATAACAGGGTATGATGGGAGTTTAAATCAATAATCTTACTGTATTGACTTTAATAAGGAAATAAAGTTTGACTTTGTAGTTTTTTATCCATACAGCTTACAGTAAGAGCAATAACATCTCTGTCTCTTATATTACTGCATTTACATGGTCTGAATGGTAAAAAATGCAGAGTTTTTAAAATATTAAAATAAATCCACGAGGTACAGTATGAAAGGATTGCTGAAGAGAACCTGTATTAATATGTGTACAGGACGGACACTGTTTTTATTGCTTTAACACAGAAAAATTTAATATTTTTCATGTCCACCATTACAGCGAGATAATGATGATCAATCTCTCAACCTGACAAAACTCAATAAAAACTACATTCACTGCTATCACACTGAATATACGCAGCATAATAGATAAAGACACACGTTAAACACTTACACAGCGTTTCTGCAGCGGGATAATCAAATCTAAAACACAAAGCTTTGGAAATTCTACAAAAATATCAGATGACAAATCCCACATGTGTAAACTCTGATTTGTCAAAGTGATCCCATGAGGACCATAAACGTTCAATCTCACGTTTGTTATAAATTACATTTTAAATATTGCGCCTCAAAAAGCTTTACGACAGTAATATCAAATGTTCATTGGCTCTTGAGTGCTACATCACAGATTTGCGACAGTGCCGCCTTTCAGTCGATGTACTTTAATTAATTTAAAATGCACGCCTTGAAAGAAAGAAGCTGAATCGACATTCTCACGAATGAATAACTTTAACATTTCTCTGTATTTCATAAACTCCAGAGAGGACCACAACTGCTGTGATTACACTTGTGTTATGATTTTTAAATCTAATAGTATTATTTTAATAAACTGTTTTGGGAAGGACTGTGTTAGCTGCTGAAAATATCTTTTAAATTTATTGTTACAACATTTTCCTACACATTTCTGTCTGTTATGTTGCATAATATAAAAAGAATACATTACGTTTTTTTAAAAATCTTAATTTTATCTTTGTATAAAAAGGGTTTGTGTGCAGGATTAGGGTGGTAACATTATTGATAAAGTGGTTAAAGGGAAATTATACAGCAAACTTTAGTTTATGAAAGATTTGTACATTTTTAGCTTTGTAGCTGTAAACACATAATAATGCCAAGATTAAACGTTGCAAATACGTCTACATTGTACACTTCAGCATCGATGTGAATGTACAAAAAAGTATGTTTTGTGTTTTTGAAAGTTATGTATTCTTACTATGTATTAACATTGAGACCAGGCTGAGTTTGTGCATGCAGTCTTGAACTTAATGAATGCAAACCAAGTAAAATAACTACAGTGAAACACTGTGCTACAGAGAAAAGAAATGAAAGAGTTACATGACATTCATTTGTTGAAATATTTAAACCACAATTAGTTTAATGTTAGGTAGTTTAAGTTTTGCACGCACACACGCACGCACGCACGCACGCCCACACACACACACACACACAGTTTAGCGTCCTCTTCATTATGAGACCATATCCATCCCATCATTCATCAATCACCTGTGCTGAAACCAAAGACACGTCACCGCTTCAGACAACATTTATCACTGCTGCTGTTGGTGTATTTAATCAGTAAATTAATTTACCCCTACATGTCTGCGTGATTGAACCGATCAAAACAATTGATTCTAGTGGAATAAGTGAGGAAATATTGATCAGTGACAGTATAGATTTCAAACAGGAGCAGGTGATGGATGAGTTTGGTGAAGATGATGACTTCTGGATGATTCTCACTGTGTATGTAGAAGTACAGGAGGAGAGATACACATTCATTTACAACATTGAGTTTTGATTTCAGTCACAAGAGCATCAATCATCTCTTAGTGTAAGACAAATGTGTCCATGCTGGAAATGAGATGATCTGTTATAAAGACAAATTAAAAACACAAACACATTTGCCAGAGGTCATCTAATAACAACAACTTCAAATGTTAATCTGGTACACATTAAGGGTGTATAACACATCTTATATTGTGTTATAAATAATCTTATTGTGTATTACATTATAAATATTTTCTCAGCAAAATTTCTGAAAGACCTGAGGATGGGATTAAGCAGATTTGAAAGTATTTGATGAATGTATACGTGCCGAGAGCATTCGGTCAATATCATTATGAAGTGACGTTTAGTGGCTTTTATTTTGCTGTCACTTCACATTATGTAAGACTGTAGTTAAAAACAACAGATTAAAACATTGCATTGCACATTTAAAACAAACAAAGAAAATAAAAACAATAGCAACAAAACACACCACCAGCCAGTTATACAAAAGCCAAAATAAAATGTTTCAGATGCGATTTAAAGGTTGTAGCCGTTCCACAGCACCACAGATAAAGCTTGATCTCCTTTAGATTTGACTTGAGTTCAGAGTTCAGTAAAGTAAGAGTACTATATCATCCTTACTGTAAAAGACTTTCTGAACCTTCACTCACAGACGGCTCAACATCAGGACCGATACTTCACACACACTCACTCATGTAACGGCACGAGAGAATCGATCGCAACCAAATGCCAACTAATGCTCAATGTGCACTGGATCAATTACGATGACACAACCCAGAGCATCGATTTCAACACTGTCAGTGAAATGGCAAATATATGCCGCACAAGATTAAATACATGAGTTTGAAACAAGCGCCTGTGATTGGATGTCCAGTGCGGCTGATGTGTTATTACTGTAGCTCATATAAATAACAATCTGCTCTTACTTTACTTAACTATCAGACTAAAGACAGATGATCTCAGAGACTTCCAGACTGTAAGCACTTACTCGATATTTGATATGAATACATCATAATGAAGATAAGAGCGTCTCTGTATTTCATGTCATGTTACTGTAGTACAGTATGTTATCTCTTATCATCTGTTAACCCTTTACATAAAACACTCCAGTCAGTGTTAAAGCAGATGATAACGTTTTAAACACACTTTATTTGAGCTCATTCGTACTGAAACAACTCTTTCTGTTTAGTTTGAGATGATATAGAGAAAGAATTGAAAGCAGGTCACAGAGTCAGAAGAAATGAAAAATAATATTTTAATGACAAATTTTCCTCTTCAAATTCTCATTACTGTGCTTTTTAAAATCATACATTATTGAAATAAAACTGAAATAGACTGCATATTTATATTTTTAATTTTGAGGAGATGGACATATTTTTGTAAGAGTCATTTTAATTTGGGATAATATATAAAAAGCATTTTTTTCTTTGATGGTTCACGTGGCTTCCAGTCTGTTGTAAAAGCACACGTGAGTTCATAAGTTACTGTAGATTAAATGAAGAAGATCCTTTAAAACATTTCAATTGAAGTGACACATTTACACGTCTGTAGACGATGATATGAAAAGGAAAGTTACCGGCTTTTACCGCAGCTAGAATAAGGTTGATATATAACACTGCACCATCTCTCTCTCAGTGAGGTAAAATAATAAACGGTGGAGTCGAACAGAAGATGGAGTGATCCAGCCAGACGAACTGTGTATACATATGTATGTCTCTGGGAATTTAATATAAAGAAAATTTGATTACAGGAGCTTGAAATCCCGCTCAGTGAAGGGAAATGGCTTTATTGGTGCGAAGCGAGAAGAAGGAGAGTCTGCTTCTCAGTTAGAGACCCATTAATAATAACTAACATCATTTGAGACAGTACCAGCAAAAAGCATTTTAAGAAAGTCTTTATGGAAGTCGGAACGAAGCCGGAAGTTATCAAATAAGACATCAAAATAACAATTCAATACTGTACGCCAAACACAGATAGTTTCTTTAACAATGGCCACTTAAAGCATGATTAAAAAACATTATTTAGCTAATTTATCCTGTATATAAATTACATGTTTAAAGGGCACCTAATATGCAAAATCCACTTTTCCAATGTGTTTGGACATAATGTGTGTTGGGCGTGTAAACACAACCACCCTTTTTGTTTTTTAATCCCCATTAAACCAAAGCAGTCTCTTTAGACATGCTGTTTTGATTCTCGTATCAATGTGAGGTCACATTGATAAAGCCCCGCCCATTTACAGTCCTGCATTACCATAGTTTCCACTCTCAGCGAGTTGTACACTGTCCACTAGATATTATTGTCTCAGACTGTATTAATCAGATCTGAACTGAAAGCGCTCACTGTTTGTTTGTAAGCAAGTGAGGAGCTGTAGCTCATTTGCATTTAAAGGTGCAGACATAAAAACAGTGCTTTTATGCTTCCACCCAAATAGGGGCATTTTGGATATGATATAACAAATCATCTGTGGGATATTTTCAGCTGAAACAACACAGACACATTCTGGGTACACCTGGGACTTATATTACATTATGCCATAATAGATGCCCTTTAAAAGCCACACACTTTGTTTTCATAATAAATCATAAATACAAGAAAATCTTACGTTCATAGATAATTTGCATCATATGACCAAATTCCAGCTGGATTGTACATGATGCACAATATAAATATTGTAAAGTGCCACACTTTCTTGTCTAAAGTCATTCAGTATTTGTGTGATTAACAGACATAAAGTCCAGCTTCAATCTATCTGAAGAGAGTTTATCTAATGAGCATGCACCAATGATGCATCTTCAGCTTAAATCCTCAAAAAGGTGTTTAACAGAAAGGTGAGAGCACTGTGGCAGTATTTACTCATTAGTATGTACAGCATGATAACATACCTGACATCTATCTGCGGCCTCACGGGATAGCAAGGTCAAAACAATCAAATCTACACAAAAAGCCATTTAAATATACCCAGCATGAAAAAGAAATAAATGGTAAAGATGGTGAAAAGTTTCCAAGATAGTTTAAACATGACCTTGAAAGAGGAATAAGTTAAAACCCCACAAACAGTTAAAACAGCACTCGTGTTGACACATTAAGAACACATTTACACCTGCTATTAAGATGTGTTTTGGTCGATCAGATCGCAAGTAGACGAGAGAGACACATGTCTGGTTACACCTGGGGCATCATTTATAAAATAAGATTTTTTTCATTGTATGATGGTTGTGTTCACACGCTAACACACATTATGTCCAAACATCTTGGAAAAGAGCGACCTTACATGATGGGTTTGTGCTCGATACATTACACTTAAGATCAATAGACAGAAAGTAGGACGTCTTTCGTGGCTGCACACAATTCAACCACATGAGCGTCTTAATTTAACTAAGGCCTAGTCCTGGTTGTAGTTAAGCCTTAAACCAAGCCTAAATGTTGCAACAATTAAGATGCTGTTATATGATCTACACAGACAGAATCAATGAGTGAATATTGAACTGATTCACTTACTGTATCTCGCTACACACAAACACACACACTACACCCACACACTACACACACACCATTACACACACACTACACACACACACACACACACACACACACACACACACATCTCTTCAGTAAGTTATTACACTTGTTAGTGTCCGCTGTTGCACTTATGCCAGCATGCCTCTCCTCCCCAAGGACTGATGGGAAAATGAATGCTGTGTGCTTCCTCCCACCTCTCGCCTCTTCCTCCTCTAATTGGAGTTTTATTTCACACAATCAATTCATTTTCATCTCAGTCTCTGATACATTGATCCACTGTCACTAGGGCCATAAACTTACACTTACACTTACAGACACGCACATGCATGCACGCACACACATTTGTATTTTGTATTTGTGTACACAAAATCATAATTATAATATCTTTATAACGTAATCATCATAAAAAAGTATGTAAATCCATCATTTGATTTGATACATGTACTGGGGCTCTTAATCCATTACAGGGTCCTTGATCTGAAAAAGATAACTGTACAGTATGATCTTATATATGACACACGTGTGTTCACACACTACTGATAACATACAGTTAACAAACTTACAGTCAATATGAGTCTGTAATTGTAATGAAACACTTCATTTGGTTTGTGGAGCATCAGCATTTGCAGCTACATGATGTTGTCATCCTTCATTTTGGATGAAATCATTCTTTAACTTTCAGTTTCTCATACAAATGTGATCTTTTTTTTCCTGTGGTGTCATAATTTAGTGTCACTCATTTCCAACTTTCATCCACCCTTTCCCCAATTTCACACCAACTTTTACTTCTATCACTGTTTCAGCTTTTATCAGCCTCAGCTCAATTTCTCTCATCTCTCATAATCCAACTCACTCTCTCTCTCTCTCTCTCTCTCTGTCTCTCTCTCTCTCTCTCTCTCTCTCTCTCTCTCTCTCTCTCTCTCTCCTCACTGGTTATCTCTTTTCCTCTCGGCTGTCTTTCTCATCTTGTAATTAAATGTCATATTCAGGCCCTTATTTTAAAAGAATGGAAGGCAAAAGTTTCTATTAGATTATTGTAGAAATATGAAGTTCTGAAACTCTTTGTCTGTGTCTGTGGTGAACTGTGAGGAAAAGTTCAAATGTCTTCACACTATACTGTAGTTTAATGTGGGATGTTTCTTCTGTCTGTATATTACAGTAATGTAAGGTTTCAGTCTCTTTAAATGTGATCATCTGATAACACTGACTGTGTGTGCATGCGTCTGTGTGTGTGTGTGTGTGTGTGTGCGCGCGTGCGTGCGTCTGTGTGTGTGTGTGTGCGTGTGTGTAATTTTTCTGTCTCTAAAAAGAAGATTCTCATTAAAAATGATTTGGTTGTTGTAGTTCTTGTCATAACATGAGGATAAAGAGATAAACAGTCTCAAACGCTTTAATCACTCGAACAATCAAATGCCAGCGTGCTGAGATCTCACTGCAACTGTTTAACATGTTGAATAAAGTCACTGAAGCTTAACAAATCAACAGAGATGAATAATTCCCTCTTAAAGACTTTTGACAATGAACACAATTCACACCTCATTTTCCTTCCATAATGTGACACATTTACCAGAAACATATGGGAGAAGTGTGTGTGTGTGTGTGTCTTCTCTTCAGCGTCTGTCTGACCCACACCTGCTCAGAGTTCAGTGATGCTGGCAGTCAGACGTCTCTAAATGTCTTTGACTTTCACCCTTCTGGTCAAGGTCCACGAGAAGTAGGCGATAAAACAGCATGAAATCATAAAGAGAAGAATTGACCAATTATTTATTACACAGCTATCTGGAATACTGGATTGTGATTGGTCAATCATGACATTCGGCTGATGTGTACGATGAATGCTACATCAGTCTGTGCTCTCACTCCAATTCAAGCCAATCCAACATTTCATCTCTATTCATTTATTTGTTTATCAATCTAATTGATATTATTTTACTGTAAGTGCTACAATAGAAGTATTCTTCACTCATTTAAAAATATGAAATTGTGACTGTTTCAAAAGAAAGAAATCAGAATGAGAGTTTTACTCAGAATACAGATGTGATACGCTGGCAGAAATATAGCCTGATATGAATATTAAGTCTAATGTGACATCATTCACGCTGACTGTTGTCAGGGACGCCCAGAGTCTCACGACACGACGGGTAACTGAATAAAAGCTATTCATTTTTATCTTGGCTCGGTCCTTGCTAAAGCGATTATTTATTACTCAAGATGTAGAGATACCAGAGGCGTTCGCTATGAAGGACTGTCAGACATTTAAGAATTCATGAAGTTTACCATGATATTTCACAAGTTACTGAAATAGATTAAAACCTTCACACATTACAAATCTCAAGATATAATTTTCAAAAATTTATGGAGACCAATCAGAGACTTTTGCTGAAATCTCTTCAGAAGCTTCCCTAAAGATGTCGACTCAAATGTGTCACTTAATGCAGCATGACGTTTAAACAAGTCAATTCAACCTACTAATTTAAGTTTTAAACTGCGATTTAGTTGACATAACATTCAAATATGTGTTGATTTGACAAAGATACTGCATTTTTTACAGTGTAGAGCTTCAGGCTTTGTCCACACATGCCGGTGCATTCCCTATCCGATCACTTTTTTTTCCTTGTTCTTAAAAAAGTAATCTGTAAACACGGCGTCGTCTCAAGAAATATCTGCGCACACACGAAACCACTGAAAGCGACTGAAAGCGGTGTAGTATATATGCCGGACCAGTATGGGGATGCTGTAATTCTGCCACAGATATACACTATACACGGAGAAGAAGACTTTGAGCATGCGCATAACCAACGTATGGTGTTGTCCATTATCGCTTGTTATAATAGTTGAATAGATTTTGCTGTAATAAAGCTAGTAGGCTTTAGTAGCTTCTGTAGCACGAACACAATCACGTAGTCCACCGTTATTGTTGTTGCTGTTACATGTGACGCTTCCGACACGTGATGTGATGACGTTTTTGCTTCACAAAATATACGGATTGGCTGTACACACGAAACCGCAAGGGTGTCAATTTCAGATTTATTCACTTTAGGACCCGGTTTAAAAAAATTACGGTTTCAGTCTCCCAAAACGCCGGATCCGTTTGGATGAAACACCAATACGATAAAAAATGTATACGTATACAGTGATACACGTCTCCGTGTGGACAGCCCTTCAGAAGGTCTCAAAAATATCTCAAAACCTTCTCAAGATACCCAAAGATCTCATTAAGACCTCAAACATTTCTCATGAAGCTGTGGGTAATAACAGAAACTAAACCAAACTAGGCCAAGGATTCTGTAAAGAAACATAAATAGGAAAAATTCAGTCTAGAAGAGAAACCTTTAGGGTTTAAAACTGACCCTAGAATAGCTTATTCGTTCCCAACATGCAAGCTGGTTTGAAACTTTAGAATTAGATTCTGAGCTTAAAGTTGAGCTAATAAACGGCTGCAGATATGGACAGTGTGAGGTGAGATAATATAATCATAGATATTTCCGGTTAACCATAATAACATTTAGTGAAATATAATCCACAGTTAGAAGAAGATCAGCTTTCCAGCGGTTTGTTAGGTGAAGAAGATCTGCATTACATTCCTTCTCTTACCTTTCACAACATAATGGAAGAGATTACAAAAAAACTGATCTCAGGTCACCTGTTTATCGCTTTAAAACATGACGAGTAAGATTTCCGGCTTAAAATCTAAAACAAGTCTAAAACGACATAGTAAAAGAAATGTTGTGTTCACTTTATAGAGAGAAGATCAGAAGAATGAAGCAGTTGCTTTGCTTTCATCTTACATCGTTCCATCTCATTACCATTACAGACATAAATTTACCATGAAGCTCCATTTGACCTCAAGCTTTTCTTATGTCATCACATCACAGCATGGTGTATTTATGATATTTCTGAATGTTGTATTATTATTATAAACATTCATAATACAAAAGTTTGGACAAAGGTTTGAGCACAGCAGGGATGTGAAGGAAACGCTGGAGAAATCATTCTTGCTTTATAATAGATTTTAAATGAGATTTTTACATTTCAGCACAGCTCTATCCATGTTGCCAAGTTGTTGTTATGAAGTTGCTATTGTGCTTTCACCGTTTTTTAGTAAATATAGCATATATATGTACAGTAACTTCACTCCTGATCAAAGAGTATTTCATGTCGGCAGGAATAGTTACACATTTATTAGAAGTTTAATATTCAGGGTCTGGACTTTGTTTAAATAAGTAAACTTAAGTGTGAACAACAACAGCCTGAGAGATGCGACAGCAGGTGCACACGTGTGAACTGAAAATAATTCCCTCACTTTAGTGAACTGAACAGCGGTTCGGTTATTTATGTTCATAGTCTAGGACTGAAGCTTTTGAGGAGAGATCTGATTCGCTTCTGTGGTCCTGAAGGACAGATAATAAACATCCACATCACAGAACCCAAGAGAGTCCACTCCACTGATCCTGACCACCAACACTGAAGAACTACACAGACCATAGATCACCTACACACAGACACGGACCATCCCACAGGAACATCACTCTCCACAAAACCCACAACAATCCATCATACAGAGAGAGAGAGAGAGAGAGAGAGAGAGAGACCATATATGTGTTTTCATTACCCTTCAAATTGCACAAATTGACATTGCGAATTGAAAATACAGCCAATGGAAACACATCAATTTCACAAAACTCCCATATGTCGCAAACATGCTTTTACGTGTTTTTTCAGGATATTTGGAAAAGGTGTATTTTGCAAAAATGCAATGATAATAATGGTTATTTACATTTTCAGGTCGCCTGATGAAAGTAAGTAACATAATTATAATTTGAAGATGACTCGGTATGAACTAAAACCTCCCGGAAACACCTCAATATGTGTCTGCTCCCAATTATAACGTTATATAGCGTTCACACCAGATGCGAATGAAGCGATGCTTGAACATTTTGAGCTAACTCGCTTCATTCCTGCATGAAATTTGCGTCATCTGAATGTAAAACTGAGAGAATACACTCAATTTGCTGGCTTTAGCTAGCTTGTAGTCTCAATATATATCTTACCAGATTGTCTGACCTCCTCACTTACTTTCTTCTAAGCAAGATCCTTAATTCTTCTTTCTATAAAAGTACAAGGATGTGTTGTACAGCTCCAGGTGTCCACGTACAGCGACAATGATTTTGTCCTCCATTGTTGTTTCATATTTCTGCCTCTGCTTGCTATGTCATAATGACATCACTACTAGAGCAAGCTCCTGATTGGTTAATGCAGCGCAGATATCTGCCAAAGTTCCGATTTTTCTACAAACACTCAATTTGCACCACATCATTTGCGTCGCCTTATTAGCGCAATCCTGCCGCAGGATGTCTATCACGTCTTTGCATTGACTTAACATGTACATCACTCGCGCTTAACACTTCATTTGCGTCTGGTGTGAACGCAACATAAGAGGATTTCCCTGGCATTAATGCTTAGATAATACTCTTACGTCTCCTTTTAGTTCAAAATAATGCCTAGTGCAGTGGATGTGATATTAGTAAACTTACCAAAATCAGTCGACGTGATGTTTGGAATGACTTATCACGAGAGGAAAAAAGTTGCATATCATCGCTAAATGTTGACATTTAGAAAATTACACTAAAGTTTTGCACAAATCTGTAATGGAAAAGCAGCTAGAGAGAGACAGAGAGAGTAATGAGATATACTGTAAGTCACACACATAGGAATTCTTTATTAAAACCCAACAATCATCTTTCTTTATAAACAGGATTCAAATATTCAATTTTCAGTGGTAAAACGTAGCTTTCACAATCATGGATACAAAAAAACATTGTCTGTGCAACACAGCCCGGCTGCCTATTACAGCTAATACACAACAAAACTTTGCAAGTTGTTTAGATTTTCCTTTGGTTAGCCCTGCCAGTCATAACCTACTAATAGTTAATTTGTCCCAGACTGACAAAAATCAATACTACCAACTTACACGAATATCCTAAATCCCAGATCTTCACAAGCAAGGGCTGATATGTCGTCATCTTATCATTAAAAGTCATGTCCATATACAGATCATAGACACATCCTACCTGCAACACCAACACATGCCTTCTATATCTATCCAAAAACACAACATCAGGAGTATTAGGGATATTACAAAACACACGCACACACACGCGCGCACGCACGCACGCACGAATGCACGCACGCACGCACGCACGCACACACACACACACACACACACACAAAACAACTGTACTGATTATAGAAAAACTTCACACCGAATACAGCACAATCTGAAACTGAATCAACACAACTAAAACATTTCCATTATATTCAACAAAGCTGTAAAGTGTAAGACTTTGACTGACTAATGATCATCCACAGGCAGCAAATAAATTGCAAACAAATCAAAAAGGCTAAAATGAGAGCACACCTAACCAGTTACGTAAAAATATTACTTTTCTGAAGTAAAGTAACGCACTACTTTTTAAATGTACACATTAATAATTTAGTAACTTTTTAAAAAAGTAATGCAAGTTACTTTTTTAGTTTAATTAATTCGATTAAAAAATAACTTTTTTTATAATTCGATTATAAAATGATTAAACTAAACATTATGCACTCTATGCGTACACACCTGTGTGGGAACAGTTTGTGTCAGAAACGGAGATGGCAGGCCAAAGCTCGACATTTTTGTGAGGAAATATGCAATTTCTGAATGCAGAACTTTTCAGTCATAAAAAACATTTGCAAGTCCTGAAAGAGATCAAGCCTCAGACGAGAATAAGTAACTAAAAAGTAACGTAAGCATTACTTTCATGAAAAGTAACTAAGTAACGCAATTAGTTGGGAGTAACTTTATATTGTAATGCATTACTTTTAAATGTAATTTTCCCCAAAACTGCCCCTAACCTAACTCAGTGATCCACACCGCAGAGACTTGTAGGATTTCTTCTAGAGGTTTTTATTTTTGTGTCGTCACTCGGCATAATATAGTCTCAGATAGGGTGTTCGTGTGTGTTTGGGGATCGAGGAGGAGGCGTTCGTTCTGTTTGCATGCGGGACGTTGAATGATGCATGAAAAGATGACAGCTCCTACATTCTTCTTCAAATAAGAGCACCGGGCAGAGACTTCTAGCCGGGCCGTAACTTTAATCATTCATCTAAATAAGAGCCGCACACCACTGCCGGTCTGGCGCTCCGAGCCTCCGTCAGCACGGCGTTGGACCGGCAGGAATAAAAAGTGACGGCGCTCCGGCGCATTCCTCATTTGTAAACGTGTAAACATATATTTGAGTCAGATTGCCGACGGGCGACCGAGCCCTTCTCAGATTTATGTATTGAGTGAGTTTTAAAATTCAGATGGGTGTGTGGGGTTAGGAGGAGAAGTATCCCGTCTTTAAGATGAGCGACTCTAAGTGGCGGTGATTGATGCCCTCTCTACTCCCGCTGCGAGAGAAATCAACAAAAAATATACGAAATAAAAAAGGAATATAGCAAACGCAGACAGCTGCGACGGCGCGGAGCAGAGAGCATCTACATAATGAAAAGAGGAGGGGGGGGAGGAGGAACAAACCCACGGGAAACGGAGAGGAGCGACTGACGGAGATATGGAGATGTGTGCCAGATTCAAGGTGGGAGGTTAGAGGAGCGACAGAAGGAGAAAATGATGGAGGGATGACAAAACACAGAAAGAAAGGTGTCAGGTTTGTCAGAGAGAGGCCGATATCTCGTGTGCCCTCATTAGGGAGAGACTGAAGCTATACTGTCAATCTGATATTAAATCCTGTATATACCAACACATTCTCATAAAATGCATATAAATAGCACGCAGTGTGAAAAGTTGTGCAATATATATATATTTGTGTTCATATGATACACCACTCCTTCCCAGTCACTTTGCATTTTTTCGTGTCGTTTCATGTATTGATTTCTACAATTTTTTGTTGCTTGGGTTTGGGGTTAGACTTTGGGATTTGCTTTAAGATGTAATTTTGAGGTTAGAATAGATGTCATTTTATGTACCAAAAACTTGTTCTAACCCCAAACCTAAGTAACAATGGTAAAAAACAAGAAACCAATACATAAAACAATATAAAAAGTTGTGCTGTATTAAATGAATGGCGTATCTTTGGCATTTGTATTGCACCACTTTTCACACTGAGTGCTATTTATACACAAATAATGAGAATGTGCTGAAACACACACACACACACACACACACACACTGATAAACCTTAATAATCATTCACCATCAGATCTGTTTAGAGCTCAACCAATTCAAAAGTGTTTCAGATTAGTGTTGATGTGTAATGACTGATGAAATATATGAATTCTATTTGTTCACACACAATATTAATAATGTGTTGTGTTTTTACTGTGTGACTGCACACACAATACATAAATCACTAAAGTAATTGAAACCCAGCAGTGGGTGATCCTTATGCTGATCTGTGTGTGTGAGAGAGATCACAACCCTTAACACCTTGCAACCAATGAAAAATATCAGGGTCAACATCTGACTAACCCTCCCCACAGAAGGATTCGATAAAAAATACACAAAACAGAAACACAATTTCACTCTGGACGACGAATCAATAGTCATCTGAAAGCCATTCATCAAAATCTCCTTCCTATAGTGAGCAGACTTTAAAGAATATTCACGTTTTCATTAGGAGAACTTTTCCCTGCTCAGCACCTCCTCATGCAGCTCAAGATGTGTGGACGTGAACTTTCTTCAAGGACGAAGTGTGCAGACCCCTGACTGAGTCTAGTACACACACCATCTGCTATCTACGGACAATTCTGCTGATTACTGAATCCATTCCTATACGCACAACAATTCAATGTCAACAATTCACAAGCACAGTGGGAAATACATGAAGATGTTATTACTGATATTTCTAAAGATGCTGTTCAGCTTAAGTATAATGCAAAAATAGCATTTATATTTGAAATGTAAACAGATGTTACTGAACAGCATTTATGTGACTGAACTTGTAATAAAAGTGTTGTTATGATTCTGACATGAAGATTCTGCAAAGAAGACAAAGGCCGCCAGCATGTATATGTATAAAGAAAAGCAAAATAAAGTCAACTGTGACATATAATATAACAAATTCTTCATACAATGGTCTATCAGTCAAACTGATAAAAAATTGTGGGCAAAAATGATTTAAACACACTGACCTGACCATGTTTTGATAAAGTGTTTTTTCTTTAATTCAAGATGAATTTGTTTTTAAAGATGAGTAAATGTTCACACCCTAAAAATGACTGGGTTATTTTTTACTCATGCTGGGTATATACAGTATGTAATTTTAACTGGTGGGTTATTATAGCCCATTGGTGCATAACAACAACAAAGCATTAGGTCATTTTTAACCCAGCGGTGCGTTCTGTCCAATATTTACCCAGCATGGGCAAAAATAACCCAGCCATAAATAATATAATATTAACCCATAATTATTATATAACAAGCATACAAGGAGAATAACGGCATTTTTAGATGTGTAAATATGTGCATTTATTATTCAATTTACTTTTATTTTATTTTATGTATAGATAACATGAATTTAGTGTGCGCGCTGTCTGAAGCATTAAGATGCAGTTTTCCAGACACATGCTTTGAGCAGGCCTTTCAAACAGCATGTGAGTAAATCTGTTTTGTGTCTTCTTGTGCTTAAATGTTTAATTTGGCAATACGTGATGGCGTTTGTGATGACACAGCACTGACCCGATCAGGCAAATGACAGTTCTGCGCAGTTCCCGTTTCACTTTTTTTTTGAAGCTCAAACTGATGCAGGTGCATGAAAGATGCTTCACTTCACTTATCATTAGGCTAATGTTACTTTACTCAAATCTAAGCAACAAAGAAAAATACATGTGTGAAATAGTGACAGTGAGTTAAAAAAAACTGTGGGGGACATGTCCCCTGTGTCCCCCCCTGTGATCTACACCCATGAAAGAGCGAGTGCATGTTCAGTTAAAAGGCTGTGAAATGTGTTGTGTAAAAATCTTGTGATGTTTTAACTCAAATAACAAACCCAACAGCTGAGTTACAGAATTTACTCCTTGAAGTCATGATTGAAAAATTATATGACATTTATTTGCCAAGAAATCATTTTAAAGATTTTTCCTCAAACAATTGTATAAAAACATCATACTGAACAATCTTCTATAAATGTACTTACAGAAAAATTAAAAACTTTCTTAAATTCAGATGTAAATTGTAATCTTTCTCTATGCCTCATCTCAAATTCAGGAATACAATTGAAGTGTACAAGATATTCATAATCAAATTCTTTAAAATACATAATCTAATAATAAAATAATCTCTACATAATTAAACACAGTATCTGTCATAAACACAAGATTTGCTAAGCAAAACAAAAGCTGAAGAAAACATTGCCTAAGAATGTATATGTGCATGTGTGTGTGTTTATGTGTGTGTGTGTGTGTGTGCACCAGATGGGTGGTTGTAACATCACAGTTAAGGTTACGCTACCTGCGGGATGCAGCCGTGACTTCTGGCAGCACAATAAACACACACACAAATAACACACATCACACACACACATTGACATGCCAAACAAATTCAACAAAAACTCACCCACTGCTTTAAAACGAGGGTCTGCATTATTCAGAGAATAAAAACGTGACAGTCACATCTGTGGCTCAGTTACAGATGAAATAGTGCTGGCAGGGCCTGAGGCCACATAGCGTTATATCTAATGATGTCTGGATATGTGAGGTCCTGCTGTATGCTTAGATTCACTCATTACAAAGCCACAGGACACACACATACTCTTACCTGTCCATTTTTATCACAACAGTACATCTAAAGGCGAGATACGAGACTGACGAGTCTAAATAAATGTTTACTGTGCCCAGGGCAAATAATACTGCAGTTTAGTCTCTATAGAAGAGCAGAGAGCTTTAGAGACCATTATTAAGAATAAAGACTCAACACATAAACATAATAGTGATGTTCACACACAAACAAACACTTGCATATAAGGAAAAAAATCTGAAAAATCTAGACATTTGTAATGTGTATGAATATGTTGAGCAGATGGATGTGCATGTGTGTGTGTGCATGCGCGTGTGTGTGTGTGTGTGTGTGTGTGTGTGTGTGTGTGTGTGTGTGTGTGTGTGTGTGTGTGTGCATGCGCGTGTGTGTGTGTGTGTGTGTGTGTGTGTGTGTGTGCACGCGTGTTTTGGGAATTCTACAGAAGCTGTCATTGCTAACAAGCTGTGAGACATTAAAGCAAGACAGGTCAACATCAGGACATGTATATACTGACACAACAATACAACACTGCTGTGAAGTTTCACAAAAAAATGAAAGAAAGAATGAATAAAAAAGAACAAAAGAACGAAGAAAAAAAATAACCAAAGAAAGAACAAAAGAAAGAATGAACAAACAAAAAAGAACCAACCAACAAACAAACAAACGAATGAACAAAAGAAATAATGAATGAATGAAAAAATGAAAAAAGAACTAACTACCGAACAAAGAAAAAAGATAGAAAGAAAGAAAAAGCATAAATTAACAAACATAAAAGATAGAACAAACAAACGAAAGGAAGAAAGAAAGAAAGAATGAATGAATGAACGAATGAACGAATGAAAAAAGAATGAACAAACAAACGAAAAAAACTAAAAGAAAGAACGAAAGAAAGAATGAATGAATAAAAAATAAAAAGAAAGAACTAACTAGCGAACAAAGAAAGAAAGAATGAATGAACGAATGACAAAAGAATGAACAAACAAACAAACGAATGAACAAAAGAAAGAAAGAATGAATGAATAAAAAAATAAAAAGAAATAACTAACTAACGAACAAAGAAAGAAAGAAAGAAAGAATGAACAAACAAAAGAAAGATAGAAAAAAGAATGAGCAAATGAAAAAGAACAAAAGAATGAACGAACAAAACGAAAGAAAGAAAGAAAGAAAGAAAGAAAGAAAGAAAGAAAGAAAGAAAGAAAGAAAGAAAGAAAGAAAGAAAAAAGTAAGAAAGAACAAAAAAGAAAGAATGAACAAAGAAATAAAAGAAAGAAAGAAAGAAAGAAAGAAAGAAAGAAAGAAAGAAAGAAAGAAAGAAAGAAAGAAAGAATGAACGAAAGAAAAAAGAAAGAAAGAAAGAAAGAAAGAAAAAATAAAAGAATGAACAAACAAAAGATAGAAAGAAAAAAGAATGAACAAATAAAAAAAGAACAAAAGGGTGAACAAATTATAGAACGTAACGAAAGCAAGAGAGAAAGAAATAAAGAATGACCGAAAAAAGAAAGAATAAACAAACAAATGAAAGAAAGAAGGAAAGAAATAAAGGAAGAGTAAGAGTGAAGTGTTTGTTTTAAGGGCTGGTGGTTATTGTGCAGTGAGAGTTAACTGGACTAAAGGTGATAAATTCTGGGCCAAAGTCAAAGACAAACTACACATTCAGTCTGACTGGGGCACATTTCCCACAATGCACTGCTGCAGAATGATGACCTTCAGAAGACACACAGTAACATCATTTCTCTCTCTTTCTCATAATCACACATACTGTAGACACACTTTCACACAAAAACTCTGCCATTTCTACAGGAAAAATTTTGGGATTTGAAAAGAAAAGGAAATCTATGAGCACATTTAATGAGTTATAGTGTGTCTTATAACAAAATGCAAAAAATAACAGAAAAATCATCAAACATGTTTTACAGACATGAACAATTGAGCTCAATCTGACATCTAGAAATAGTCCAAGTTACAGTAAACACTGTGATGATGTGGAGAGAGGAGTTACAGTATAATACAGATGACACGCTGTCTGTAAAACATGATATTTATGGCACATATGGACAGTTTTATTTATAAAAAGATTTTCTTTTTAAAGTGAAATCTATTAATGTATTTATTTGAGTGATGTTCAGTAAGTCACAGCTTGCTCACTCACATGATATTAAAATGTCTTCTAGAAAAAAACATTGATTGTGTAAAGAGACACAACATTGTCATTACTGAAACATGTCACTAAACATATTCTTGTGTTACATAAACCAGAATAAAAGTCTGTTTAGTTCTGAATTGAGTAGATATTACAGTTTCATCATTCATGCAGAAATGGATGCAGTGATTCCTATAAAAACTAAATAACACATTTCTCTGAATCCATCTTAATCATAAACTGATGGAAAAACACTTCCTCATTTGCATGAAACAGAACATTTTTTCCATGCTCTTTCTCTCTCTCTCTTTTTATCTCGACCGAAACACCGAATTAGTGTGACTGCTGTTGGTTGTGTGTTTATGATCTGCTACACTACACTATACTGTACATCTAGGGCCATATAATACATCCGGTGTAATGCATGACGCAAGTGTTTTTTGCTAGTTTCAGCCCAACACAGTTATCATTTTCACATCCAGCGTCACGTTATTTAAATAGTAAATGCATTTGCGCATATGTCCGCACCCATGGGCATTCTGTTTATTACACACATGGAAAGCACACAAATGTTTTTAAATATAAAAATGAAAGGATTAAAATGTAAAAGATTATTAATGTGTCTCTTGGAGATAAATGGGGACCGATTACAGAAGGCTTAAGAAGGCATGAAGAGCTTCACTTGTAGCCTGTAAGGTTTTAAAATATGCTGTTATTGCATTAGTGAGATGAGAACAATAGTAATACTTTTTCAAAATTGTTCTTATAAAAACCTTTATGAGATTACAATAATCATGCATCATACTTTATTAGCAATTAAAACACTGTTTATTTTACTTAATACTCCATGACTGAAATAACGGAAGAGAACCAACAATTTAATTTTTTTTTTAACGTCAATCTTAAACTGTTGGTCTTCTTCCTCTGCCATGTAAATAGGGAATCCGCATTGGCGCGAGCGAAAGTGGCTTTTAAAGGTGTTAGGAGATTCTCATTGGTTTATTGCACATTACGCCCAAAACACACCCATTACTCATTATGAGAATAGGAACAACCCTTTTAGACAGTGCTCCAAGCGCACAAACCATTTTTCCTGTTGTTAAACTGGCAAAAGTGAATTAGGACACACATTAAGTGCACTTGCGCTGTGTGCTTTAGATCATGTGCTTAGATTGTTAAAATAGGGAACTGTAGCTCTCTTTTAATGAGGTCATCAGGAGGCGTTCCTAATTCTGTTCGTTAGTAATAGATATAAACAAACTAGTAACCATCCACTGAAGTAACTGACGAGAGAGTCAAGGTTTTATGCACATTGGTAGTCACTCCTGAAAGGTGCTCATCATTTGCATAAAGTTGAACTTTTCTCAACAGTCTCCGTTACTCGTGTCACTAGAAGTCACCAGTTAACCTTAGTCTTTATATGTTGATGTTAAATCCACTATTGTATTATATATGAACTACAGTCCATACACAGGATTTACTTCAATTACATCAGAAGTTACCATCATTAAATTACAGAGTAATCACTTACTTTATTTCTTGAGGGAATAGTATATAGTTATAGTAGAACTAGTTACACCTAACACTGCTGATGGTGTACACACACAGCTTTATAGTGTTATAATCAATCTAGAGAGACATAAAGAGGACAGTTGAACATCACCATTCTCATTTCATTTAGGAATCAAACATGTTTTGTATAATCTCTCTGTGTTTCTGTGGATTATCTTTTGTACCTGAATATTAGTACAAATCCACACAGTTAATCTCAGATGAGATGAGCTCAGTTAAACATGATTGTGCTTTTTCCTCTAACAATCAGACGTCCCAGTGAAGGTTCATGATGATCTGTTGTATCTATAAGAGAAACAGAAACAATCTATTTCTCTGTATCAACCTCCATTTGTGCTCATGAAAGACCTTTAGTAATCAAACACTACTGCTTGAGATGTTTGTCCAGTACAGCGGGGGTTAAATGTGGTCTTTTGATTGGTCAGTTTGATTGGATGGATAAATGCTCTTCTGTCCTAACTTTACGCTCTTCTTCTTCTTCTTCTTTGTTTTCTTCTTTACCTGAGCTCAGACCAAACTTTCACTTCTAAATGGTGCTTATCTTTCTTCTACACTTTTATTCTTCTATCTCTCAGGTAATATCTCACACAGATCATTGTATATTATTTGCCATTTCCTGCACTTCTATTGTAATCATTTCAACCTTATGACCTTAAGTCAATTAAACTTACTATTTTCAGTTTTGACCTGTGAATAGTTGACATAACATGTTGAAAGTAGCATAAAAATGTATGTGTTACATATCCCCATCATGGCCTCACTCACCTGACTACACTACCCATAATCCTTTGCACCCCGTCATTCACCATCTTTGACTATACCGTTCACTATTATCTGGACTCTATATATATTCACCATTGTCTTCATCCTTTGTCATTTATGGTTAATGTTTTGTGTATAATTGTCATTGTATTATTAAAGGTCTATGTTAATTGTCCTCTTCGTCTCTCTTGTGGACATATATCGTAACAATATGTTGATTTGACCCAAAATGCTGCATTTTTTTTTACAGTGTACTGATATTGAATCTTATATATTTACAGAGTAGATTCTGATTTAATGATTTACTTCAACACTACAGTTACTATTGCAATATAATTGTCATGTTTTAGCAGCACTCTCTTGAATATTTTGCTATTGTAACTGCCGGAATCCACCCTTACACCTAAAACATTTGTGGGCAATTTCTCTTTTTTAATTTTTTTATTATTTCTTCCATTTCAGTAAGAGCGTCCATATAAACTCCTTTATCTGGTTTGTTTTCTGAAAGCTCCAGATCAATGACTGAAACATCTCTGTCCATTGATCACTGCAGATGAGGGGAAACCTCAGCGTCCATTATCCTGACCCCTCCGCTTTATTTTTAGATGTTGTTTAACATTACAAATCATCAAGGGAAAGTGTTACTTCTGGAGTTCAGCGAGTTGTTGTCTACTTGATAGTTTTAAATGAGTGCTATCAATTTAACACATTCATTTACTGCAATTCATTATAAGAAAAATAACACAATTAAAACTGAACACATTTAATGGCATCCCTTGACTCCACTGTAAGAAGCTAACACTACACACTAAACGCTGTAATCTTTTATTATGTTTATTGGCTTTTAATGATTGTGTTAATATTGACAAGATTTTAATCAAATTCACACCTGAATGATGTAATGCAGAAAGAGTAAGTTACTGTTTTAATAAATCATTTGAACTATTTTTTTCTTAAAGGTGCTGTAGAATGTAAAACTGTATTTATGTAGTCATAGATGAATAATAAGAGTTCATAGTAATGACATGTCATGAGGCTCAAACACGAATGTTTCCTCCTTCTTATGTAAACCTCATGCATGAAAAAATCTGCTGGAAAACAGACCAATCACAATATAATACCAACTGTGATGATACAATCCACATTAAAGTACACCACAACATTAAATTACACATTAAATTAAGTACAATGTTGTTACATTGCCAAAAACAAAGTTGTAACTGCTGAGTTAACGCTATATCCTCGTTAATGCTATATGCTAGTTGCTATATGTTAGTTAATGCTATATGCTAGTTAATGTTATATGCTAGCGTTTAGGCTGAAGTTCTACTATTGATGTTAGAGTTAAGTTTTACAGGTCCATACTGAAAAAACACACAAACTTACCCCTCAGAAACGTCCATTAACAATCTCCATTTAACAATTAATTATTCCTCAAAATCTGATACAGACTCAAACATAAGATCTGTTTACACACACACAGAGCTACTGAAGGAGAAACAACAGCCAATCACAACAGAGATCAACATTATTATTCATAACTCTTTCAAATAAGGTAATAATAGACCATTTCATTATAAAGACAAATCCTAGCATTGTAAAATGGACATGTAAAACTGACTCTGGATCATTTTTGCACTTAAAGGGGACATTTCACAAGACTTTTAAGATGTCAAATAAATCATTGGTGTCCCCAGAGTACATATGTAAAGTTTTAGCTCAAAATACCTCACAGATAATTTATTATAACATGATAAAATTCACACTTAGTAAGTGTGAGCAAAAATGTGATGTTTTGGGTGTGTCCTTTAAAATGCAAATGAGCTGATGAATGCAAACATTGATCACAATAATGGTGGTTTGTTGAAATTAAAACTTAATTGTGCTGTCAATTATTCTCTCTCTCTCTCTTTCACTAAATGTCAGTGCCGTGGTTGGATAGTGCAGATTAAGGGGCGGTATTATTATAATAAGATCCCCTTAATTATGACATCACAAAAGGAGCCAAATTTCAATTAGCTATTTTTTCACATGCTTGCAGAGGTTTACCAAAACTAAGTTAATGTGTTGATCTTTTTCAAATTTTCTAGGTTAATATAAGCACTGGGGACACAATTATAGCACTTAAACATGGAAAAAGACAGATATGTCCCCTTTAATAAAGTCACAAACCTTCCATGTAGATATAAGAGAACAAATTAACAGATTATTACAATGCATTCTTTGGCACTTTTAAATAATGAGCACTGAATATATTACAATAGGGCCACATATGTATATGAAGAATGTAAATAAGATTCCAGATTATAACCCTAATATAGAGTACATAATATAGATATAACCCAGATGTCCTGTCTGTGAGTTCTGCTAATAATGAAAACGTGCAGATAGTTTTAGCATCTTTTTCTTCATCTGCGAGTGAATGTGTAATAATAAAAGCATTACAGGAGCTGGAGAAAACATGGGATCTTATTAAAACTTGGTGTCAGTTTCATTGGCTGGGTGTTGTTGCCGTGGTGAGAGACAGACAGACAGATCTGCATGGAGGAGGTGAGGATAGAAAGGGCTTGATCTTTCCAGGCCTCAGACTGCAGGTACATCAGGCTTAGCATTCACTTTGCCTCCTGTGCAGTATATATATTTCATACTCTGTCTTTTATATTCCATCGGCTCAGCCCCGACACAGCACTCATCTTTATTTCATTTTTTGGATGTTTTTAATTTTCTCCTTTTCTCTCTCTCTCTCTCCAGCACACTGTAATTTCTAGCATTTATAAGCTTCTCCTAAAATCAGGATTCACAGAAACAGAAAGAGTTTTAGAAGAGCCGTTCATCTACTTTCTGTATATTTCTGCGTCTCTCTAATGCCATTTATGTGAAGCATGCGCCTGTGTGTTTATTACGCATATATTTGTACATATACATATATATATGTATATATATGCGGTGCTCTGTGTAAAATAAACCAGATAACTGCAGATGGCTGTTTAACATCAAACAATCGCTCCGTCTTTGTGAAGTGTTGTTAAATTAAGATCGTAACTTTGCACAGTCACTAATAAGATATCAAGTCAACTAATGGTATTTATAAAATAATGTTAATTTCAGATATTCTTGTTAAATCTGTCTGTTGTTTTGACCAGATAACCGCGGAGCAGAGTTTTCAAGGCTTTCACCGGAGCAGGTAGACTATAAATATTGTTGTCGTTCTTCACAGAAATATGTCAAACTAAAAAAAGAAGATATTTCTATCCCGACTGTGCAGTCTGTTATGTAGTCTTTCAGTCAAACATGCCATTGCTGTTTTATAAAAAAAAAAATTAAAAAGATTTTTTAAAAATGTTTTCAACTTAAACACATGCATGCACATATATACGTCAAAAACATCATAATTAACGTCAAATAAACGAATATTCATTCAACAGGCCCGTGTTATACTGTAATGCACAGTGAATTAAGGTCATACAGATATTTTGTGCATACAGAAAATCGACATACAGTGCACAGTTATAGATACTGTACAGTTTATACTGCAGAAATGACAAGGCTATGTCATAGTTCACTTTTGCCCCCCCCCCCTCTCTCTCTCTCTCTCTCTCTCTCTCTCTCTCTCTCTCTCTCTCTCGGGCAGCTCTAATGAGTATTACAAAGTCTTTTTCTCCCTTCTGGATCTTTGTTTACTCATTTGTTTTTAACTCCCTTGTTCTCAGACCTTCTGGAAGTCCTCTAATTAGTGCACAGTTTTAATAGTTCCCCCTGGAACCGTAGCCTTTAAATAATGTTCCTACCACATCGAGGAGATGAACGTTTCACTGCTGCATTTCTCATAACTTCACTCCCATTACAAGAAAACACGAGCGTTTGCCACATCTCTTCTGAGTGTTTACAGGACTGACAACTACATTTACTCGTGAAAATTCATGAAATCCACGCGGTGTGAAGAGAAGTGTTGTTAATGCCGTGATGTCTATTGGACTCGTCCGTTTCTCTCCTGCTGTATCAATGTAACACATTCACCGTCAGAAACACACAACACTTCTGTGACAGCCGTTTACTAACAACCGCCAGACGTCTGTTTGTTTGGTTTGGGTTGACAAAATTGCTTTTGTCAAATACAGATATAGATTAAATGACAACTTTGGTTTGTGGTTTGTACCTTGTATTGGTGATTCAATAACTCTTTATGACATGTTTAACACAAAACTGATTCGGTGGAAATGAAAACAATTTTAGCTTATCCAATGAATGAGGGATTTATCTGTACTGACTAACTGCTTACAGTTAAAAACATTATAATCTCAGATTACATGACAATCAGTAAACAGTTGTGCATGCACACAACATAACAAGCAATAACCTCAAATGAATCTTTCAATCTTATATTACTGCATCTCGTCTGTGCTCGATACAAATATGAAATATAAATCCACACACCAACACTATATGACCATAAACCCCAAAGTACCTGTCTGCCTTATGATTACAAATATTACCCTAAAATATTATACTGCACCAGTAAAATCAAAAGGCAGCTGAAATGAATTTCACAGTCACGAGGATTTGTTTGTGAAAGGTTATAATGTTTTATCTCTGTCATTATTACGTGCAGGTTGTCACATACAGACTCATACAAGCTCACGAAACACATGTGGACTCTTTAGGGACTCATCACAGAACATATGGACCGCTAGCACAACAGCAGCAATCTTCACACCTTTCCAGGATGACAAACTCTGTCGACTGCACTCAGATCAGTTATTACGGCTGTGAGGTTTGCTGATGGCCAGTGAATACGTCTGATGCAAGAATCAAATATCAACATGACGTTAATCTCAAAAACACAATCATCAAACTATGTATGATATCTGCATTGCTGTCTACATAAACTGCTGCAGTTCACACAGATAGAAGAAGTATGATGCAAAATGCAGGCCTGTCATGACACACTTTTCAAAGTACAGACGCTTTTAACTTGACACGGCTTTACAAAAACGTAATAATAACTGTGACACAATCCAGCTCATGTGTGTAAGATAAACACGGAAACATTTGTGTAGATAACAAACAAGAACATTGTGCAACGCTTCCTTAAACACCAACAGCGTGTAGCAGTCGGGCTGCAAGACTGCCTGGTGATGCAATTTACTCTTATATGCAGAAAATGTATAGAAAGTGTGATATGATCAGGCATTATGTAAGGGATAATGTATAGGAGCCGGTTGTTATCGCAGACATAAGCCCTGACAGTGTGATCAGGACCTGACCAGAAGCAAACGGTCTTTTATCACACTGAAGGGATTATTTCACAATAACAATCATCTGCATATACATGATCCCGCTTATTACACGCCTATTTACCTCATAAGAAACATTAAATATTGATTTGAAATATTTTATTTGCTCTACGAATGCAGACCTTCTGCAAGGAAAACACATTTACTTTCAGTTTTAAGATAAGACATGCCATGAACACATTTTCAAAAGTAATGCAATAAGTAACAAAGTGATTTTCTCTGAGCTCTGACTACATTTACATTCCAAACTATGACAGCATCTTTAGCACGCAACCCTTGACAGAGCTGACCAATATTGCAGTATTTTTGTCATAGTTTCCCACGTGTAGGTCCACAAAGATGTGTTCGACCATGATAAGTAAATTCCTTAAAGTGGTAATTTTTTTATTATAAGGTGTTTTTTTTTGTGGTTTCATGTGTTACAGTACAGAGGTTATTTAGTGCTATAACACATCCTGAAGTTTGACGTCTCTGAGTTTTTCAAAATAAAAGTAAAAAAGTTTCTGTCGGGATGAAAGTAACACTTGTTACAAATACTGTTGCATTATGTTGAACATTTATATTTTGCTGATGTAGTACTCAAGGCCAAGACTTGTCTCGAGACCAATTTCTGCTTTCTCTGACTTGTGTCGGACTTGTTTCTTCAAAGTCTCAGTCTTGATTCAGTCTTGGACCACAGTGGGCAGAGGACTCATAATTTCAGACCGAGTCCACGAGACCAAAGCATTTTTTATGTTCATATAAAAAAACACACAACACACAACAATAATAATAAAATTCAGTGTTGACGGGCATTATTTGAAAATGACATCCCATGCTGCAATGGAAAGATACTGCCATCAGAACCGTTTATTTATATCTAGAAAATAGGCAGACGATGATGCATAGGGATTTTTTTAATGATAGTAAAAGTCCATATTAAGACGTTAAGACTGCTCTTCTAGACAATTTCTAATCTAGCTTAGTCTGTAGGTTAACTGTTGATTATTAACTGGGGTGATATTAAATCATGAATATGAAAACTGACATGTTTTTATGGTCTTGGTCTCGACTCTCTCAAATACTAAAGGACTCTGTCTCGACTCAGACTTGCTTCCTCAAAGATTCAGTCTTAACTCGGACTTGACTATATTTGAAAACCAACGGATTCGATCTCGACCCCTCAAAGACTCGGTCTGGACTTAGACTCTGCGGTCTTGTCCCCATCACTAGTTCAAACTGTTGAAAATGTTTTATCCCTGACAATTTAGGTTTATACTGAAATTTAAAATGAAAATGTAATTTAATATTTTTTTTAAAAGATAAACAACAAAATATGATTGCAGTTACATATTAACAAGGTCATAGTCATGCATATTTACTAAACAAAAATCTATCTTGTTCTTTATCTTGTTTCAAAGTGAAATTATACTGAAGTCGTTTTACATTTGTTCAAAATTCCACCTGGTATTGATAGACCAAATAGTTATTGAACACAGCACAAAATATCTCTGTCTAAAACATTTTTTTTAAATTAAGTTTTTCTGAAAAATGGTACTTTCGCTCCTGCTCTTCCCTACAAGTACTAAATTTAAAAACAGTCAGAATAAAAAAATGCAAAATGGATCTTTCTGTAATATTCATATTTCTTCTGACACACAAAGTGCACAGTTAGAATTGTAGGATATGAGATATGTCACAATGTGAGATGTTATACAGGCTTGTGTGACCCCAGCAAACAGATTCTCCTCTGGGTAAAGTTGGATGAAGTTAAAAGAGAGTCTTCAGTCTAATTAAGAGTAACCCAAGCTGAGCGTCTATATTATTCAACACTCCAACTGCCATCCAAATACAGCCACCAAAGACCTCAAATACACACACACACACACACACACACACACACACACACACACACACACACACACACACACACACACACACACACACACACACACACACACACACACACACACACTTAGAGAAGTTTGAGATGGCCAAAGCTTCATGCCCTAAACACAAACTCACACAACATTCAGGGCTCGGGCCCAAAGCCATTGGCCTCACATATATTATTCCAACATGGGCTCCATTTTAATCAGGGGCAGCAGCGAGGCCTGAAGAAAGACACCCGCTTCAAAGAGGAGGAGATGAAGGGAGGATGCTGGAGAGGGAGATGGAGGTGTGAAGAGAGAGAAGTTATCTTGCTTGTCTTTTCGCAGGAAGCAACAATAAAATTCATCCGAGTTCAGTGATGCAGAGTTGGAAACACATTCGACTGAGCATCATAAGATTAACAATCAATGTTTAAAGGATAATACTTTTATTTCCTAGATTTATTTATTGACCACAATTCTTTCTGAAACACAATAAAGGCCTTGTATTTGTATAGGCATTAGTCTTTGAATATGAGCCATGGTTTGTTAGGGTTAAAGGTAGATAGTATTGGGGAGGCACTTCTTCATTCTATAGAGCGTTTGATTTTCCTGGAAGAAGAAATTTTAAGTGCAGATTTGATTTGGTCAATGTTAATACACTTACATTAGTTTGAAACCAAAGCTTAACTAGAGGCAAAACAACCCGTTCAAAATGAAACACGTGTGTGTGAGTTTTTCTTCTTTAATGTCCTGAATAATCTTTAATAGGTGTTTAATGATTATAGCAGAGAGTCTTGAGGAGATGACCACCCTTGCTGAATAACAGATGAGGATTCAGGCCATCATTTCTCTCTCAAACAACACAATGTTAAAACTTCTGTTCCTCTCTTCCATTTTATTCATTCCTCTTTCAAATTATAATTTGATTCGGGTGGTACAAGGGCTTTGATATTAAAATTTTTAATAAAAGCCTTATACTCGTGTACGTCGGCAGGATTTGGGCCTGCTTTTCATCCTTCTATTTGTCATTATTATTATACTTTTTTTTGTCCAGAGGCACTGCTTACACTCCCAGATCATTATTTCACAAAAAAGACTATTGCCTTTTTCCCTTCTCCCACTTCAATAAATTCAATGTGTGTCTAAATTAATGCATTACAAGCCATGGGAGAGATATTAAAAAAATGATAAAAACTAATCCTGTGCGCGCGCTCTGACCCGGAGCCCGCTCGTTTTACAGTGCTGAGCATCACGCGGATTACTGACTAATATTTCATTACACGCACAAAATCCACAGTCATACATCTATAGCAGGTGTGTCGTTATTAATCATAACCAGCACAAAGGTCCGTCTGACCGCTACGAGACAAACTCGGGCGCGCGTAAGGGCATGCGTATTACTGTAGACCAGATCTGTTCTGTATACACGAGCGTTTTAAATATCTGTCATCAGCACGTGAAGTTGCAAGATAATGACAAATAAACTCTTTAACGCGCACTGAGATTGACAGGTCAGTGTGTGGACGAGAGCGCGCGCGCAGTTTAGCGCATCAGGGGCAAATCGCGTCCCTGCTGATGTGAACTATTTTCAGTGAGTGTTTTATAAGGAAAACACATTTCTGCCAATCAGCTCGCATCTCTAATGATTTGATAACTAGGGCAGCGTTGCAATCTTATTTTGGACGAACCATCACCAACTTCGTCATCTTTCTCTTTCATTCTCGTGCTGTCTCATTACGCGTCTTCGGACGCGTAGGTCTATCTGCCGCCTCGCACTTCCTCTGCCTTTCTCCCACTGGCTTCATTATCACATGCAAAACAGACACAAAGAATCGTCAGCATCTTCACCATATCTCTCTCTTACTCTTTCTCTCTCTTTGTGTGTGTGTGTGAAAGTCAACTACAACGACTTGACTCGAGCAGGGCGCACGTTTGAGAACGCGCACTTGACTGGCTCTTCATCAGTCTGCACGGGCCCGCGTCACACTGACACAAACTCGACGCTGTAATGCACTTGAACCTTTTACCTTCACTCCACAGTTATGCTACTAACCTCAATATTAATATAGAAAAATATTAAGAATAATATTTTATTGTAAATCTGAATAGTCAAGATATTACAATATGTAATAATAAAATGTAGATTTATATTTAAAAATGACAGACAGGGGGTTTGACACAAATAAATCTTTGCATCAAAGTTTGGATTGATTCTCAGACATGAATCCTGTGGCAGGTGCTTCTATCCAAAGTGACATAAAGTGCATTCAGTGTATTTTAGCTCAACATTGTATCTTCATTTGAGTACTTCTAAATCATTTTGGTTTTATGTTGTGCACTATTTAGTCAAACTTTTATGCTGTCAGCCTATATGGGTTTCTCACTAGATAAACAACCGCATAATTACATATTTAACAACTTTAAATAGTTTGACTGTAATTAGGTCCTTTTTGAGTAGATCATCATGGTGAAGTCGACTGCTTTATTCCAAACATCAGCTTAACTGTAAATCAACAACTTTAAACAGCTATTAAATCAGGAGGCTACGATTCGGTCACACAGCTTCAGATGCAATCTCTCTCGAGTGAAGCACACGACGGCACGGCTCGTTTTGTGGGCCGGGAGAGTGGCTGGGAATATTTCCAAATCGATTCCCATTTCGACATTATAATCTATTAGCATCTCCTCCCCTTTTGTCTAGAAGATGTAATGTGCAAGAGGCTTTAGCCAGAAAAGGAACGGTCTGACGTAACGGTATCATCCATTACGTGGCGTGCGGCGTGACTTTTGACATGACAGGGAGCTGTGCTGAGGAAACCTGCGTGGGTGTAAAAATAATTCACACTCCTCCATGCTGGAGACACGGTCAGATGCCAGAAAACCACCTTCTTAATCTCTTATTCGAATGCTAAACTTTCAGATGATGACGTTTGGACAAATCTGTGGTCTACTCTGCTCTCTAGAGATCAACACAGGCCATTGACAAACTCATATCAATTGACCTCTAACTACAGATAGGTCCAAAAACAGATGCATTTCCCTAAATAGTTTTCCTTTTTTGCAACGCACCTGCATCGTGATGTTTTGTTGGATCAGTGCCTACAGAGCTCGACATCCAAACCCCCTGGCTCACAAGCACCTCACCACGTCGGCTGGACCCGACACAGAGACGCGGGAGCGGGCCGGGCTCTCGCCGGGCAAAACGGCAGCTGGCCGAGGACGTTCCTGGCACTCTCAGGAAGGTCTGATGTTGAGGCCAGTGCTTCAGCTCTCTCTCAGATTGCCTGGGGAGATTCGATCTACCTCCTCAGAAAAATATGATACATCTGTTCATTCAGGCAGCTGGTGGGCAGACTAGGGTAATTGGTGCCCTTTGATTGGGTTGTTAGAACAGAATTGAGGATTAGATTGGTTCTTCTGACTATCTGTGATAAAGGTGAAGAGATCTGGAGTCGTTCTTGTTTTGCATCATCGGTTATGCTGACAGAACGTCTGATGAATAAAGCGGTCGCTAAGAAAGGCCTTGGACAGGCTTCACTTATAGAGGCGTTGTAAACAAAACCATCATTAATCATTTCTCCATTTTTCACATCTTTAAAAAATGTTTTACCAAGAGCTAACGAGAGCAGCCATTTATATCACTTGCCCTTATTTACTGATGAAGTAGATGTTCAATTAATAATGCAACGAATGTAGGATATCACAGTTATTCTGGGCATCACAGAAGTCGTGAAGTGTGATGGAGCTGAAAACCTCCACAGATTTATCCTGTATCTTTAAAACTTCTGTAAGCAGATGTGCTGTCAAACTGCCCCAACACAATTCCCATTAAAGCCATATTCTGACAGGTATATAGTTTAACATGGTGACAACAAAATTCATGTTTACTTATTTAAAGGGGACATATCATGAAAATCTTACCTTTTTATGTTTAAGTGCTATAATTGGATCCCCAGTGCTTTTTTCCAAAAAAATGTAAAAAAGATCAACCCAGTAACTTATTTTTCGTAACCAATCTCTGTAAGCATGTGAAAAAATAGGAAGTTTGCATTTGGATCCCCTTCTGACTTTGCATTTGGCTCCCCTTGTAATGTCATAAGGGGATCTTATTATAATAATACCGCCCCTTAATCTGCACCATCCAACCACGGCACTGCCATTTAGTACAGAGAGAAAAATAAAATAAAATAAAATTAACAGCACAATTTAGTTTCAATTTCAACAAACCAGCATTATGGTGATCAGTGTTTGCATCATCAGCTCATTTGCATTTTAAAGGACACACCCAAAAACGAAACATTATTGCCCACACCTACAAAGTGGCAAATTTAACATGTTATAATAAATTATCTATGTGATATTTTGAGCTAAAACTTCACATGTGTCCTCTTGGGACACTAAAGATGAATTTTACTTCTTAAAAAGTCTTGTGAAATGTCTCCTTTAATTCACGATTTTAAACCTGTTCTTATTAAACATTTGAACAGCGCTTAAATAATATATATATATATATATATCACACATTCATGTAAAACCTGCTTTACAAACAGAACTTTAAAATGAAATATGTTCTGATGGGGAGTTATTGTTTGCTTTTCTACACCTGGTTAAGATGATCATTGTTCTGAGTCACAAGACAAATCCTAAAGCTTTTCAACTCTTTTCATTTAGATTTAAAAATCTCTTTAACCTGAGGCCTTTAGTCCAGGAGAAGACTTTAAGACAGAGACACCGCCAATGTACTGACACACCATAAACCTAAAACATTTATCATGCTCACAAAAAGCAGCAAATATAAATCTTTGATATTATATTATGATCTGTTTACAAATAATTATATTATTGTGGAATTAATACATGTAGATTTCTAAATTAATAATGTGCATGGCATGGATGCATATCACAAACACACGCACGCACACACAAACACATACACACACACACACACACACACACACACACACACACACACACACACACACGCACGCACACACACACACACACCATGTGATCTCTTCAATATGCATCAAATTATACCATCATTAAGATTTCTACATCCATCACAACTCCATAACATAATCATATGCAGCCTTCATTAGCTGTCAATCAAAGAGAGGCGTCATGCATAATAGCACAATCACATTGTAAAAGGTCAGTGATACTTTAAAAGACAATAAAAAAACACGCTGATAGACTACTGTCGAACAAGCATGACTACATTAACCAGTGCTGTTTAATAAGAACACACTGTGAGTTGATCATATGAACAATCAGATATTAAAGTGAGAAATCAAGGCAGTGCTGTGGTCTGCTTTTAACATTAATATGATGGATTACACAAGCAATCGGGTGGGGTTTTAACAGGCTGGGTGAGATCCCCTGCTGCTGCAACTTTTTGAATACAGCTTTCTAAATTAGATCCATTTATTAGGAGCAGATAAGACAGCACTCATTTCCAAATGCTTTAACACTGCTCCACCGAGCACACTTACCACATGAAAATCTACTTAAAAAATCTACAATTCAAAGACGTTTGTGCACGCATCTCGTACAAAGTTACATTTTGGGAACAAACATTAAAATAGAAACACTTTAGACTGAAAAGCTGCACAGATTCTCAGATGAACAGAAGGTTAAATATTTCTCAATAATCACGTAAAGAATCGGGTATGGCTCCTTTAGCATCTAAAAATTAAATATGAGATTACACCATAGTGGAGAACCGAATACAGACATTAATACGCCGAAATCACGCAAGCATAAAAGACTCAAACTATATTTCTGTGTGCCGTGTGGATGCCAGTACAACGCCGCCATGCATAGCTAGATTTACTGTTGGGCCATTACGACATGATCATAGTTACAGAGCAAGATAATGGGGTCATCAATAACATTATGCTAAAAAAACATGCCCAACCTTCCTTATTGTTTTTTTATCAAAGTCCAAAAAATAAATAGCTTCATATACTAGGATTGTGTATTTGATTTCACTCTGTGTGTAAAATGTATTTTTTGTCTGAAAGATATCTTTTTTTTAAGAAGTGATGGCCAACCAGATGCCAAACACAAAATTGTATTTGTATTACCACAAAAAAAGCTTTTACCTCAAATATTGGCATTCTCAGCTAATTGTGAGAAAGATTTAGGTGACGCTTTTGTTAATATTACAACATCAGATGACAAAACTTCATAAATGTTTAATTTCAGGTAACACACAATATCTGTGTGTCATTCACAGCCCTCTGAACTGCCTGATGGTATTCATTTAGGAATATTACATAATTTCTGTAAAGTGGGAAATATTTATCATAATGCATCTAAAAAGAAAACACTTTGCCATCCGCAAAAGCCCTTTATATTAGGTCATTGCACAAACACCAACAGGTCAGTATATCAGAAACACAGGGGCATGACTATAATCTCCAATGCATGACTCTTATGTAGATTGTAGCAATTTTTCTCAATAAAACCCAGCAAGCAATTCTGTGTGGGAATGATCATTATAGTTATTATGATAAATGTTATTTACATGGTACAGTGAAGAAAGAGTCAGTTTAAACTACATTTTCATTACATATTAAATTGGTTTGCAGAAAAAGCAAACAGCACTTTTTCACGCACATGCACAAATAAACGGTAAACCTTACTCTGCGTAAAGAAACGTTATAAGACGCCTATACGACAAGTATCGATGCTGGCAGATTTTTGTGGAGTATTTCATCAGAAAGCGCATCGCAGATGTTAAGTGTGGAATCTTCACCTGCGATCACATTACAGAATTTCACACCTTTCTGTTTTTTGAATGAATGCATTAACGCGCAATGACTTTATCAAGCACAAAACTGCTGAATTGGAAGGTACCTAAAATCGTTTCGAGTTTCAAGAAATCCTCATCTGTAGTAGTAACATTTGGTTAAGTCTGATTTGAAACTATGATAAGTGTGAGAGAAGCGCGCTCGTACCTGTCGCAGAATCCATTGGATGAAGAGCATCAGGCTCCAACAGAGCAGCCGCATCATTCACGACCTCCAGCCGAACAGCGGTCCCGTTCAGTCACATACACCGAACACAACTCACCGACCGGAACACATCCGACCTGAGGCACGTGCTTTAACTGTCTGTGTGTTTCCCGCGTAATAGTAACGGAGAGTATATGGTGTTCGTTATGAAGCAGTGAAGCTGTGTTCTTCTCATTAGTGAAGTGAACATCCAGTCGGGGTTTTAAGCCCTACAGAGGTGAAAAGTTGTTGCGGCAACTTCAGCTGTCAGGTGGCGCGCGCGTCTAATGCCGTCATTACTGCTCGCGTTTGGTGTTTTTAAAAGAAACTCTCTCTCTCTATAGCGCGTCAGGCGCACGCTCAGTATAGACTAGGCTACTCTCTATCTCCTCTCTCTCTCTTTACCTCTGAATGAGTGAATATCGATATGCCAACAGCTCAAACAGCACACTTTACGCGCACAGGTACGGACAGTGCCTAAAGTTCTTATAGTTCAGACTTCTTATATTTTTATCATAATACATTACGTTTGTTTTACAACAAGTAGAAAGTTGTCACAATTATACAACAAATTCATCTAAATATGGTCGCGTGACAATTTATAAAACCATCTTTTATATCTTAAATAGGCAACACATATATGAGAGAGTGAGAGAGAGAGAGAGAGAGAGAGAGAGAGAGAGAGAGAGAGAGAGAGAGAACCGATATGTTGCAACAGAAAATCCTCACTTCAGCGAATACTAAAATTTCCTAAAAATTGATGTCCATCATCAAGGAGCAGGTGAGGGACGCAACAGAGCGCGAATACTGAAGCGCGTCACCGCCCCCTCGTGAATGACTGCAGAAAACACCGACCGTCAGCCTCTTTAACATACACTAATAGTCACATTAATGATTAATGCTATACATACACGACCTATGGAAAGATTACTGAAAGCAGAAAATGTAAACTGTTTAATGAAAAATGTGTTTTTTCCGCTACTAAACCTACAGGCAGCATGTAGACCTCCAGTGTTGCCAAGATGCCTGAAATTCGAGAAACAGCAAATTTTAAACATTTCATTGCATTTTCTAAGTCAATTATTTTCATGGATACATAATTTGGAACATCGAAATAAATGTTCAGTTGGTTTCGTCTCCATTGCAAGGTGGCGGCTCGTGCAGTATTGAAGTTGGCAGGTGAATTTGGCGGTCTGCTAAAGCGCACGCTTTCTATTTCTCAGAGAAGTTACCACAAATGAATGAACATGCCCAGGAAAAATGAGCGCAATTTTCTCACACATCCCCTCATCTTTCTCCCGCGCTCGGCTCTTCTCTGACAGAGTTACCCGGCAGTCTGTGTACCATAAATGGATAAATACGACCTGACAAATACTAAAGAGCGAAGCAATGTGCACGAATCTCCATACTAAAGCACAAGCAATAGCATATTTCCAGTTTTAATATCTTTGTATGTTACGCTTTATTCATTTTGTGCTGTATAATTGTTCTGCTCTTAGATGGAACAGGAAAGTATAACTGTTATCATGTTCTTATTATGACAACACTATTCAATATACTGTATGTATGAATCTCATTATAAGTTCTTGTAGGTTGATGGGTAAGCATACGGTTGGCGGTGCAAAAGTCATGGGTTTAATCTCAAGGAACACACATTCAGATAAAAATACAGTATAGATAGTTTGATAAAAAATGAAATTTACTCACACTCAAGCCTTCTGAGATACATGTGTCCATCATCTTTCAGATGAACACAATTTGAGTTATTTTAGTAAATGTGGGCTCCAGGGGTTAATCAATGTGGCCTTCTGTGGATAATGAATGTGATTTTGTAAGAAAAATATGCATATTTAAAACTTTATAAACCAAGATGCGCATTATCCATTGTGTACGATGAGTAAGATCCGGTAAGAACAGGCCCCTGCGAGAATCGTGCTGTGTGAGTTGTTTTAGCTACAGATGGGATAACTCAATATCATCTTGTTTTCTATTGAAGTACACCATTATTTTTAAATCCTTGTTTTAACTTGTGACTGGTGTTGTGGTTTTGCTCTCTGCTCTGTGTCTCCGCATTCATCATACACCACTACATCACTACACAATTCACACAGATACTCTCTCATGAATGCAGAGGAGTCCAACATGGTGTCGTTAATAGAAGCTATTTATTTCCATTTTTAAGTTTTAAATATGATTTTTTTTTACAAAATGTCATCGATTAACCTCAGAAGGCTTTTATTATCCTATTGGAGCCATGTGGATTACTTCTGTAAAGGATGGATGCACACAATTTTCAAAGTCAGAAGTTGTTCCCTGGCTCCTGTTTAGTCCCACTATAAAACTTGGAAGAGCAAGAACATTCACTAAAATGACTGAAACTGTGTTTGTCTAAAAGATGATACGAATACGTATCTCAGATGTCTTTAGGGGTAAATGACATTTTTCTCTGAATCCCATTAAATGCAATGCAAGTCACTTTAGATCAAAGTTTCTGCCAAATGGACATGTAAATGTTTTTATTTTGAATAAGTTTATTTCATACTTTTTGTCATATATATTAAAGATTTGCCCTACGCAAACATCATGTTTGTACTGTTGGTCTCTGTGCCTTTTGTGTTCAGTAGGTCAAGTGTGTACTGAAGCATTGCTGTACAAAGTGTTTAATGAAATATTACATTTTCATAAAAATAAAATCCCAACAATTGACTCACCCCCATGTCATCCAAGATGTTTGTCTTTCTTTCTTCAGTCAAAAAGAAATGACTTTTTTGAGGAAAACTTTTAAAGCACAACCTCACGTCTTGCATTAGCTGTGTGACGCGCCAGCGTGGAAAGGTCACGCATTACATATATGAAACGCACACTTGTGGACCATTTTAAGCAATAAATTGACATTAAAATTAGTATCATTCCACATGCATCAATGTCTGAACGCTCCTCTTCCTCCACACTTGTAAACACTGGAGCGGTAGTTTTAAATACGCCATGCGTGACCTTTCCAAGTGATTACGTAATATGTAAGGTCACGCTGGCACATTACACGGCTAAACGAAAAGTACTTTTTTTGGGTGAAAATGATGATGGCTTTGCTAAGACCCTTATGCCTCGGTTAAGATGGTTTAGAGTCTTTGAAGCTGCATTGAAACTGTAAACTGTTGAGATCCACTAAAGTCCAATATATGGAGAAAAATCCTTTAGAAAACGTAATTTCTTCTCGACCAAACAAAAAGACAAACATTTTGAATGACAATTTAATAATTAAAGTGGAGGTAATCCTTTGTGTTGAGATCACAAAGTAGAATTGTGCATTTAAGAAGAAAAATAAACGTCTTCTGCTTAAGATTAATCATTCACAGAGTTTTCATCTACATAAAGCAATTCAGCACAAGACTTGAACACTTACGGATATAAGCAATATTACGATAATATTACAAGCCAGAAAGTTCAGTTAATTGAACAAGTGAACCTTCATGAATGTATCGATTCATTTGGCATTAGTGTAGTGCTGAAGATGGTCAGATTTTCTACTTTGTTAATTGAAAATTGCACCGTGTTAAAGATTCCTTGTTTAGGACTAAACTGCACTGTCGCCAGTAAATCACAATGACAGAGCTAAACTGCTACAGTAATTACATCAGCACAATCTACAAACAACACAAACCAAATTCAATTTACTGGAACACAAAATGAGAGGAAAAATAAAGCATCCTTAAAATTTTGTTCAGCTTTCTGATAAAAATTGTAGGTAGGCTAGTATTTTTCTATCTAACTTTAGTCACTTTAATGTCTGTTTGGTGTCGTGGAATCTTTGTTGTAGATGAAGTAAAATAAAATAAATGATTTTGGGACTCTGCATTACTGCCCAGTTTTGATGAGAAACTTACATTTGCATTTTGCTGACCTTTACTTTATGGAAATATAAACTATATCAGCATTATCGATTAGCAAAGGAAAAAAAACATGGCATGTTTTTGTGCAAGTTATTTCATCTATTGGTGAAATAAAAAACAGCTTAATATTAAAGACAACTCTGTTAAAAGTTTTCTCAGGACTACGGTAAAAACAACACGGCAATGCAAAAAAGTAATGCACTGAAGCTCCAGTAATCACATTCAGCCAAAGTGTGTTTGTTTTATTTTCACATCTCTTCATGTAAATGTGTTTGTGTGTACAGTTTACTGTGTGAAGAGACTCAAGAACTGAGAAAAGGCCTTCACACCTGCAAAAAAATCTGCCAAAATGTTTTGTGATCCTCTCAAACTATACACACATTAATCTATTCTGACATGGTTTAGACAAAACTTCATGTGTGATATAAACATGAACTGACACAGATCACGAACATAAAAAAATCTCTTGACTAAAATAGCAACATCAATTTACCAACAAGATTAATATGCAAGTATTTTTGGCGACTTTAATGTGCCAAGCGCTTTATCAACATGACACACAAAACATCCAAGAGGTGACAAAATAAGAGACTCCACACAAGAACGGCAAGGAATCACAGGACCTGTTTGAAACCATGCAAATGTCAGATGACCACTTGTAATCGGACCACCCGAGTCGGATGTTAACAGTTTATATTCACAGTGTGTGTGTGTGTGTGTGTGTGTGTGTGTGTGTGTGTGTGTGTGTGTGTGTGTGTGTGTGTGTGTGTGTGTGTGTGTGTGATTTCTAGGATGGGGTGAAGCAGGGCGGCACATCTTTAATGAGTGTCTTTGTTTGTGTAAAAGGCTCATTTCTCCCGCCGGGCGTGTACATCTCTTTATTTCTCATGCTGCGGCCGGCTAATATGATTGGAGGATCTGTCATCTGCTTGTGTTTATTCAGATGGATTCCACGCTGCACGACCGGGATGTTTAGACGAGTTATGATTATATCATTGTCATTTTAATGCGATTCAGGCAGATATTTTTCTGGCTGAGATAGTGACATGTAATGGGTGTCAGGTAGAGGAAGGGGATGAGATTAAATTATATCTCACTGACAGAGAGAGAGAGAGAGAGAAGTGATTTCTACAGGGTTTTTCTCATTAATCTGTGCTCCTCACAAAAGTTTTAGAGCGATTTTTTTCAAGAAGTCAATATTAACACACTCTCAGAAACAAAGGCACAAAAGTCGTCACTGGGACAGTACCCTTCCAAAAAGGTACACCTTTGTACCCAAGGAGTGCATATTAGTACTTTGAACTGCCAAAATGTACCTTTAAAGGTACATATTTGTACCTAAATGGTACATATTAGGACCTTTTTTAAAGGGTACTGCCCCAGCGACAGCCTCGTACCTTTATTTTTGACAGTGCATGGAGACTGTGAGTAGGTTGGATAAACACTTGAGAATCTTTAGCCGTGTCCAAAATGGCATAAGATGCACTTAAAATATTCACTATGTACTCAACCATGTACTGTATATGAATATCATCCTAAATAAAAAACACATAACTGAGTTTTACTAACACAAACAATAAGTAATGGCAAACAAGTCAGCTTTATAGTACAATGCAATTCGGTGAAAATCAAATAGTACATCGCTCTTCTAATGTCAGTCTTATTTGTTGTCCAAAATACCCCCAGTCAACATCAAACCAAAGTCTAATCGACTCCGGAGTTGAACTTTCCTTTCACGTCATCTGATAGCCCCGCATGAAGTTTCCAGCATTACACACTTCAATTATTTGGCTAAATGAGCGCATCATTCGGGTACTTAAAGTGCACTTTCTTTTTTTTTATTAAAACGCTACACAAGTTTTACTACAAAATGGCATAGAAAAGTATACGGGACGCACCTTTTGCCTTTCATCGGATGCAAAAAAAACATCTGTACACTGCAAAAATGGCTGGGTTATTTTGAAGCCATGTTCAGTAAATATTGGACAGAACACACCGCTGGGTTAACATTGAACCAATGCTGGGTTGTTTTAACCCAACTGCTAGGTTATTATAAAACATGGTTGCATAACATCACCCAACATTGTATAATTTTTTTACCCTGCATCGAGCCATTTTAACCCAGCATTTGGTCGTTTTTAACCCAGCATTGGGTCGTTTTTAACCCAGCATTGGGTGGGTTTTAACCCAGCATTGAGTAATTTTTAACCGAACATTGAATCATTTTTAACCCAGCATTGGGTCATTTTTAACCCAGCATTTGGTTGTTTTTAACCCAGCATTGGGTCGTTTTTAACCCAGCATTTGGTCGTTTTTAACCCAGCATTAAATAATTTTTAACCGAACATTGAATCATTTTTAACCCATCATTTGGTCGTTTTTAACCCAGCATTTGGTCGTTTTTAACCCAGCATTGAGTCATTTTTAACCGAACATTGAATCATTTTTAACCCAGCATTTGGTCGTTTTTAACCCAGCATTTGGTCGTTTTTAACCCAGCATTGAGTAATTTTTAACCGAACATTGAATCATTTTTAACCCAGCATTTGATCGTTTTTAACCCATCATTTGGTCGTTTTTAACCCAGCATTGGGTGGGTTTTAACCCAGCATTGAGTAATTTTTAACCGAACATTGAATCATTTTTAACCCAGCATTGGGTCATTTTTAACCCAGCATTTGGTCGTTTTTAACCCAGCATTGGGTCGTTTTTAACCCAGCATTGAGTACTTTTTAACCGAACATTGAATCATTTTTAACCCAGCATGGGGTCGTTTTTAACCCAGCATTTGGTCGTTTTTAACCCAGCATTGAGTAATTTTTAACCGAACATTGAATCATTTTTAACCCAGCATTTGGTCGTTTTTAACCCAGCATTTGGTCGTTTTTAACCCAGCATTGAGTAATTTTTAACCGAACATTGAATCATTTTTAACCCAGCATTTGGTCGTTTTTAACCCATCATTTGGTCGTTTTTAACCCAGCATTGGGTGGGTTTTAACCCAGCATTGAGTAATTTTTAACCGAACATTGAATCATTTTTAACCCAGCATTTGGTCGTTTTTAACCCAGCATTTGGTCGTTTTTAACCCAGCATTGAGTAATTTTTAACCGAACATTGAATCATTTTTAACCCAGCATTTGGTCGTTTTTAACCCAGCATTTGGTCGTTTTTAACCCAGCATTGAGTAATTTTTAACCGAACATTGAATCATTTTTAACCCAGCATTGGGTCATTTTTAACCCAGCATTTGGTCATTTTTAACCCAGCATTGGGTCGTTTTTAACCCAGCATTGAGTACTTTTTAACCGAACATTGAATCATTTTTAACCCAGCATTTGGTCGTTTTTAACCCAGCATTTGGTCGTTTTTAACCCAGCATTGAGTAATTTTTAACCGAACATTGAATCATTTTTAACCCAGCATTGGGTCATTTTTAACCCAGCATTTGGTTGTTTTTAACCCAGCATTGGGTCGTTTTTAACCCAGCATTTGGTCGTTTTTAACCCAGCATTGGGTACCCAGCATTTGATCGTTTTTAACCCATCATTTGGTCGTTTTTAACCCAGCATTGGGTGGGTTTTAACCCAGCATTGAGTAATTTTTAACCGAACATTGAATCATTTTTAACCCAGCATTGGGTCATTTTTAACCCAGCATTTGGTCGTTTTTAACCCAGCATTGGGTCGTTTTTAACCCAGCATTGAGTACTTTTTAACCGAACATTGAATCATTTTTAACCCAGCATGGGGTCGTTTTTAACCCAGCATTTGGTCGTTTTTAACCCAGCATTGAGTAATTTTTAACCGAACATTGAATCATTTTTAACCCAGCATTTGGTCGTTTTTAACCCAGCATTTGGTCGTTTTTAACCCAGCATTGAGTAATTTTTAACCGAACATTGAATCATTTTTAACCCAGCATTTGGTCGTTTTTAACCCATCATTTGGTCGTTTTTAACCCAGCATTGGGTGGGTTTTAACCCAGCATTGAGTAATTTTTAACCGAACATTGAATCATTTTTAACCCAGCATTTGGTCGTTTTTAACCCAGCATTTGGTCGTTTTTAACCCAGCATTGAGTAATTTTTAACCGAACATTGAATCATTTTTAACCCAGCATTTGGTCGTTTTTAACCCAGCATTTGGTTGTTTTTAACCCAGCATTGAGTAATTTTTAACCGAACATTGAATCATTTTTAACCCAGCATTGGGTCATTTTTAACCCAGCATTTGGTCGTTTTTAACCCAGCATTGGGTCGTTTTTAACCCAGCATTGAGTACTTTTTAACCGAACATTGAATCATTTTTAACCCAGCATTTGGTCGTTTTTAACCCAGCATTTGGTCGTTTTTAACCCAGCATTGAGTAATTTTTAACCGAACATTGAATCATTTTTAACCCAGCATTGGGTCATTTTTAACCCAGCATTTGGTTGTTTTTAACCCAGCATTGGGTCGTTTTTAACCCAGCATTTGGTCGTTTTTAACCCAGCATTGAGTAATTTTTAACCGAACATTGAATCATTTTTAACCCATCATTTGGTCGTTTTTAACCCAGCATTTGGTCGTTTTTAACCCAGCATTGAGTCATTTTTAACCGAACATTGAATCATTTTTAACCCAGCATTTGGTCGTTTTTAACCCAGCATTTGGTCGTTTTTAACCCAGCATTGAGTAATTTTTAACCGAACATTGAATCATTTTTAACCCAGCATTTGATCGTTTTTAACCCATCATTTGGTCGTTTTTAACCCAGCATTGGGTGGGTTTTAACCCAGCATTGAGTAATTTTTAACCGAACATTGAATCATTTTTAACCCAGCATTGGGTCATTTTTAACCCAGCATTTGGTCGTTTTTAACCCAGCATTGGGTCGTTTTTAACCCAGCATTGAGTACTTTTTAACCGAACATTGAATCATTTTTAACCCAGCATGGGGTCGTTTTTAACCCAGCATTTGGTCGTTTTTAACCCAGCATTGAGTAATTTTTAACCGAACATTGAATCATTTTTAACCCAGCATTTGGTCGTTTTTAACCCAGCATTTGGTCGTTTTTAACCCAGCATTGAGTAATTTTTAACCGAACATTGAATCATTTTTAACCCAGCATTTGGTCGTTTTTAACCCATCATTTGGTCGTTTTTAACCCAGCATTGGGTGGGTTTTAACCCAGCATTGAGTAATTTTTAACCGAACATTGAATCATTTTTAACCCAGCATTTGGTCGTTTTTAACCCAGCATTTGGTCGTTTTTAACCCAGCATTGAGTAATTTTTAACCGAACATTGAATCATTTTTAACCCAGCATTTGGTCGTTTTTAACCCAGCATTTGGTCGTTTTTAACCCAGCATTGAGTAATTTTTAACCGAACATTGAATCATTTTTAACCCAGCATTTGATCGTTTTTAACCCATCATTTGGTCGTTTTTAACCCAGCATTGGGTGGGTTTTAACCCAGCATTGAGTAATTTTTAACCGAACATTGAATCATTTTTAACCCAGCATTGGGTCATTTTTAACCCAGCATTTGGTCGTTTTTAACCCAGCATTGGGTCGTTTTTAACCCAGCATTGAGTAATTTTTAACCGAACATTGAATCATTTTTAACCCAGCATTTGGTCGTTTTTAACCCAGCATTTGGTCGTTTTTAACCCAGCATTGAGTAATTTTTAACCGAACATTGAATCATTTTTAACCCAGCATTTGGTCGTTTTTAACCCATCATTTGGTCGTTTTTAACCCAGCATTGGGTGGGTTTTAACCCAGCATTGAGTAATTTTTAACCGAACATTGAATCATTTTTAACCCAGCATTTGGTCGTTTTTAACCCAGCATTTGGTCGTTTTTAACCCAGCATTGAGTAATTTTTAACCGAACATTGAATCATTTTTAACCCAGCATTTGGTCGTTTTTAACCCAGCATTTGGTCGTTTTTAACCCAGCATTGAGTAATTTTTAACCGAACATTGAATCATTTTTAACCCAGCATTGGGTCATTTTTAACCCAGCATTTGGTCGTTTTTAACCCAGCATTGGGTCGTTTTTTAACCCAGCATTGAGTACTTTTTAACCGAACATTGAATCATTTTTAACCCAGCATTGGGTCGTTTTTAACCCAGCATTGAGTACTTTTTAACCAAACATTGAATCATTTTTAACCCAGCATTGGGTCATTTTTAACCCAGCATTGGGTAGTTTTTAACCCAGCATGTGTTCTGTAGCCTGGTAATACCATCCTCTGCTATTTTGCTTCGCTTCATAGACAGAGTCTGGCTGGGCATAATTGACAATCGTTTTCCTTCTCGTGGGAGGGGCTCGTCTGAAGTTTAAAATCATTGGTCTAAACGTAAGCCAATCACACATAACATTTGGATATGATGTGCTTTATGCGCCGGATCAGCCGCATCGAATCTCTGCTGTAAAATACACGTATGATGTGAAAACAAACCCATCGAGCGAAATACCAGAGTTAACATGAACGACTTTTGCAGATTATGTAAAGTAAATCGGGCCAGAGCTAGTTGAACACTATCCTTACGGTGGCTTTCCACTCACGTCTAACGGGAGGAAAGCCCCTCTCTCCTCTCAAACTCTTCCACCAGACAACCATAACCATATGTAAATTAAATCTTCCTACCTTATTTTCTGGTTAATCAGGAATGTCACCAAAGAATGCTTGCCCACGCGTCCTCCACCATTAACTGTGAACAATATAATTCCCTTCCATGATTTCTCGATCGTTGTGCACGTCAAGCTGTGCTGCACACAGTTTCTCGCTGACGATCGGTAAAGTTGATAAATTAAACTTTTCCAAAAACTTGTCGGGAGCAGGGCAACAACATAATCTCCATTCAAATGTTTAACAAACACTTTTCCTGTTCGGGTTTAAGTTGGCAAGTGCCGGTTCTCCACAACAGAGCTTTCTGTGTCTCCATGTCCACAACAGACTACAACCGTGATTCGGCGTTTAGCGTCTACGTCACGGCTCTCAGCCCGCCCTCTGTTCGTTGATTGGACGGTCGTTTTGAGACCGGTGGAAAACGGTTTGAATGGGAGGTATCTCAGACTGAGTACAGAAGCGTAATGAAATTTAGCGGAAGTACGAAGTCTGACGTAGTCAGGCTATGTGTTCTGTACAATATTTATTCATTATGGGTTAAAAATAACCCAGCCATTTTTAGAGTGTAATGCATGGAACCCTTGAATTTACCACAAATTACAGCGTGAATGAATCGTTTTAACAACCCTAACCCTAATCTTCAACCAACACAAACACAATTTGCTTAAAGAAATAACACAAAGATATATTATTAAAGTGCAACAATCTCAAAACCTAACTGAAGTCACTGACAGATCAGGACATTTTTTAGGAGAATATAAGATCATCTGTAACAGTACTGTATGTAAGACTGAAGTTACTGTAAATATCTGATTAATGCTGAGAGAGAAGCCATTAATGATACATTTTAAAAACAGTAGTCTTTATATATTTACATAATGTGTATTATAATAATAAATAAAAACATTAAGGGGCGGTTTCCCGGACAGGGATTTTTAGACTAGTCCTAGACTAAAATAAATGTAAGAGCTGTCTAAACTGAAAACAACTTGCACTGACATATCTTAAAATTCATCAGTGCCCTTTGTTTTGCCTCAAAATGCACATAATAATGTTTTTAGTACTGTATGTTTCTTAAAACTAGTTATATTTCCCAATTAAACTCAGGTCTAGTCCTGGCTTAAGCTAATCTCTGTCTGGGAAACTTCCCCAAAAAAGAGTTGTACAGTATTTATATTTTTAAACGCACTGTGTGACTAAAGTCCTCATGTTGTTCTGAATCTGTGTGAGTTTATTTATTCTGTTCAACACAAAACAAAGATATTTTAAACACAGATGGTAAGCACACAGTTGGTACCATCGTATTTATTTATTTTACTATGGAAGTCAATGGGTATCATCAACTTTGTGCTAACCATCATTTATCAGCAGAATAAAGAAACTCATAAAGATTTAAAACAGTATGCGGGAAAGTAAATAATGTTGGAATATTCCGTTTTACACAGAAAAAAAATCGGAATTATTCTAATTAAAATGTGTGCATCCATTACAATAACGTTTTTATTTTAAATTAAAAATATTGTGTTTTCTAGGTGTATCTTATGTGTTTTAAATGTGTGAATATGACACATTTGAGTTGGGACTACATGAATAATTTGAGTTAAAGCAATATTGCTAAAACTGGGTGGGATTGAGAGAATAATAAGAGTAAATATCAAAACAAAGTGTTTTATTTTTAATTAAGCTGAGAAAAGAGGGGGACTTGCTAATATTTAGTGTGTTGTTATATTACTATTAAAAACAGTTTCTGTTTTGTTTTTGGGTTTTAATTGTGCAGACGAGTCGAGCATTTGCTTAGGATGAGAACAGTCTCATTGACATCTATCAGTTATTTAGTGTTGTTTTGATCAGAATGCATCACACTGTACTTTTTCAGTAGGTGAACTATTCCATTAAAGGTGCAGTGTGTAGATTTTAGCGGCATCTAGCAGTGAGATTGTGAATTGCAACCATCCAGGACATAAACTGTTGCCTACAATCTGTGTGTTTGTTGTAGTCCAAGAAAAGAGATTTAAGTTGGAGACGATAACTCGCGTCATCGTTTACTTTGGGGTTTGTACCTTTTCCATATCATTAACATGAACTAATACACACTTACACACCAAAGGAAATGTAAAATCATGAATCGGACCATAGAAGCTCTTTAACCGAAGAAGAGTATTATTCAAACATTAATACCAAGAAAAACCCCTTATACTTAGGAGCGGTAACATATACAGTAGGTGTTTCTTGGAGCTAACACTACATTATTTTAAATCAAGAGAGATGTAGAAATATTATCCAAACATTATTGGCAAGGAAAGCCTCTTATAGTTGTGAGCAGACACGTATTGAGGTGTTTCTGGGAGGTTTTAGTTCATATCGATTCATCTTTAAATAATGATTATGTGACTTACTTACATCAGGTGACCTGAAAAATGCAAATAAACCATTACCACCTCATGAGAACATTAAATGTTTTTGCCATATATGGGAGTTTCCATGAAATTGACGTGTTTCCATTGGCCGTATGTCAATTTGCACAATTTGAAGGTAATGGAAACACAGCTAGAGAGAGGTATTGGAAAAGCATTTTACTTGCATTTGTGTTTTTTTGACTGTGGCAATAAATTTTGTAACTTAGGGGTCTCCTAAACAAAAATATTAGTGTAGAGCCTTGAGAGAAAGAGAGAGAGAGTCAGTGGTCTCTGTCTGCAGGGAGCATCTCTGTCTTGATGATCATCGCTGATCTCAACGTTTGCTCTTCTGACTGTGTCTTACTCGTATTATTTCTCTCTCTCTCTTTCTCTCTCTCGCCCCCCGGGGAGTCACTGCTACCTGTCAGCGGTTCTGCCTGCAGGCGGCTGATCCAGGGAAGAGGAGGGGGGCGCTGCTGTCACCGTGCCCGCTGGAAGAGTCACCTTTCTGGGATATGAATCCTAATGAGGTGGGGGGGAGCCAAGACAGATGGGGTGGATTGGAGGTCTGACATGCCAGCGTGCCGCTGAGCTGCCAGATTATTTTTGGTCATTTATAACTACAGTTACTTAAAAATACTGTGTTATGAAGCCAACGCAGGCACAACACCTCACACACACGCGCGCACACACACACAGAAATATCTAATGAATGCCTTGATCTTATTAATACCAGGGTGAGCCATTTGACAAAAGTCTTTTATCACTGTACGAGTAATTTTACATCACAGTATTGGTGTATGTAAGAATGATATGTTATTCTGTAACTTCTTGATAAATGTATTTGAACCCTTAAAGGTGCAGTGTGTAACTTTTAGGATGATCTTTTGACAGAAATTCAATAAAATATACATAATTATATTACCAGTGGTGTATAAAGACTTCACAAAATGAACACTTATGTGTGTATTACGTTTTTTTTTACATAAACCACGTGTCCCCTTACATGGAAGTCATCATTTTGTGCCACCATGTTTCTACAGTAGCCCTAAACAGACAATCAGCTCTACAGAGCGCATTTTGTTACGACTGTATTTTGTCGTATACAACAATATGTTTGGCCTGTGGCGGCTACCATAGCTTTCTATGCATTTTGGTAAATGGTGGACTGAGCCGGATCGGTGATGTAGTAAAGAGCGACATTATCATAATTCCTCCCGCTTTGACTCACAGTCTGTAAGTTAACTCCTGTTAGCATTGCGAGCGAATCTTTTAAACATGGTAAGGAGCATCCAATTTCCGGCTGACATCAGAGGTATTTAGACCAATAACAACGTACAGATTAGCTGGCCAATCAGGGACACAACACTTTTCAAATCCGTGCATTTCAGGAAGAGAGTTACAAAAATGTACGGTATGTGGAAAATAATGGTTTTTGAACCATAAACCACACAAACACATTGTGCTATATCAAAAACCACACAAACACATTGTATTAAACCAAATACACAAAATAACCTTGTTTTTAGCAACGAAATAGGTGCTCTTTAAAAATAATGCCTAGTGCGATAAATGTGATATTAGTAAACTTACCAACATCAGTCGACATGATAAAACTATGTTTTAGGTGCCCATTATGAATTAATGGAAATGCCATCATTTTGCAAACGTCTATGATGACATTTAAAAAATAACGCTAAAGTTTTGCACAAATCTGTTTTAGAAATGATTTTAAATCTCTCTCTTGTTGTGTCTTTCCCTCCTCTCAGCGATCTCCCCTGTGATCTCTCGGTTTTAAACCCCACATCATTTCACACTTTATTCCACTGAATCTCAGTCGGACACTTGACTTGTGCTCCGTCTCCTTCACAGACACAAACAGTTTTACAACCATCACCATAAAATCACACAAACACACAATATAAACACACACAAACCCTCAAGATTTAACCTTTTAATTTCACAGATGTTCAAAGTACACTAGTTAAAGGTGCAGTGTGTAAATTTTAGTGGCATCTAGTGGTGAGGTTGTGAATTACAACCAACGACTCAGTCCACTGCTCACCTCTCATTTTGGAAACATATAGAGAAGCTATGGTAGCCGCCACCGGACAACCATGTCATCATCGGAGACAAGTTAGTAAAAAAGTTTGTCCGTTAAGGGCTTCTGTGGAAACATGGCGGCACAAAATGGCGACTTCCATGTAAGGGGACCCCCCGTGTATATAGATAAAAACGTCTCCTTCTAAGGTAATAAACACATAACGGTTCATTATGAAACGTCTTTAAACACCCCTGATAATATAGTTTTATTTATTATTTTGCATTTCTGTCAAGAGATCCTTCTAAAAATTACACACTGCACCTTTAAAGCAGGGATAAAGAGGTGCACTTCCATAGAGTACTTTTAGTGTAGTTTGTGCACTAATTTTGTGCTTAATATACTAAAAATGTTTCTTTAGTACTTCTTAAGATAATCTTATGAACATAAGTGCTATTTTGAGACACCATGAATATGAACTAAAATGTGTTAAAAATCTATTAAAAAATTTATTTAGATACCACTTGTAGTAAACTTGAACCCATTTCTGTATCAAAGTTGGGCTCAAGTTTTATATAAGTGTTACTTAAATACATTTTTTTTAATACAGATATGGTATTTTAAAAGTGCATTTTAGTTCATTTTCATGGTGTCTCAACCCTAACCCTTCTAGAAACCAAAATCTTCTTCAACCTCTTTTTATGTTTTTTTCCTTCAGATTTTATTTCCCAGAATGCTTTGCACGAGTCTTTTATTTTATAGTTTAATTCTGTAAAGATAAAGACTTGTTAATGTTTAATGATCATTTAACTTTGAACAAACTGTTGCCAGAAAAGAAAAGGTTTAAATCTACAGTAAATTACGGTAATTTCTACAGAAATATTTGCCGTGTACTAAAGAAGAATTTTAGTATACATGTATTAAGTACAAAATAAGTGCATGAAAAAGAGCACTTTAAGTACATTATGAAAGTGTACTACTTTTTCACCTGGGAAATTTTTGGCAAGCTGATCCTTTGTTCCAGACGCCAAGTACATTAAAAAGCATCCATAGCTGCTCAGATGTTACAAAAGAACAGCATTTCAAACCTATAAGAGGTCTGTTTGTGTCTTGCTCTGATAGTTCAGACTGACATTAGTCTCATGTGAAGATTCTGGATGCACCTGACCTCAGATGAGGGCTTTCAGGAGGATCGTATGTCTCTGTAAACACTGTGTCATCTACAGAACAGCCTTAATATTACAGCTCAGATTCTCAACTTTCACACCCACAAGATTAGTGAGAAACACCCTACTGAGTCCACACCGCCCGACACGACCTCTCATTAGACACACACAGAGAGAGAGAGAGAGAGAGAGAGAGAGACTAAAGGGTTAATATGAAGACTTGTGTCCATCTCTGAGGAGATTAGTGATCTACATGAATCATAATCCTAGTAACATTGCCATAACATTCACGGTAAGCGTTCTGTGTGAAGAAGAGGCAGAAATAATGCTGTAAGGGGGTGCTGTAGTAAGGACGCGCATCATTGCAACAAAGAAGTTATGGTTCTTTGACACAAACGCAAATCAACATTCACAATGAGAAATGTCTGCAAACTGGACTGAATCAGAGATCAGGGAGCTCATCTCATCACTATCAGCACTGAAGCTGAGATCATCACAGTCCTTATGATCTGTTCATAAACTAAATCATGGATAATTAGCAAATGTCAGACGCTGTGGAAAAAACTATCAAGGGCAGGATTTTAAATACGTCACGTGTCTTTACGGGATCTTTACGGTACGTGTGCGAACGCACACACAGTTTTCAGAAAATCATTGGCAGTGTGAATCAACCAAAACTCAAACGATTGCAAGCAAATCCTAGATACATTTTCTGTGTATTTTCCGTAATCTCTGTGTGAAAAGGGCTTTACACTTCCCACAAACTTTCTAAAGTCTCCTCTTGAAAACTAATATCTAAACAAATGAAAGGAAAGAAAATAACTGTCCGCATAAAGCAAAGCCACCAAACAAAAACTACACAGAATATTTCTCATTTTATTTTTCACACCCTCAGAGAAGCGACACATCCGCTAGCAGGAGCAATTAAAATGTGAAACTGTGGAGAGCCGTTAATTATCAGAAGATCATGTTGTACATGTGTGTTAGTTATTCTTCTCATAAACAACTTCATTATCTACATACTGACAATTTAACAGTGCATCCTAAATATGAGAATATAACATCTCAACTGTTTTTCCCAGAGATGACAATAAAAGCAAAAGGACAATAAAATGCATTTGTTGTGCACTATTTCAATATGAGAGCAAATGTGAATGAAATATCTGATCAGAGTATGTTAGGTTTAAAGCCACAACACATCAAACACAACCATTGGTGCCTAAATTTTGAAAGCCATACGCTAAATTAAAGTGATCTGGATCGGGGTGGTGTGTGAATGCTCTCATAACAAAACTGAAACCTTCATTAAATCTCAACAGCTAATCTGAGACATAAACCCTGAAAGATCTCTGAGTCACGGGTGAATGTTGCTGAAGCTCGTGTGTATCTTCTGATGTCTAATTATATAGCAGGAGAGCATCAACGTGTTTTCTGCCTCTTAGTAGTGCCCAGACAATCCAACAGAAGCTTGTTAAATATTTAGGTGTGAAAATCAAGATCAGTGTAGACAAACAGTCAGTGGATGTGTTATGAGATGGACGTTCGGCCCAAGAGTTTGTGTTGTGTGTGAAGATGTTGTGTGTAGATTAGTAAGCAGGTAATGTTGCTGTAAGCGTGTGTGGTTTCTTTAAGATAAGACAGAATATGTCCTCTGTAATGTGAAGTGTGTGAGTTAATGAGCGCTGGGACGGTGTGACCGGTCTGAGTGTCAGACAGCTGGGAGCTTGTTAGGAAACATTTCCCCTAAACATCTTCTCTCTTCACCTCAGATTATTATAACAGCCATCACACGGTCCATCATCATTCATACTGTGTGTAACACTGGGGATACACACTGCACGCATACGCACACACACACACACACACACACACACACACACACACACACACGCACACACACACACATGCACACGTACACACACAAACATGCATGCATGAACAATAATTGTACAGCAGTTATTAATCTTAATAAAATAGTAATTTCAACATTTATTAGTCTATTTTTAAGACAAAAGTTGTATTTGTTAACCTTACTTTATACTAAATAAATGATAATAAATGAACAGCAAACTCTACTGTAACAAATTAACAAACATTAGTGAATTTTAAACAGACAGAGACAGAGAGAGAGACAGACATACAGACAGACAAACAGACAGACAGACAGAAAGACAGATAGAGTGTCAGACAGATAGATAGACTGTCAGACAGCGAGACAGAAAGCGAGGCAGACAGACAGACAGACAGACAGACAGACAGACAGAAAGAGACAGAGAGACAGACAGACAGACAGACAAACAGACAGACAGAGTGTCAGACAGAGTGTCAGACAGACAGCGAGACAGACAGACAGAAAGAGACAGAGAGACAGACAGACAGAGAGACAGACAGACAGACAGATAGATAGACTGTCAGACAGCGAGACAGACAGAGAGACACACAGACAAAGAGACAGACAGACAGACAGACAGACAGAAAGAGACAGAGAGACAGACAGACAGAGAGACAGACAGACAGACAGACAGACAAACAAACAGACAGACAGAAAGACAGATAGAGTGTCAGACAGACAGCGAGACAGACAGACAGAAAGAGACAGAGAGACAGACAGACAGATAGATAGACTGCATGTCAGACAGCGAGACAGACAGCAAGACAGACAAAAAGAAAGAGACAGACAGACAGACAGACAGATAGAGTGTCAGACAGACGGACAGAGAGACAGACAGAAAGAGACAGACAGACAGACAGACAGAAAGACAGATAGAGTGTCAGACAGACGGACAGACAGACAGACAGAAAGAGACAGACAGACAGACAGACAGAAAGACAGATAGAGTGTCAGACAGACGGACAGACAGTACAGTAGGTCTCTTCAGTACATTAAACTCTCTCTCTCTTCATCTCTGAGAGTTCAGTGTCATGATGTTTAATATGAAAGTGTTGAGCGCCTGCAGTAATGCAGAAGAGAGAGAGAGAGAGAGAGAGAGAGAGAGAGAGAGAGAGAGAGAGAGAGAGAGAGAGAGAGAGAGAGAGAGAGAGAGAGAGAGAGGATGAATTGAGAGCATGTTTGATATGCTGACTTAAAACAGAAAGATAAAATGTCTTATTTAATTTACACACGATTTAACTGAGTCACGTGGGATCTGTAACACGTGTGTGTTCTTCATATGACTGTGTGTTATAAGATACTATAATCACTCAAACACAATGTCACTGATGTCACTTTTACTGGGATTACATGTTAACATATTCAAGTTTATATTTAACAGAAATCAACATTACACAGAGAGGGATGGGCAGATATGTTTTGTTTATCTGTGTAAATACGTTTTCACTTGCAGAAACACAGCTGTGTGTGTGTGTGTGTGTGTGTGTGTGTGTGTGTGTGTGTGTGTGTGTGTGTGTGTGTGTGTGTGTGTGTGTGTGTGTGTGTGTGTGTGTGTGTGTGTGTGTGTGTGTGTGTGTGTGTGTGTGAGGGATGTGACTACTGCTGTCTACCATTGTAAAGCTGTCTAATGAATAAAAGATGTCTGTGTTTTTGACTGACTGACATATGGTAAAACTTCGACAGACTACAGTAGTTCTATAGCGAGACAGCAGGTGAAGCACGTTTAGACATCTACTGTCCATCTTTACACACACATAATGTATGATAGGAGCAGAATTTCATCCCAGCAGAAATAAGAAAGAGAAAATCAAGGAAAAGATTGAAACTGGATGGAGAGAGAATGAAGTTCAAAATTAAGTCGGATGGAAATGTTTAGAAATGTTTTAAAATTGTGTTATTTAAATGAGAAAGACACAACAAAAATTATTCTGACGTGTGTTATAAAAATGCGTTTACTTTAGAAATGTGCTCAATTATAACCAAACCTCAAATTCTTTATGAAAAACATGATTTCTTACTGTCTCTGTTACATTGGATTCAAATATGATCCCAAATAGTGTTTGTGTGTGTTGGTATATGTGGTTTTCAAGTATAATGACATGTTTATTATGATATAAACACAAACTGAAGGTCTTAAAATCATACTAAATGTTAGTTTTTCATGGATTAAAGACTTAATGTTTGGGGTTAGGGACTTGTGTAGGTTAGGGGATTAGCTATCTTTGTAAATAAAAAATGTAAGACCATTGAAGTGAGGACAAGAAGAGTACAGTGAGGTCATTTTGTCTGGTCCTCACTTTCTGCCACCGTTTTAAAGGGCTGTTTGAGAGTTTAGGGTTATGTACTGCTAAAAAACTGTATTATTCTCCACCATCACAACACACACAAATGTTCAAATACAAGAAATAAGAAGTGAAGCCTATATTTAGGACCTTTAAGATATTGTTACATACTTTCATTACATTAAAAGAAGAATTTTCTTATATTGCATTGTGTAATAATTTAACACAATAAAATGTCCAGCAATATCACGTCATGTATTTCTGCAGATTTCTGAAGCAAAAAAGCATTATGTTTTCACAGTGAATAAACGCTCGACTCTTTCTTTATTGAAGCGCTCAAACGAAACGAAAGCTGGATTCCTTCATTCCGTCTCCCATTGAGAGACAAAACACACGAGTCTGTCCACACCGTTTCACTTCAACGCGTAAAATTTGTTCTGTGCTGATCAGAGTGTTCGTGTTTCACATCGACTTCTTAAAAAAATACTGAGTTCATTTTCTAGAGCTGCCGTCCTGCAGAGTGACAGTGTGTGTCCTTAGAAAACCTGTCAGACACACACACACACACACACACACACACACACGCACGCACACAAGCACACACTCAATTTAAAATCCCAATCTTTCAGTGATTTGTCTTGAGAATGAATGGAGAATACATCACAGATCTCTGTCAGCGTCAGCTCATCTTCAGACTGCTGTGTGTCACAGTAAATAAATAGATACACATCAACAGCACATCTACACACACGTGTAAACAACTCAACATGCTTTATTTTGTGTGTCGTTGCTTTCAGAAAATGCAGTTCATAACTAAACTCAAACATGCAATATAACACGGTCTTATCAGGTTAACTACAGTCAAAGCTGACTTAGTTAAAGTTAGTTCAACTGTCAACATTCACGTTTGTGTTTCTGCAATAACACAATAAACAGGGAAATAGCCATTGTATGTGTGTGTGTGTGTGTGTGTGTGTGTGTGTGTGTGTCAGAATCTCTCCCACACAAGTCTCTGTTCAACTCTATCTGTTGACTAATTGCTGGTGTTCTTCATTGTTGGAGCCAGAAAAGGCAGCAGATAATTGCACACATCTGCCCTTTCTGTTTCTTCTGCTGCTCTTAACCGAGCGCTCGCGTCGTTCCTTAACCTTTAGCCAATGACGGCGGACAGAAACAAACGACCCCGGTGCCGTCCATCTATAACACACTACATCAGCGTGAGGAGCCAAACATCAGTCCCACTACATGACTGACAAGAACTCGTCCTTCTGTTAATCCAACACAGGAATCTAATGAGACTGTGCATCCGCTCACATGAGTAAGGGACAGTAAAGAGATTCAGGTGGCTCTGCTTGCACGTGCACGGCTGTTTGATGCACGGCTGCGGGCAGGCAGCAGATATAATAAAGGCTTATCGTTTGGAGGCAATTTCACAGCAGCACGCGCCTAATTGAACAGTCTGTTTCAAACATTCTATTCTCCCCTCCGCCAAGCCGACGGGAGCAATCTGAGAAATGACACCTTCCTCGAGTCATTGAGCAGGGCTGCCACCATACACACACACACACACACACACACACACACACACACACACACATCGTCTGTGATGTTACTGAGGTTGAGGTGAAGACTGCGCTCTAGGGTGGGTGAAGCCACTCAGCTAAACTAGAGGAGAGCGGCGGCGAAAGTACCAATTTTAAAAGCTAATGTTTTAGACAGAGATATATGTTTGCTTTGGTCAATAACTCAAGTGTGGTCTATCAATACCAGAAGAAATGTAACACGACTTCAATCTTATTTTACTTTGAACATTAGTAGTGCATTGTTACTCTTGACCCTGACAGCTGGGACCAAAGTAACAACAAAACAATATAGATGTTAGTGTTACACTTGTTTTTAGTAAATATACATGACTGACATTGTTAATATGTAACTGCAAACATATTTTGTCATTTATCTTTGTAAAAAATAATAAAATTACATTTTCATTTTTAATTTCGGTTTCATCAAATGTTTCATAAGCAACCCGACAGTACAAACTTAAATTGTTGAGAATAAAACATTTTTTCACCAGTACGAACACTATAAAAATTACAATACAATAATATCAATTTTCAACATAATTAAACAGTATAGAGTGTATGCATTGACATCACTTTTCCACGTGACCATGCCGAAACTCGCCCTGTTGAGCAAACATTCAACAAAATGGCTGGTTTTCATTGCGGCTGCTGCGAAAATGCCAGTAAAACTGACTATTATCAGCTTAAATTGGATTTAGTTTGACTTGATAGCAGAGGTGGACAATTTTCCAAGCATCTGTGCTTTATTAGGTTGTTTGTATTTAGAAAAACATTACTTCACTACAGTCTAAAGCAGAGGTCCCCAACCACCGGGTCGCGACCCAGTACCGGGTCGTGGACAAGTTGCCACCGGGTCGCAAGAACGTCCCGGAATTTTTTTTTATAATAGCCACGTAATAGCTTAATCGGGTATTTTGTACTTTAAGAGCCGACTTCAAATAACATCGATCATTTCCACTGTTGTACAGAGTCGCGCTCTCTCTTTTTCTTGGTCTCTCTCTCTCTACCAGCGCATCAGCGATCACATTGCTGTCATAAGAGTTTTGAGCATACAGTACTTCTAAAACACAATCGATCAAAGAATTGCAGAGTTATAACTTTATGAATAATTTGCAAATGTACCTCGCAAATTATGTAAATACGCGGAGACGTTCAACTGTGTGACATGGGCATCGCAAATGACTGAAAAGTAATTATTTTATTCTTCTTTAAAACAACTTCAGAATTATCCAGCGATCATGGCACCATGATCATAATAAACTATTAATCATATTTTAATGGCTGTGGCTACCCAGTCGTGCTTTTAACGTAGGTTTGAAAAGGAACCTAAGCTGTCAATCATCATTAAAATCATATGGTAAACGTGAGTCTTCGCACCTCTGCGCCCAGCCGCAATTCTTCTGGCATCTCTCCTCCTTCACTGCATTTTTTTTTGTTCTGTTACTTGGACTTGGGGCTCGAGCCCGACCAAGATTCGAACTGCCTCCGAGAACAGCAAGCCAAGTTCATTTACCTTTGATTATTAAGACTAAATGGACAGGTAAACTAGTGAAACAATGAAAGTAAAAAAAACAATCCGCCAAAATATGGTTTTACACATCTATAGAAAATATACTATAAATAAAGCAATTATTCATTTTCCTAATGCAAGGTTATGTTTATTCCGTTTAAAACGTTATACATTTCAAAAAGAGAATTTTCAGCACTTTGTTTGAACAGCAACTCAGCGACCAACACCCCCCCCAACCTCACCCCCCGGTCTGCGGATTTTTTTAAAAGCTGGAACCGGTCCGCAGTGTAAAAAAGGTTGGGGACCCCTGGTCTAAAGCATATAATCATACTGTGTATTCTTTAAAGGTGACATAGAATGATTGAACGGAGTATTTATCCTTGTTCTGTGATGTGACATGTAGAAAAAAATGTTTTTGTTTGGGTCTGTAATGGCTTAGAAGCTTCCTAAAAACCTCTCTCAGATAGCTCTATTAGGGTGGGAGATTTTAAACAGGTGGCTTTGCACCTATTTGGCTCCCCCTACTGGCTTAACTTGCAATCTCATTACTGATTGGCTGACTTTGCTGCCACTCAAAAAATGTAGCCAATTATTTTAAAGTGGAGGGGCAGTGAGATGCCTGTGATGTCATAAGCATCAGTTTTTCAGATTGGGCCGTTTTCTGGCTGACATTTCTAAAAGCGGAATTTCTATGAAACTGAGATTTTTAGCATGTTTAGCACTTTTTGTATGTTTGTGAATGCGGGTAGACTACCATTATTCAACAAAGACAAGGTAAAAATGGTTTTTCATTCTCTGTCCCCTTTAATATTGCATATTCAAATTTATTTAATACCTAATTACATTAAAAATGTGTAATTTTACTTAAGTAAAAGTACGTGAATGTACTTAAATATTAAATGTAAAACAAAAACGTATTATTTATGAAATTTAATAGAGTAAAAATTATGATAATATGTTTTGGAATGTGTTTTCCAAAGAAAAACACAGATAAAATACAAATACTTAAAAAAATGTTTTAAGTAAAAAGTAAAACCTCTGCTTGATAGTGACCCTAGCAACTTATCAACCCACCTGTGGTCTGTGGACATTTGCATGAACGATCCATTTACTTCTCCTTTCTGTGTTTTTTTGTCAGTCTGTAAAACGATAGCTCTGAATTCTTGTTAATCTGTTAGTAGTCTACCGCACAACAGCTGTTTCTCATTTAGACGCATTTCACCGATGTCACGCTGTACTCAAATGCTGCCGCTCTGTCTTTCGCCGCTCAGTGGGCGTAACTGCAGTCATTTGCGCCGAAGGTGACGTCATGTGCATACCCTATATAGATGGATTTCAATCATGTGACTTTTTACGTCATGCCCCCATCTTGAGGACCTACCGGGTACCAGTAGGCTATTGACAAAGAATTGGCTACCTTGCTACGATTTACAGATTACTGATCTTTTACTGTCTATGATTCTTACGGATACAGTAAATGGCTACGAAAGACAAAATGTCACACCTTGACTGTCATGAAAAGAAACGCTACTTTAAAAAAATATCTCTTGGTCAGGGTGTGATGCCTACTCGATCCCTGATGCGTTCTTCCAGCCGCTGTCCGCTGCTACCAAACTACCACTATTTTACAACATAAGAAGGCGCTACACAACATGAAAGAAGGTTTTGAACAACTGACTTTGGCTGTTATGGTGTCAGCTCGTCATCTCTGCCAGACGTAAATAATCGATTTCCGAATGCGAATGAATGAATCTCATAAGAGGCTCCTTTTTCAACTAGAAGGTCAATATTGTTTGTCACTTGCGACAAAACAAGGAATTATCCGTGCGTTTATATGGAACTATGCTTTAGGAGCTATCCATGTTTACTCTCCTCCCTCCTTACGTCACATTCGGAGATCGATACATCTTGACTGGGAAGATGGCGGCGAGCGGAAGCCAAATCAACAAGTTAGTTGTTCAAAACTTTCTTTTTATTTAACTCTGTGTTCACAAACAATGTTCTCAATGCTCGAGTTCATGTGTAAAGATTTACTTTTATTTTGAAAAACTCTGAGAAGTGAAACTTCAGGATGTGTTAGAGCACTAAATAACCTGTAGATTGATCAGTACTGTAACGCATGAAACTAGAAACACAACACCTTATAAGAAAAAAATTAGCTTTAAGAATTTACTTATCATGGTTGAAAACAGCTTTCTGGACCTTTTTGTCTTGTAAAATGAGTAAAAAAAGAGTCCACAATTTAACATTGAAGGATGACATCCAGAGATCAGATTATTACAGAGACCTGAAGATGAAGGGGCACAAATTGTTGTTTTGGGGCAAATACTTAAAATTTCTTCATTTTCAAACTTTTGTTTTCCTCTGTTGTCCTTGAAGTCAGCAATAAACAGGAACATTCAGGCAGTAATGGCCGGTGATAGATCTTCTTATTCGCCATCGGAAGACATCAACTGCTCCACAAAGCCACATTTCTGTCTCCGATTCTCTCTGTTATTCTGTCTCTCATTATGTGTCACTTCTGCTCGGAGAGAAGCAGGTGGCAGAGCGGGTGAGAGATGATCCCAGCGAGACTTCAGCTACTGATGTTCATTCACAACCCAACTGAAGCCGTGAAGCCCGACTGAAGACCCATGCCAAATTCATTTTAAAGAAATATTTCACTTTCATTAAAAAATCCCAATATTTACTCACCCCAATGTCACCCAAGATGTTGATGTATTTCTTTGTTCAGTCGAGAAGATAATTAAGCTTTTTGAGGAAAACATTCTAGGATTTTTCTCCACATAGTGGACTTTAGTGACCTCAACAGTTTACAGTTTCAATGCAGCTTCAAAAAACTCTAAACGATCCCAACCGAGTCATAAGGGTCTTATCTAGCCAAACCATCATCATTTTCACAAAAAAGTACTTTTAAACCACAACTTCTTGTCTTGCACTAGCAGTGTGATTGAGGGGAAACCTTTCAATATCTCTGAAGAAAGCAATACGAAAGTGATTTAAACTGCAATTCATGGACTGACCACTAGAGGCTTCAAAAGGGAATCAATTCCCATAGACCCTCATGTTCAAATTTCCAACTTTACAGTAGAAAATAATATGTTTACAGCCTGATACAAAAAGTGTTTTTGTTCTATATAGCTAATTTTTCAATTCAATTCAATTTTATTTATATAGCGCTTTTCACAATACTCAATTGTTTCAAAGCAGCTTTACATTAATAGAAGCAGTAAAAGCACAGAAAACGACAGATAGCACAACATAATACACAATAGCATAAGCAGTCAAATTTGCTGCGGCTATGACGCGACATTATGAGCGAGCATATTACTAATGTAACGTCTAGAAGAAGAAGCTAAGTTAAGCCCAAGCAGGCTACCTCCCCGGGGTAAAAAACCCCCTAGGAGAAAAAAAACAAAAACCCCGGGTTGTTTAGCCGAGGAAATAAAAATAAAAGTCCTAGGAGGGAAAAACCCTTGGGAGATATACATGTATATACACACATATAAACGGATAAGGAGCTTAAGCGGAGATTAAGCGGAGATTAAGCAGAGATTAAGCGGATATTAAGCGGATATTAAGCGGGTCCTGCCGGTGGTCGTTGGTCAGGCATCAGCTGGGCATCACATTGAAGGACGACCAGTAGATCAGAGGTGTGCCGACTTTCCCTTTTGACTACTGTGAATTTCTGCATAATTTACTCTTTCCCCGCCATTGACGAGATAACTCGTCAATTAAGAGAAACGCTTCCAATGACAAGAATTTCCGGCTTTCTGGAAGGCATTTCACTTTTGTGAAAATCATGAAAAATGCTAGCGCTGGCTGGCAACGCTGGCGGGGAAAGAGTTAATGGTGTGGCCAAGTGATGGTTGAACTGCCACTGCTGAATCGAGCTAGGCAGGTGTGGTTTCAGTAACCAGCCACCTCAGCTTCACCCATGTCCCGCCTCTTTACCATTTTTCGGTTATTTGCGAGTGATGCGCAGTGACGTCTGCCAAGATGATGACGATAAGATAAGCTTCAAAAATGCTCTTCACAAACCAATGGGTGACGTCATGGACACTACGTCCTTATTTTTTTGCGGTCTATGAGTGTGATTCGCCAGCGTGACCAGACGTATGACCTAATCATGTGGAAAGGTCACGCATGACGTATGCGAAACTATACCACTCCAGTGTTTATAAGTGTGGAGAAAGAGGAGCATTCAGACGTTGTTGTCTTTTTGTCAATTTATTGTTAAAAATGGTCCGCAAGTGTGCGTTTCACATGTAATGCATGACCCTTCTCGTGATTACGTAATACGTAAGGTCGTGCTGGCGCATCACGCGGCTAGCGTAAGACAAGGAGTTGTGGTTAAAAAGATTTATTTTTATGCACAATTGTTTCGCTAGATAAGACCCTTATGCCTCGGTTGGGTTCATTTTGAAATAACTTCAATGTTTTAATCATCTGAATGTAATAACAACTTCTGTTCAATAGTTCATAACACATTGTGAAGTGCCTTTTTTATTTTCCTTGTTAATTTCAGTTTCTCAGATGAATGTGGATGTATAATGATATGAAGTACAGTATGGCACTAACAGGACTGTAGACATTATGAGGATTTTGTTCAAAAGACTTAGAACACGAGTAATGATGACACTTGACAAACAGCACTAATAATAATGTAGAAGAGATTTGAATAAGTTTTGCTTTTGTGCTTCGTCCCCTCACAGGGTTTGAGGGTTAATTGTGTCTAAAAATACATTTATACTTTACAGCTCCTCCAGTTTCTGACTCGGTGTTATCATATGAACATTTCTCTCTCTCTCTCCCTATATCTATTTCTTTCTCTCTGTCTTCTCTCATTACTCACTTGAACTTTTGTACCCTTCAACAGCATGAAGTACAAAGTGTAAATGGTTAAAGTTCATCATTACCGGTTCAGACTCACTTGTTAGTCCTGAATACTTTTTGTCAAGCGTGCAGCTGTTAGCACAGTTCATCACCCCAGCACTACACTATCTGCCTAATATCTTTATATTTCACATTAGCACCGCTCGATATGGTTTCTAAATATTGAAGTTTTAGCACAAGTGTATTATTTCTTTCTTGTAGAGACTTTGGTAGTTCGGATCAGTCATATACTAAATAAAATGTACAAAATACTTCAATTCAGATCCTGTTCATATTGTTTCACAAAGATGGCATAAAAACAAGTGATGAAACAGCAAAATCTCAAATAAAAATCCCTTAATGTTTACACTCGCTTGAGGTGGTTTTTGCGTAAAAGAGTAAATGTGAATAATGGGAGACGCATTTGCTGAATAAATTCTGATGTAGTGAACATTAAACCCACGTGATTGATCGTCTAGCTGCAACTGACATTGTCTTTATCATATCACATCAAAAACTCTACATTCCCGGTGCACAGCATTCAGTTTGGCAATAACAAGCTGCACTGCTAGTTAATGTATAACTTGCCCAATCGTAACTAAATGCATGTCTCCATTTTCTAAGCGTGCCTTGTTTTATTTACTGTTGGTTACTAGGTTAATAGTATCACGGGCATTTGCTTTAACAACTTGATAGAAATGCACCAAATTTGCATTTGTTTGTTTTTCTTTTTAACAAATTTAGAAAAGATTTGCTTCACGTTTGGATGGAAACCCGGCTATTGTCTATTGAAACGCACATAAGAGTTTAGCTGTAGTAGACTTCTGTGATGTGTGACGCTTTGTAAAGCTGTAGTGTTTCTCAAAGCGCACCGTATTTGTCCCAGCTGAATGTTTTACTGCATTACATTTTTCATTCTGCTCATTACTCGATGACTATATAACATCATTAGCCGCAAAGAGACACATTATATTTCTACTAATAAAGCCATCCAGTTTATTAATGGCTTCAGCATGAAATGAATAACTTGTTTAAAGCCATTTCAACTTGTTGTTGTTGTCGTCGCTGTGCCGGTTATGATCGTAGCTGATAGATGAGAGAAGCTCTGATCTTCAGATGGACTTTCCCATCATGCACCTCACACGTTGTGTTATTGTCATTAAAGCGAATCTAAAGAAAAGAGAGCGGTCGGTTTGGAGCTTATCTTTAATAAGCGCGTGTGTTTGTTTAGCACTCACGGCGTTACTCAGGGTCTCTCTTAAAGAAGCCGGACAATTAGTTTCAAGAAAAAGAGAAGCGGTTCAAACCTCCAACCGGCAATTAAAGCGCAGTCGCGAGAGAAGCGGCGCTCGTGTGACTTTTAATTGGACAGGCGTGTCACTGTTGCGCGCGTACACGTGCAGACTTATCAATGCCCCATTAGTCTCGGCCAATCGGGGGCCCAATTACATTTCGGTGTGACTCCGTCACCTGCGTGATTAATCCACAGTCATCGTCCAATTAGTGCAACAGTAATAAGAGCTGATGAACATGGAGGTGATGACAGAGAAAGCAAGATTTCTCACTATCCAATAATGTGTAAAAGAAAAGGTGCAGAGAACAAAAGTGAGAGAGCAGAGAGCTTCAACTTTAAGATTTGTGTGTGCGTGCATGTGTGCGTGTGTGTGTGTGTGTATACAGTATGCACAGAAAACAAAACAAACAGCTAGATGAGAATTTTCTCACCACTTGAAATCAACAGAAGCAGAAGATCCTGGATATTTGTGAATATTAGAAAACATTGAATCTTTTCACAGACCTGCACACATCGGTTCGTCTGGGGAAATCAATGCTTTGCATTCTGGAACAACTTTTGATCATCAACATCTTCCATTAATGTTCAGTGGAGCAGTGTGTCCTGGAAAAAAATAAATTCAGATTCATGGAAACGTGACATCAATGCATCTGTAAATCGTTTATAAAACACTGAGCTACATCCTTTAGCCATCACTGCATTCACAAAACTGTTGTACAGTAAGACCTCAGCATGTATGAGTTGTGTTTAAGATCCATTTATGTCGTGGTCAGTGTTGGGGAAAGTTACTTTTAAAAGTAATGCATTACAAAAACAAGTTACTCCACAAAAAAGTAACTAATTGCGTTACTCAGTTACCTTTTATGGAAAGTAATACTTACGTTACTTTTGCGTTACTTTTTCTTACTTGGCTGAGGCTTGATCTCTTTCAGGCCTTGCAGGTGTTTATTATGACTAAGACATTCTGCATTCAGAAATTGTATATATCCATCTGAAAAATGTCAAGCTGTGGCCTGCCATCTCCGTTTCTGACTCAAACAGTTCCTGCTCATGCGCGCACGCATAGACTGCGTAATTCTACGTGACTACGTTCAGCTTAATTCGGTACATTATTATTTTTTAAGTAAGCAATAAGGTACGAGAGGCTGTGCTGTATCGTGAACAAGCAACGGCTGAAGGGCGTTGTTAGGCACGACGCGAAGCGGAGTGCCTGCAACCCCCTCAGCCGCCACTTACTCACGATACAGCACTTGCCTCGAGTACCTTATTGCTTTTATAAAACGGTTACCACACAATATTAAAGTAAAAAAAATATTAGTGCAACTTTCATGAAGTTAAATCAATAAAAGCATTCCTTCCGCTAGAAAAAATAGTCCCTGACTGCGAACAACAACATGAAAGCTCAAATAAAAACAACAAACTGTTCTCAGACTTTGTCTCATTATATGTTAATGTGTTGCTAAGGGTGTTGCTAAGGGCGCAGTGATATTAAATAGAACCGTTGGGTGAAGCGGTCATAGCAGTGTTTTATTGCGAATAAAGCACACCTATTGACCAATCAGAATCAAGGATTGGAACTAACCGTTTTATAAGTAAGCAATAAGGTACGAGAGGCTGCGCTGCATCGTGAATAAGCAACGGCCGAAGGGCGTTGTTAGGCACGATGCGAAGCGGAGTGCCTGCAACCCCCTCAGCCGTTACTTATTCACGATACAGCACTTGCCTCGAGTACCTTATTGCTTTTATAAAACGGTTACCACACAATATTAAAGTAAAAAAAATATTAGTGCAACTTTCATGAAGTTAAATCAATAAAAGCATTCCTTCCGCTAGAAAAAATAGTCCCTGACTGCGAAAAACAACATGAAAGTTCAAATAAAAACAACAAACTGTTCTCAGACTTTGTCTCATTATATGTTTATGTGTTGCTAAGGGTGTTGCTAAGGGCACATTGATATTAAATAGAACAGTTGGGTGAAGCGGTCATAGCAGTGTTTTATTGCGAATAAAGCACACCTATTGACCAATCAGAATCAAGGATTGGAACTAACCGTTTTATAAATCAAATTAATTAAACTGAAAAGTAACTTGCATTACTTTTTCAAAAAAGTTACTCAAATATTAATGTGTAAATTTATAAAGTTATGCGTTACTGTACTCGTTACTTCAGAAAAGTATTATTATATTATATTATTACGTAATCCATGTTACTTGTAATGCGCTAACCCCAACACTGGTCGTGGTCGACACAACTCCCTTTGTGTCTCATGGAAAAACAAGATGGTGATTCTTTAGGTTTCTTTGAATGCAAGAGCACCTCAATAAAGTTCTTCATCTGTGTGTGTGTGTGTGTGTCTGTGTATATATATGTGTCTGTGTGTGCGTGTGTGCGTGCATATATATGTATATGGGTGTGTGTGTGTGTGTGTGTGTGTGTGTCTGTGTGTGTGTGTGTGTGTGTATATATGTGTCTGTGTGTGCGTGCGTGCATATATATGTATGTGTGTGTGTGTGTGTGTGTGTGTGTGTGTGTGTGTGTGTGTGTGTGTGTGTGTGTGTGACCTTTACTGTGCTGCAGAAGTTCATCTCTGACAGTGTGACTGAGAGCACAAGCAGACATCATTTAATGGATGAGCTTTCTCAAGGTTAACACCTCTCTCTCTCTCTCTCTCTCTCTCTCTCTCTCTCTCTTTATCTCTCTCTCTCTCGTCCCAGTTTCTCTACAGTAGGTTTGACCTCTTCATACATCTGCTCTGTTTGTCTCTGTAGACTAATATTCACTCATTCTGATTCTTGTGTATATTTAACATTCAGACGTTTGTCTGGAGTTCATGTTTTGTAACTGTATTCATCTTTTATAAGGTTTATAACAGCATTGTTTTACTATATGATACTTTTCAAAACAACATGACAATACCACATTGTGTGTTAAGGAGCCCAGGAGACCTGACTGATGGCTGTAAGACTGACCATTACAATCTGTATTAAGCGTATTTCTGTGTATCCGTTTGTGTTTTGAGACATTTTTGCATCTAGGAAAGTTGGTGTACAGCATACCGGCATAGAAAAGCTCTTTAATATAACACCGGCATTGGAAACATGTAAAACTGCAACATGACATCTTCACATTTTATGAAATAGAAAGAAACATCACTCGTTTAACCCAGTGGTGAGTTTTGTCCAATATTTACCCAGCATTAGTAAAAAAATAACTCAGTCTTTTTTAGAGTGATTATAAAGATCGCCCACCCAGACAGCCAAGCGCTGCTAGAGTTCATATGAAGAGGTTATTGTGTGTGTATACAGAACATTGGTGTGTGTTAATGATCACTGTGTGTTTTTCCACCCACAGAAATTCAAATCAATTAACACGAAGATGATTATAATAACATGTACTGCTGACGGCGTGTCATTAAACTCAAAATGCACGGTTAGCGTGTTTGTTATCGGAGTTGTGTAGTGCAGCAGAGAGTCAAACGCCGCTCACGACGTCGGTGACAAACACCATACAACGTTCATCCATCATAAACGGCATACGCACGCATTCATTTCAAAGTCTGCAGATCTTTGCTGTTCTGATCATCATTTCATCTCTCTCAAGTACAGCATCGTGACTTCTGCTGCGACTGAAAACATGCTGAACAGCAGTAAAGGAGCCCTAACATTAATTACATGCAGAAATCTGCTCGACTCTGTTTTGTTGTCGAGAAGGAACTGCTAAGATTGATGAAGTTCTCGGTGTTTCGAGAGCGCTCTGCTACTCTTAAATCTGAGCTTAATTGAGATGGAACGTCTATTAGGTGAGCCGCATACATTACGGTGTCAAAACTCCGTATTCTCGTCTCGTCTCCTTCATTCTTTCGCCTCGGAAAGGTTTGGCTCGTTTATATGCAGTCGAGATGCTAACGCACGTGCCGTTTGATAAACATGATCCAGGTGCAGAGGTCAGGAACGCGGCCTTCTCCTGGGACCAGACAGGACTTTGTCTTTGGCAAGGTTGGTTTTTATAGGAATTGTCTTCTGCTGGCAGATCTGAGACTCTACTGAAGGCCTGCGCTCCTGGATTTTAGCGTTTATAGAATATATACTATTTTCATTAACAATTATGAATTAATCAACTGATTCATATACTATTGCATCAAACAAAAACTGAAATACTGAAAGGATTACCATACGTATGATAACTACCTTTATTACATTCATATGAATCATTATTAAATTGAAAGCAACAGTGCATTATTCTAATGTGAACTGGGAGGAGTTCATTGCAATAACAATAATTTCACAATACAATAAATCCCAACAGTGCTGCCATGGCAGTAGCCAGCTATGAGGTCACAGGGGGTCGGATCTAGGTAAATGTTTTTATATTAAAAAATAAAATTTGAAGTTCCCTGAATGACTAATTAGTTTTTCAAAACGACACATATTAGCATCCGCGTATACTGTATAAGTAGGTTTGGAGAGTTTACTGTATTATTTAATGTAAAATGAAGATTGACTCAAGCCGCAAGGGCGCAGGTGCAGAATTCACAGTGTGTTGCCAGATCCCATTATTAAAAATCCTCTTTAAACGTAGCGTTTTAGCAATGAATGAGACACTCTGGGATATAAAGTGATGATTAGATGTAGGCTAGTGTTAGTGATAACTTAACTCTGGTACAAAGATGTAGAAACAATTGGGTTTAAATGAAAAATGCCAAGTTAACACCCCAAGCTAATCTCAACAGAACATAAGCATTAAGAATTCAATGTTATTTCATTCAGGAGTTAACCTTTAACAACGTCATCCTGAAAACATTCATAAGAGCACTAAACAAAGTTCTTCTTTAGCATCATGTAAAGATCTTGTTTATATAATATTGATTATTGAAATAATGAAATAATAAGCATTGTTGCATGAAAAATAAATAAATTAAAGCGTAACTAAACCCCTGGTCAGAGCCTGACTCCACCCACTGGCAATATTTGAAAAATGCAAGAAAAGTGGGCAGATCCCAACGGAGATAGAGGGGACGAACTAAGCTCGTACCAAGTGTGTGGTGAGATCGTAACAAGGGCGTGGGGAGCTTGAACCTGCTTATGTCACGAGTTACTTTTTGGACCCAACATCCAATAGGAAAATTCAACTGCAGTAGCCACCGTTCAACCTGAAGAGGGCAGCACTCAGACGTTTACACCATATATTGTAGTATTGAAACACTTAATATCCAAATGTCAAAAAACTTACTTAAATCAACGAACAGCACTAATAAAGCATCATTCTTACAGATCATTAACTAAAAAAAGTTGGTTAAGGGTTTAGTTACTCTTTAATAAATAATCCACCCTTAGTCAACAGTCCATCCCACAAAGTGTAAAATGGCAAAGAGGTTAAGACAGAATACATTAGATCCCAGGTAAAAATAAAGTTAACTTAAATGTACTAAAACTACACTTAAATACTAGCAAGTACATTTGTCATTTATGTAAAGTTGCTACAAATGTACTAATTACAAGTAAAATTCTACTTTAGTATACTTCTTATGTGCACTTAAAGGGGTCATAGTGTGAAAATTAGACTTTTTTCATGTTTAAGTGCTATAATTGGGTCCCCAGTGCTTCTATAAACCTAGAAAATGTGATAAAGATCAACCCAGTAACTTACCTTGAGTAAGCCATTTTCTGCAAGCGTGTGAAAAATTAGGTTGTTCAGATTTTGCCTGTTTCGTGAGGTAGGTAGCAAGGCGAATTACAATAATACCGCCCCCTTTATCTGCACTTCCCAACCACAGCACTGCCATTTAGTCAAGAAAGAGGGAGAAAAGAAGGACTTTACAGCACAATTGAGTTTCAATTACAACAAACCACCATCATTGTGATCAGTGTTTGCATTTCATCCGCTCATTTGCATTTTAAATGACACACCCAAAATGGCACACTTTTGCTCAGGCCTACAAATTTGCAATTTTAACATGCTATAATAAATTATCTATATGGTATTTTGAGCTAAAACTTCACATACACACTCTGGGGATAGCAAAGATTTATTTTACATCTTAAAAATATCTCATAATATTTAAGTATTAGCTACTAAATAAATAGCATACTTCAATAGATTTTAAGTGTTTTGAAATAAATGGTGCCTCAAAATAGTATACGAAAATAGTACATTAGTGTACTTTAAAAAAGTGTATTATAGTGCACTTTTTTCACCTGGGAGAGCATTTGTTAACTCTTAACACCCCACTTATTTTCAAACTCTGGCTAAAGCCATATATAACTGCAGCATTAACCTTCTTTATAAACACAGTGTTTTTCTTTTGATTTTAGTTACAATTGTGCTATTCCATAGACTTGATAAGTTTACTATTATTGTAAAATGTGGTAAAAAAAAGTGTAAATGATGTAAAATTCATACTGGTGATGTAACATAGAGGAGTTGTATTTTTGCTCATGGATTATTACAAGGTTATTTGTTACAAACAAAACTTAATGTCTTTTAAAGATTTACTAACCTGACAATCCAGTCAGTGATCGGTTCCTCCTCATTATTTTAACCTGATTCTTTGTAAACTGATGAAAAGCAGCGAGGAGGCTGAAAATAGATTTAGGGGAGAAATCGTGATTCAAACCACGCATTTTTAAAATCTAAATGCAAAATCAGACCTTACTTAAGTTACTCAAGTGTTTGCTTAAATAAGCTCTTGACACAACACTGAACCATGAATTTAATGATTCAGTCTCAATAACTTCACACACCTGAGGTCCAAATTTAGACACGAGCTCGTGAACTTTATCACATCCCGCCGCTATGTTGAAGTGCGTTCCACTTCGTGAAGTGGACGAGGGAAGTTTATACTCTCCTTCCCTAGATATTGACCGATGATGGATCAAGTCTGCTCTTCCCATCTAACTGTACAGAGTCTGAACCACAGAGTCACAGACCACAATGAACTTGCCCGGCCGGTGTTATGCGCGCAGTTTTCTAATTGATCTCGTGGTACTTTGACGTCATAAACCGATCGATCTGCGCACAACCACATGAAATCGAACACACCTGCTGTGTTTACACTTAATTTACCGCAACTGTTGAAGTGTTGCTTCAGTACTGTGCACTCGTCTCGTGCAACGTAAACAATTCATCGCAATGGGTATGCACGTGACGTCACCTTCGCCGAAAATGACTACGGTTACGCCCACTGAGTGGCAAAAGACAGAGCGGAAGCATTTGTGTACAGTGTGAAATCAGCGAAAACACGAAGAAAACGCGTCCAAATTGGAAAAAAGGCTGTTGTGCGATAGACTGTACTAACAGATTAACAAGAATTCGGAGCTGACAAAAAACGTCAGGAAAAACAATGTCCGACCATATGCCAATGTCCACAGACTACTGGTTGTTTGGCAAGTTGTTAGGGTCACTTTTAAGGCCAACTAAATTCAATTTAAGCTGATAATAGTCCGTTTTACTGACGTTTTTACAACACCCGCTATGAAAACCAGCCATTTTGTTGAATGTTTTGCCACTCAACAGAGCGTGCTCCGGCGTGGTCACGTGGAAAAGTAACGTCAACGCATACACTCTGATCAATGCTGACATGGTGCTGTTTTCATAAATGAAGCTTTCAGGAGCTATCAAAGATGAGAATAACTGATGTCCATTGGATATGCTCGTTAACATATTAAATGTAAGTAAAAGAAAATGTAATAACTTTTTAACTTTTGACAAAAGCATTTCTTTACATACATTCAGATAATAGAACAAAAAAGAACATAACACAAATAATAAAACTACGGATAACAATAACAAGCTATGATAGCACATGCTGGTAAGCAGAAGTGATCAACCCATTTTTCCTTGGGTCATAACGTTCATTCAACAGCCCTGTGGTATAAAGGGAATAATTGACTCCGCTCCTATGAATTATTCGAAAATAATGCACACCTCACGGTGTAACGGCATGACGCGATTATTTTCTTATAATTCAATTTTTTATTTCAATTTCTTATAAGTCGTCAATTGAGAAATTTCGTAAAAATAGGCACCGGAGCAATGTTTGTGGTTACTGTGGTATAAAAAGAATAACTGACTCCGGTCCTTTGAATTATTTGAAAATAATGCACACCCGCGGTGTATTACTTTTGAATAATTCAGCATCCCTTCGTCAATTTATGTACCCTTCACATTGTGTTTCAAATTGAAATTGTGTACACCTCTGTACATTTTTATTTAATGTATTGTACATCGAAACCCTGGCAAAAAAAAAGTTTGCGAGGGAAGGGCATCAAATTTGAAGTGGAACGCAGCCCTGATCCCTCACTTTAGCAGAAGAATTGTAGGGCATCAATTGTACTCCGTAAGTAATGTACAGTAATTTCACACAACATACAAAAAGCAAAAGCATGTTTAAAACTTGAGTTTCTTCAGTCAGTCTTTGTGACAGACCGAGTGTATTTATGAGCAAATGTAGACAGCAAAATACAACAGTCTGTGTGTAAATAAAGCATCTAGAGCAGATCAATGCCATGGAAGAGCTACAACCATTGATTGTTTTTGTAAGTACACAGTGATAGAGCTCCATAAATACTGTCTTTGGAAAGTTATGGAGGTCTTAAATCAGCCGGTCGATATGAAGTGATTGTTATGTTTTGTATTGATGACGCCTGTAATGTGTGATGTTCCAGGAGTCAAGCCGTATCTGAACATCTCACACATGACACACACTCATCATTTCTATAAGAACTCTGGAAAGCACTTTGTGTGTGTTTGAGGATTTGCTCTTTTGTGACACCTGGGAAACGAGGAGGTTTATAATAAGATGGTGAAATGAAATGATGTATCTGAAGGAGTCCTTTTTAATAGAGTCTTTATCTCAGCACAGGGATCTAGAAGATTTAGATGTGAGAGACAAAATCTCTTTTTCATGAGTCTTCTGCAATACAAACGCAACAAAGATTTGCGCACGAGGAAAATGTGAGGCGTTTCATTCAAGAACATTCTTATTTACTAAACAGTAAAGAAATGAAGGATGTGAAGGAAACCTAGGTGATCGAACGCAAACATCTGTGATTCCAGCTCCTGGGAATCATCAGTCCAAGTTTAGAAAGCAGATCTGGGAACAGTTATCTCACATGCACTAAATTTAGACACCTCTGGCCATCATCCAAACTCTCGGCTTCTGGACCAGAGGGTTTCTAACCAATTATCAAAGAGAAGCCTTTCCAAGAACGAGCCGAAAGTGTTAGAAATCTGCTTCTGTAAATACCAGCCTGCCCGTCCGACATCGAGCGTGTTATAAAGGCCAGTGAGATTATCAGCACGACGTCATATGAGTTTCACGTGTGTCTGTGCCGGTGGACATCAGAAGCGATACTGAAGTCATTAGTGTTATAAAGCAGAGCTAAAGCTATCGAACGCTGAACTATCTGGGACTCGGAGTCGTCACTCTCAGGATTGATCACAGTTTATTAGCTTTAAGGTGCTTAAGAGACTCTTATCAATTTAATTACACTTGTTCATTAATGAAAACTGCCCACTGGTTATATTGTGTCTGTACAGCTCAGATCAACCTGCGAGTCTGTTTGCAATTTAGATAAACCTCCCTGAAACATCAGCTTTACATGTGATCATATTTCACTCTTTTTAAGGGCCATTTACACACCAATGATCTCAAATCGTTTTTATCTACTTTCTGCTCCTGAAAATGCAAACTTTTAAAGACGTTTTGATGACAACTCCTTGTCGTCTCTGAGTAAACGTCATAAACTCAAATCTGATAACGGTGACCTGGTGGTACCAATATATGTAACAAATATTTAACACTGCTGATTGTGTTGTGTGCTTGTGTTCATTTAGTTGATACCCAGCAAGCTAAAAAAACAGGTTGTAAAATGATGGCTAACTATATACCCAATATAGTCCAGCTATGAGTAACCCACTCCTACCCTAAATAACTTTGAATTTCGTTACATGCCATTCTTTTAAATGTTCTAAACATATACGCATCGTCTATTGGACTACAGTTAGACGTCTATTAGACTTTCACTAACAGCTCAAATTTTGCCTTGTTTTAGCCAAAATTTCTTGCTGGGTAGGCATGTGAGAGATAAGAAAAACAAGAAAGATGGCCTACGGGACTGTGTTTGTGCTGCTCAAGATACTGAGTTTATTAATGCATCTCCAAGAGAGTTCCAGAGACACTTTTAGTAATTAATCCACCTCATCGTTCATCTAAACAAAACTGCTCGATGCTTTCACCATCTTGATTGTTTGTATTTATAGTTCTGTAGACGACTGTGTATGTGCGCAGACTTTTTTCTTTACAAGGTAACATTACCATCTACTGGCCTGGCTTACGTAATACAGCAGACTTAATATAAGCCGGTGTGCTTATACTCATAGAAAGTTTTTTAGAATGGAGCGGCGCTGAGCTGTGCGTCCAGCGTGCGACCCCCTTTAGTGTTTGTGGCAGAAAACGTCAAGTTCATTTTATACACAAATGGAAATCTGTCATCATGATGTACAGGTAAATGTCACAAGTTGAAAGTTTTGCATAACAAGGTTCACCACTGAGGAACCTGCTGAAGATTCACAATATCACACCATGCTGAATGTCATCGATTATCACATTTTACATGATTGACATTGACGTACTGTATATAGAATGAGATTATTTTTAGATAAAGTGACATTAAACAGAAGAACATCTGAAGTCAATCTGGAGAATTGAGAACTTTAAACTAAAGTGAGCCATCTTACAGTAGTATCACAACTTTATTAAAGATCAATCCTTAAAACAGTGTCACAGGGTTTCATACCAATCACAAAGTGCAGATATCATCTTTACTGTACAGTACAAGCAGTGTTTATATTTGACCTACAGTATCAGCACTTAATCTTATACTCCAATAAAAGGCCAACGGCATGAAGTCCTCAAGCCTCACAACAGTACTGAGACATCTTATCTCTGATAACCACTCTGAAAAGGTCTCTCTCTCCCTCTCGCTCTCTCTCTCAAAGGTCCAACAAAAAGACAAATGGCTAAACGATGCGGTGACAATATTTGGGTGTGATTCTTCTCTTCTTTTCTGTGTGTGTGTGTGGCGTCTGGTTAATAATGCCCTGACCGTTTCATTATAGTAATCAGAGAGCGATCGGCCGGCGCTGGCAGTATGAGTGAGAGCTCACACACTCGCCTCATTAACTCTCTCTCTCACACACAAACACACACACACACACACAAGAGCAACACTCACCGACAAATTGGAATTGCCTTTTGCGGTCGGCACCCTCTACAAAACACACACGCTCTCTCTCTTTCTTCTGGTGTCTCTTTGCCCTTTCCCTCGTGCCGTATCTCTTTGCCGTCGTGTCCTGTGTGGTCACATTACTGATCTACAGTGACGGAGCAGCAGATGGAGAACAGAAGATCTCCAGAACCTTCAGATCTGTGTGTGCTGAACCACCAAACACACGTTTGTGTCACTCACATGTGCAGTATTTCAACACAAAAGTGTTTCCCCAGCACAAACACATCTTCTTTAAGTCATGTAGGTCATGTTTTAGATGTTCACTTTCACAATAGTTAAGAAAACAACAGTGGGGTGATGCTGTACAGTCAGACCATCACACAATCTACGGTAACAGAGAGAAACATCAGCAGAATGAGTAAATACACCATCAAAACTTTTACATCATTACTTCAGATACACATCAACCAGTAAGTTTCTGAAGGATAAATGAAGTTCTCTACATTGTTACATTACATTTATTTGTTTAGCAGACACCTTCATTTGAAGCAAACTTGCAAATGGGAGAAGATTTTCAATGTTGTCAAAGTATCCGACAACGTTTCACTTGAATATATGTCAGATTACAGAAGATGATTTTGAATGCTGTGGATGACAGACAGACTGTCATATTTAGGTCAGGTTAAGATTGAAATGGTTAAGAGGACTGAAAGATTCAGAGTGAGAAAAACCAACCAATAGCACAAAACCACTCTCTGTACTGCATTATAGACTCTATGAGAACATTACAAAGACAGTCAGGAAGTTTAGTGAAGTAAAAGATTTTTAAATATTTACTGTAGAAACTCCAGACTGTTTTTGGCCTGTGGGAAAATAAAACACACAGAGAATCTGGGAGTGACTGGAAACGGCTCATATTAGACGGAGCGACAGCACATTTTAAATGAAAGCTTGCAGGCGAATGTCAAAATGTTCAGCCTCAGAGAATGTGAAAGCGCTATAGCAACTTCAACGGAGTGTGTTCCATTTCAACGTGATTGACAGCCACGGCTTACGTAATCCTTCCAAACTAAAGACATGGATAAAGAGACGTTGCTCTCCAAATATTGTTTGTGCTCTAAAAATACTCATAATAGAATGTAGGGATGCACTGACATAACATTTCTGTAATGTATGGAGTGTAATGCAGTGTTGGGGTAATACATTACAAGTAATGTGCATTACGTAATAATATTACTTTTCTGAAGTAACTAGTAAAGTAACGCATACTTTTAAAATTTACACATTAATATTTCAGTTACTTTTTCTAATGCAAGTTACTTTTCAGTTTAACTCGTCAATAGCAGGGAAAGAGTTAAACTGAACATAGTCACATAAAAATATGCACTATGCGTACACACCTGTGTGGGAACCGTTTAAGTCATAAACTGAGATGGCAGGCCAGAGCTCCACATTTTTGTGACGAAATTTCTGAATGCAGAACGTTTCAGTCATGAAAAACACCTGCAAGGGCTGAAAGAGATCAAGCCTCAGCCAAGAAAAAGTAACGCAAAATACTAAAAAGTAACGTAAGTATTACTTTCCATTAAATGGAACTCAATTAGCTACTTTTTTTGGGAGTAACTTAATATTGTTATGCATTACTTTTAAAAGTAACTTTCCCCAACACTGCTGTAATGTAAAAAAAAAAATTAGTATGGACCTGCAAAACGTGATTGTAACATCAATTGTAGAACTTTAGCCTAAATGCTAGCATATAGCATTAACTAGCATATAACATTAACTAGCATATAACGCTAACTCAGCAGTCACAACTGTTTTTAGCATAGTAACAACATTGTAACAACACATTGTACTTAATTTAATGTTGGGGCGTTCATCTTAACTGTATCGTCACAGTTGGTGTTATGTTTAGATTGGTCTGTTTTCCAGCAGTCTTTTGCATGCACGAGGTTTACATGAGAAGGAGGAAACAATCGTGTTTGAGTCTCATAATATATATTATTACCATGTACACAACTCTGATTATTCATCTATTCTGAGGTAAATACAGTTTTACATTCTATGGCACCTTTAATGACATCTACTGATAGATATTCAGGCCCGGATTGTCCATATAGGGAGGACCCGAAGAATTCCGGTGTTGTCATGCCACCGGGTTAAAGGTTGCTGTCCCTAGGCTGCCAAGACATATCCAGCACCAATCGCATAATTTGCAGGTGGGAGATGCCCAAGTTGATTGTGTCCCGATCACTTATTGGTTTTGGTTCAGACGCGTCTATATTTGAGTGCACTTGCTGTATGTATAGACTTAAAATAAAAGTGAGTGCGACTCGATACGAATGACCTCTAATAGAAGTCATAAATCTATGATCTAAGTCATATATGTAACAATGAAGCGTCTATGAATAGTCATTATTATTCATTGTCTATTGGAAGAGTAACAAAAAAGTAAGTTTCATATGAATATGATGTTTTCTTAAGTAAAACAAAAATTTAAAAGTCCATTAAATATTTGTAGTTTTTTTGACACAACGTAGGCCTACCTTACTTTATTTGGCAATATAAATTATGTACTAAAAAAATGTATATAAAGATTTTTATTTTTCCATCTGTTTCATACTTGCTTGTGTATCAGGGGTTTCCAAACCTTTTCAACGAAACAGGTAATCTCAGGACCCATCATTAAAAAAAAGAAATATATGGGAAAACACAAACACATTCGTTCCCTTTCAGTAGTTTTTGAATAAGTTTAATTGAATAATATTAAAAAACCTTATGGTAGGGCTGCAGGATTATGGCAAATATCATAATTGTTTAGTCTACTGTATTTGCCCTGAACTGGAAATGATATGTTTGAAAAATACAGTAAATTGCAAGGCTGCAGAGAACGGTGCACTATTGCAGACTTATGTGGGCTACTGAGGATTTAATGATATTATTTTAATATAGTCAGTCATACTAAAGTGAGCCGTTCTATGGCATGAAACTCCAGGGGTGAAAATGAGTCCCACTCCGGCCCTGTAGATACTCTGATCATTTTGCTTTTTACTCCTTACTCTCAAATTATGTAATGAAATCCTAAGTGCAGCCCTGATCATCAGCCAGATAGTGGGAAAAATGGCTTTTGCAAATCGAAACCGATTACGTAACGAATAATTGACGAAGAGCCATTGAATTATTTGAAAATAATGCCACTCAAGCTGGTAATGCGGCACGACGCAAAGCGGAGTTACTTTGCGGGTGTGAATTATATTTAAATAATTCAAAGGACTAGAGTCAATTATTCCTCTTATACCACAAACATTGCTCTGGTGCCCAAGACATTTGACAGGTCAGGTGTGTGTTTATAAAAAAAATAATCAACACCCATGAAAAAATTTTCAACCAATAAGAATAAATCATTCAATATATGGGTACATCCCTACACTCTAAAAAACGATTCGTTGGCTGAACAACCATAACTTATGAAAGTAATTGGATTAAACACAAAAAACTTAGTATTTATAACTTTTCAACCTCTACTTACCATATTTAGTATGTGTAACAAAAAAATTTAAGTTACCAGGTGAACTTAAATGTATCCAAAAATAAAATTAAAAAACATAAGTAATGCTAACTACTATAACAATTGCATCAAAATTAAGTAAATCTAGCATAAACTTTTAAGTAACTATAGAGCCACGTGATTTCCCATGATGCCTTTCCAGCCAAAAATTATGACATCTGTCGTAGCCATTTTGTGAAGCACAAGCCCTGTAAAAAATCCAACTTCAAAATGTTCTTTTAACAAAAAACAAAGTTTTTCTTGTTGAAGGGCATCAGTTCATTAATTTGTGTTCACTGAATGAAATAAGCATAATCATCCTGCTAACAAATATCATTTGTTGGAGTTTTAAGTTTTTGTCCAATTTGTTTACCCAACTTGCCAAATTGAGTAATCTGAACAAGCAATTTAAAAAAAAAACAATGGTCTGAATAGTTCCCAGCATGCATTGCGACATGTTCACTTCTTTGGTTAATATTTACTAAAAAAGATGACTGTTTTAATGTTTGCATGCTTTATTTATGTTGATATGTTGTTAATGTTAGTTATATGTTGTATTTAGAGTTATTTTGAAAAAATTATGTTTGTTCATTGTTACCATGATTGAGAAGTGTGTGCTCAGTGTAGAGGGCAACACAGTGGGTTAGCGCGCATCATTGTTTCCTCACAGCAAAAAGGTCTCTGATTCAAGCAAGAGCTAAGTCAGACAAAGACTTTGTTCAGGAGACCTTTCTGTGTACACTAAATTATGTATACCTTTCTTTGTATACTAAATTGCTCCAACTTCACTCTAAAATATGTGTTGGATTTACTTAAAAAGTGTGATGCAAAAATGGTGCATATATATTTTAAGTAATCCCAACTTGGAATAATTTTACTTAAGATAAACAAGAGAATATGTGTTATATGAACTTAAATATTTGAGTTCATCATCATTCTTTACTTAAAGATTTGGGTAAATAAAACACGGGTTTTCTTGTAAATTTTAAGTGGAACTGTCAAAGTTGGGAATACTTAAAAAGTGTGATGCAAAAATGGTGCATATATATTTTAAGTAAATCCAACACATCATTTTTTAGAGTGTAGTCTAATGTATATTAAATATGCGAAAACGTTTAAATCGAGATGAAATAATTCTTAAAATAAAGTAGTATGAAACACATTGAGCATGTTTAATCTGCAAAGCACCAAAAGAAAAAAACAAAGAACTTGTGTGAGATGAAACTCAAATGACATATGAACCTGGTTAAACACAAGCCGTGAATCACACAGGGTTAATATCTATACACCTTTCCCTGTCATCTAGACCGACTGCTTTCTCTCTCGCCGCCCGACCGCTCCACCGCTCTGACTTATAGCAAGAGACTTCAATAAGCTAGCGGCTAATGCAATTATGAAGTAAGAAGAGTATTTATTGAACCCCACCACCAGCTCGAGATGCTGCACGTGTGTGAAGATGAACTGAAGATCCGTGTGAAGTGAAGAGAGATGAGTTTAAGGAAAGAAATGGAGAATTGTATTTCTTACAAGACATCAGTTCAGTCGAAGGTATTACAGTCTTATATTGTATGTGGTTGAATGAGATTCAATATCTGTCCACAGCAGAAGATGTGATGAGAGATGAAAACCATTCATCAATGACCACAGCGCTCTCACTTCACAACTGCTCAAGTCAAAATGTTACAAACTTCAATATCATTAGATCATATATCACTCAAAATGTCTGTGATTATTTAACATGAAATTAATGACACAATGCAACATGTCTTAATAGTCATATCTAGTTTATTTCTTGTGATTTTGGAGTGAAATACTGTATGACCCAGACTTCTTTGAACAGATATGAATTCTGTGCATATGTAAGATGTTTGGCAGCATATTAACAATGATGTGTGTGTGTGTGTGTGTGTGTGTGTGTGTGTGTGTGTGTGTGTGTGTGAGAGAGAGAGAGAAGGTGACCCTGTCTTTCTGTCTGCTTCTGTGTGTGTAACAGGGCAAAGGATCTGACAGTGGCCACCTGGGAAACTTGCTAACCTGTAAAGAAAAAAGAAGAAGAAATAAACAAGAAAATAATGAAAGAGAGAGAGAGAGAGAGATAGAGAGAGAGAGAGAGAGAGAGAGAGAAACATTGTGTGGATGATAACATCACTTATACATGCAAAAGCTGTGGGTTCGATTTTCAGGTTTTTGTCAGGTAGTTCAAGTATGTCAAACAGATACTGGAAACTTACTCATTTTAATTTATAAACTATTAAATGTCCTGATATAACCAATGACTAGTCCTGGATTAATCTAAACCAGTGGTCTCCAACAGAGTCTGTGAGTTGCCCGCCAAAGCACATTCTATTAAAGGATTAGTCCATTTTCTTAAAAACATCCAAACAATCCAAAATTATGATGTCTTTCTTTGTTCAGTCGAGAAGAAATTATGTTTTTTAAGGAAAACATTTCAGGATTTTTCTCATTTTAATGGACTTCAATGAACCCAAACACGTAACAGATTTAATGCAGTTTAAACTTCCAGTTTCAAAGGACTCTTAACGATCCCAAACGAGGCATAAGGGTCTTATCTAGCATTTTTGACAAGAAAATTAAAAAATATGCACTTTTAAACCACAACTTCTCGTCTATCTCCGGTCATGTGATGCACCATCGCAACCTCACGCAATACGTCATGACGTCAAGAGATCACGGATGACGAATGTGAAACCACACTTGTAAACACTGGGGTGTAGAGAAAGAGGAGCGTTCGAAGTTGTTGAATGTGAAATGATACTAATTAATGTCTTTGTGTCAGTTTATTGTTTAAAATGGTCTGCAAATGTGCGTCATATATGTAACACGTGACCTTTCCACGTCACTATGCAATTACGTGAAGTCGTGCTGGCACGTCACAGGACAAGAGATAGACGAGAAGTTGTGGTTTTAAGTGCATATTTTTTATTTTTCTTGTCAAAAATGCTAGATAAGACCCTTATACCTCGTTTGGGATCGTTTGAAGTCCTTTAAAACTACGTTGAATGGCAAGTTTAAACTGCATTAAATCTGTTACCTGTTGGGGTCCATTAAAGTCCATTTGAATGAGAAAAATCCTGGAATGTTTTCCTCAAAAAACATAATTTCTTCTCGACTGAGCGAGGAGGGACATCGGCATTTTGGAGGACATGGTGGTGAGTAGGTTATCTGGATTTTTTTTAGGAAAATTGACTTATCTTTTAATAGCCTCAATTTTAATATTTATATATTTTAATATTTCTTTACATATGTTAACATTTTTAACAATGATATAACATATCAACAAGAAAAGTAAAATACAAAAATTAATCATGGTCTTTTGTGGTAAAAGTGTAGTAACAATGTTTTTTGTGTGTTAATTACTATTAGCAAACCATGGTTTAACTGCACTAACCATGGTTTGACTATGGTTTTATTAAAACCATTGTTATTTTGTGGTTACCATGGTTTTACTACTGTTTTTTATCTGTAGTGAAACCACGGTTAATTTTTGGAAAACAGACTCTTACTGTTTACTTGTTGTTTAAGATGGTAAATCTGGTTTATCTTTGCTATATAGAAAAGAAAAACACAGTAAAATGAGTCACACCAGATGATTTAAAGCTTTTGCCATGATGGGAATCTATATTTAAAATACATTTAATCATAATCTCAAACACGCTAAACTGTGCGTGACTGCATGAAAAAACACAACACCCATGAGAACAATTTAAAATCACAATTAAGAGCAGAATACAGCTGTTTACAGACTTATCAAACAGAGAAATATCACTCACAGAGACTCGTTTTAACATCAGACTTACTTTGATGTCATTTACAAAGATGTGCACGAAACACAATGTCAAACAGATGACAGCAACACTACTGGACTGTCTGATGATATCTGTACGGCTCTTTAAATACTTTCAGTTTAATGTTTAAAGCAGAAACAGGGTCAGATTATCCAATGGGCATTATGGGCATTATGGGCACGGGCCAGGGGCCTATGAGCGTTGGGGGGCCCAATCAAAAGGAAGATTTTTTTTGTATATAATAACACCAGATATAACCAATGAAATACAAGCTTACATTTTATTAATCTAAAAAGATTGTTCTAATTGGTTAAACGCAAGTACGTAACAGCCCTGTGCGGCCGCACTATTTTAAAATACTTAGTGCTTAATCGGTCGTAACATACTTTGTCGTAGTTCAAAATGAGTGAAAGTGGTGGCCAAACTTGGGCCCACTACATCTGTCGTTCATAGTATGTGTCCCTTCGCCTTTATTTCACGACCTGATGTGGCCCTCAAGTAAGAAAAGATTGCCCATCCCTGGTTTAAAGTAACTGTAAGTAAGCCAGTGGTTGATTTTAGAGTAACTTACCAGCACAGATCACAGACATGCGACCTCAGTAAACCCTAACACTGTGATGCATTATGGGTAAGGACAACACTATGCCTCCCCACAGGTAAGAAAAAAACGCTTACTTATCGTCATTCTTTTAATATCGGCTAAAAATTCTGCAAACTCGTCAGTTTCTGCCTCTATCTGGCTGTTTGGAGCACAGGGGAGATAACAGCGGATGCCTGACATTATTCCCACTGAGCCCGGGATCAATGCGGAGCGCTTAAGGTGAAAGATCGCAGTGAGAGTAGCCACAGCTAGTTAACGTAATGGTGCTTTATACGGGACGGCCGCACAGGAGCAGATTGAGCGAGACAGGTCAGAGGAGAGAGAGAGAGAGAGAGAGAGAGAGAGATAGAGAGAGAGAGAGAGAGAGATAGAGAGAGAGAGAGAGAGAGAGAGAGAGAGAGAGAGAGACGCAGGGACCGTGTGTGCCCATCACTTCAGTCTAAATCAGCAGTGTGTGTCTCAACCATCTGCTGCGTTACAGAGCAAATCAACTTCATACAAAATGAGAGAAGAGGGAGAAACAGCAAGTGCACAAGTGTGACTGAATCTGTGTGTGTGTGTGTGTGTGTGTGTGTTGAGATGACAGACTGAAAACAACACAAATAAAGACACACACACACACGTGACCTCCTAAGATGTCCAGTTCACATCTCTCCGTACACTGAGTGTGTTTATATGCACAGAAAACAATCTTTTTATTATAGAAACCTGTTTTCATGCGTTTACATGCAAATCAATAAACCAACTATGCAGAAAACTGCGTTTATGGGATTTGGAGATTTGTCAGGTTTATAGTACATACAGTCAATGTTCTAAAAGCCAGCAGGAAATCTGTCTGGCGCTATACTGTTGTATCTCTTCTCATGTCTGCAAAACCTGTAAATGTAACATGAGCTTTAGGTTTATTATTTATATAATATAGCACATTTCTACTGCCACTAGGACAGCCCCAAAGGGTTATACAAAGAAACACAAAGTACAACAGATACATAAACAGTAGATACAAAATACAAAACTACACCATCACAGACATCTCTAATACAAGAGGCAAAACCTTCATTAATCTAAAACAAGCATTGAAATATATATTTAGCACTGACTGAGACTCTCCAAAATAGACTACATTACAATAATACGATTGTCCAGACTAAAACATTTTTAAGAGCTGTCCAAACTGATAACAACTTGCACTAACATATCTTAAAATACATCAGTGCTCTTTGTTTCACCTCAACATGCACACAGGTAATGTTTTTAGTACGGCATGTTTGTTAAAACTAGTTATATTTCCTAATTAATCTAAGGCCTAGTCCTGGATTAAGCTAATCCCTGTCCGGGAAACCACCCCTTAGTAATTTTAGGGCAGGACCTATCGACTGGATACAAGGGAACATACAGTTGATTAGGCCTATTGTCCAGTGTTGGGGGTAACGAGTTACAAAGTAACGGATTACAGTAACTATATTACTTTTTTGGGTAACGAAGTAAAGTAACGCATTACACTAATAATATTGGTAACTACACTACTTTACTAGACTATAGGAACGCGCTTTCCTGCGTTACCCAAGCAGTGTTTGCCTGGGTGTAAAGTTCTGTCTGTTTAAGTGGTGCGTGCATGCGTGTCCCTGTACGTGTGCCGTTGCCATAGAGATTGATTTGACGTAGCTGCTGGTGCCAAGGGGTGCGGGAAATGAAGACGGAGGGTTTCAGCCACTGGGGCGATATTCACATTACTTTCAGCGTATTGCTCGAAAGTACAAAATATTCGTGTGAAATGCACACTATGCCCACACGACAAGTTTCTTTCAACTGCTGACAACGCGATGAGCAACCTGTCTGAGCATTTGTAAGCCCAGCATGGCAATACAACACTTGTGGCGAAAGATCCTGCTTAACTTACCGGTCAGGGATCGAGAGGTCCGAACACGAAGATGGAATTAGGTAAGTTAATGAACCTCAATCGAGTCAGAGCCAGAGCATAATTCTTTTAAAGAAAATTATTTGAACGTAACCCGAACAGCAATGTCGCGTGCGCCCAATTTATAGAAAAAAGCCAGGAGTCAGGACCGCTGTTTTCTTCATAATCTTACTTCCAAATCTAATCCTATAAACTTTTCGGTGTTTGATGAATCGCTGTTACCGCCCTGCCAGACTGTCTTAAATAGAGAAATAAGTTAATTCCTTGATTTGCGTTGTTGATTCATTTATAAATAATTCCCCCAAGGGTTTAGTTTATGCGCAAAAAGCATTAAAATGAATAGAACGTGATGATTACGTCTTTCTTTGGTGAAAAAATAATAAAATAAATAAGCCTATATTAAATGTGTTTCACTTAAATAATTAGCAAATTAACAAAACGAATTCAAAAGTAGCCTATAGCCTATATGAGTTTATTTTTTGTGTGACGTGCTCCCAAACCGATGCAGCACAAAACAATTTTTACCTATTTAAAATAGCACAATGTTTTGTTATTATTGCGAGTGTTACTTTACATAAATAAATGTACACATTACAGTTTTGAATGTTGTTTTACTTTTATTTGTATGACCATAATTTAAGGTAATGCAAAATGCAAGCTCCTCACGCGTTTCATGCCATCACCCGCGTGGGTTTACACAGGGCAGCGAGAAAGAGACATTAAACTTTAAACATTTAACATTCTACTTGAGTTTTTTTGGACATCCCTTTGGAATCACTGCAATCATATCATCAATTTATAAGGTAATAATAAATATAAGCGCAGCGCTTATGAGTGTTCAAACACTGCTGTCCGCTCAGCTGTCAATCTGCCGACCCTCACAAAGTTTCACATTAAATTATAATATATTTGAACAGTCATGGTCCTGTGCTTATTTCTGTCAATGTTCTGCATGAAGGTCTTTAAAGGTTTCTACTTACATCACGATTTGCGGTGCGGCCGGTCGCAAACTTTATGTAAAACGGTATGAAATAAATTGATGCTGATGTCGGATAACGGGTCAACTGTTATTTTAATCGCGCGGATGCGGGTTATCAAACAGGACTGTGCATGACTCGTATAAGGAAAATGGAATGACAACATGAAAATTATAAAATAGCCTAACTTGCGGTGTTAAAGGGACAGTTCACCCAAAAATAAAAAATTCTGTCATCATTAACTATCCCTCACCTTGTTACATACCTGTATACATTTCTTTACGAAGCAACATATTTTGAGAAATGTTAATAACCAAAACAAGCATGAGCCCCATTCACTTCTATAGTAGGAAAAAATAATACTATTGAAGTGAATGGGGCTCATGAATGGTTTGGTTACAAACATTCCTCAAAACATTTTCATTCATGTTCACCAGAACAAAGACATTTATACAGGTTTGTAACAACACGAGAGTGAGTACATTATACAGAATTTAAATTTTTGGGGGAACTATAAATCCGATGGGGTCAAAAATTAGGGTGCACCTAACTTTTGTGCTGGTGCACCTAAGAAAAAATGTTAGGCGCACCAGTGCAACCAGTGCAAAAAGTTATTGTAGAGCCCTGGCCGGTCATTTAAAGTAGTCACTCATCATCAGCCGACCCCGCCTAAACCATGTCCATGTATCTATGTGGTAAATTAAGAAAAAGGAAAGTAAAGTAATAAGTAGTGAAGTTACTTTTCAAATGCAGTAACTAGTAAAGTAATCTCATTACAATTTAAAGAAGTAACTAGTAACTAGTAACTAATTACATTTTTTGAGTAACTACCCCAACACTGCTATTGTCAATGTAGCCATTATATGAAATCTCATATTTCCTAAAAAAAAAAAAGATCCTAGCGGTAACATATGAAGCAAAAATAAGAGAGATAAATAATATAAGCTTTTATTTTCAGTTTCTTTGTGTTCAGTTACTTTGCGCTTACTTCCGTGTGTGACGTTTATCTTTCATACATGGAGACATGCACACATGAACAAAACTGCACAAAAGCCGCGCCGGAATGAACAAAGAAACCTGTGCCGATGGGTTTTTGCTTATGCCGTTTATGGGCTTCCCCCAATAAAAGAAAACCATTGTATGTGTTTACATGACCCCACACGTTATCAGTTTATTAAGCATAATCGCTGTAAGACTGTATCACTGACCTGAAAACAGGTTAGGGCCCTACTTTTGATGTTATAACACAATACACTCAGTATGTTTTTTATGGTGCATCTAAATTAACTTAAAATGTATTTAAAGGTGCAGATTTTAGGAGGGTCTATTGACAGAACTATATTTTCAGTGGTGTATAAAAAAACTTACATAATGAACTTTATTGTTTTTAATATCTTAGAATAAGATGTTTTTATCTACATACACCAGCGGTCCCCTTACATAGAAGTTGCCAACTTGCGCGGCCATGTAGCCCTAAATGGATAAACTGCTCTACGGAGCGCATCTCTGTGTTGTTTTAGATGATGACGTGTTTGTCCTATAGTGACTACTGTAGCTTCTCTATATGTTTTGAAAGGGACGTGTGAGCTGTGGTGATGTCGCCAAAATCTACATACAGCCCCTTTAACTGCATGTGTTGATGTTATTATATCTGAATGGATGAAAACACAAAAGCTGCATCATAAATGAACTGAATAAATAATGTCAAAAGTCTTTATTTATTATACTGTGACAGAAATAAGCCACAGACTGTGATAGAAACACTCTTTATGTGTATTAGAAAAACATTCAGGTCTCTGGTTCCTGAGGGTCACAGTCAGAGTCACAGAAATAGAGGAGAACACAAAAACAAAGCACATTATAATGAAACATATAAAGGAAAATGGTGTCCGAGTCGAAGCGTTCACAACTAAAGGCCCCAATATCAATTAGCACAAAAGTCAAGGGCCAATGTTTCTCCCTTAAACTCATTACAGACGCTTTAATTAAAATAGATTTGTCTTTAAAGCTTCATACACTCGCTCTTACTGAACACACACACAGACACACACACACACACACAAACTACAGAATCTAAACACAATCTCTGGAAATCAAGTTTAACTTCTGCCTTCTGGACAAACATTTCTCCATCTTACAAACGTTAGAGATTCACTGTCCTCACTGTCGTGTAGTTAAAGGCGAACCTTTAATCCTAAACGCTTCAATAGTCACTTCTAAAGAATAACAAAGGAAAGACTTACAAAGACATACGGAGGTAATACTATGATGCTTCAGTAATGGTAGTCCCCTTTACATTTACTGAACAGTACTTTTACTACAGTTTTCATTTTCTCCAAACCTTAAACACAAATCCAAATGTTCAAGCTAAATTCCCAGAACCCCTCACTCTTCTAAAACTATTTCACCTGTATTTAAAGCAGTGTAAGCTTTCAAATCATACACAACATCCATCTCCCACAGCATCCATTAGACATCCATCTGGTTACAGAAAAATACATCTTCTTTGAATATTACAACACACTTGACAAATACTGTAAAAGAATTTTTGGTAACACTTTAGATTACAGGCCGGAAAGTACTGCGTAAGTACAGCGAATTTACAGCGTATGTTTCTGTAATTATAGTATACTTATGAAGTACATACGTGTAATTATAAGAGAACAATTTATAATATTTGGGGAATAAAGGGGTAACAACCAGGAAAAATACAAATAATATATGCAGTAAAGTACTGTGTAAGTACAGCAAATTTACAGCGTATGTTTTGTAATTATAGTATACTCATGAAGTACGTACGTGTAATTATAAGGGAACAATTTATAATATTTGGGGAACAAAGGAGTAACAACCAGGAAAAATACAAATAATATATGCAGTAAGTATTTTATAACTAGAGGCTAACTATTTTAATATTACATGGTATGTATGACTTATATACTAAAAACGTGGGAAATTATAAATTATTTATACACTAAGTAATTCATAACTTCGGACTAACGATATGGCGTAGGCTACATGTAAAACAATATTATGTTTGAGAGTAATTTAGCTAGAACACACACATTCACTGAATTGACTCAATCACACTCCTCTCCACATATAGCTGGTGCGTGATGATCGCAGTGGCGTCATACCATGGCTGCTTTCACATGGATTCTGCAAACTGTGGGTCTTCATTCAATCATAGTCATACACCACATATATTAGCATATTTTAGCATTTCATGATGCATGATGATGGAGATTACTAAACAACAAAACTTGAAATTCAGTTAATGTGTTTATGCGGTTTATTAGTATGATACAATTTGTTTAGAATTTTCAATAAAGGTTACTTAAGAGTACAGGAATTTTTTGGGTCATCAAGTAAAATTAAAAATAGGCAAGGCAACTTTGGTGAAAACAAAGCAAGCAAAACTAGAACTATTTTCTGTAGTTAGTAGTTACTGTGTAAATATACCACTGTTTTGTGTTGTTACAGTCTAAGACAAATTTTTTACCCCCTTGTTTCACGTAGTTACAGAGTAAGTACAGCATCTGCGGGCTGTAAATTAAAGTGGCACTTTTACCCCCTTGTTTCACGTAGTTAAAGAGTAAATACAAAATCTGCAGCCTGTAAATTAAAGTGGCACTTGTTACCCCCTTGTTTCACGTAGTTAAAGAGTAAATACAACATTTGTGGCCTGTAAATTAAAGTGGCACTTGTTACCCCTTTTTTCCCAAAATATTATAAATTGTTCCCTTAAAATTACACGTATGTACTTTATAAGTACACTATAATTACAGAAATTTATGCTGTAAATTCTCTGTACTTACACAGTACTTTACTGCATATATTACTTGTATTTTTCTTGGTTGTTACCCCTTTATTCCCCAAATATTATAAATTGTTCCCTTATAATTACATGTACGTACGTCATAAGTAAACTATAATTACAGAAACATACTCTGTAAATTCACTGTATTTACGACGTACTTTCTGGGCTGTAATCTAAAGCGTTACTGAATCTTTACATTATCACAGGTTTAGTTCATTAAATATAGTGATTGATTACTTTACTTTAACTACTGCAAGTAATAGTCAGTTTTAATATTACTGTAAGCAGTACTTGTATTTTGTAAAAGTCAGCAATCCAACTGCAAATTTTCCAATTGCATCGTCTCTGGTGTCCTGCTCCTCCTCATACTCTTCCTCTGCCTCTCAGATTATAATCCATACTCTTAGACTTTTTCTGGATTGCTAACACACTATAACTGATTCAGTTGGTCTAATTTTCCAAACTAATAATTCAGTCTTTGGATTTTTTTGTAAAGTGTACACGTAAAAAATGTTTTTTAAAAGCACTAAAAGTGGTTGACTGGCTCATAATCATAGGGGAATCATTTAAGTACACTGTTTGTGTAACACCTGCAAACAATATGGTGCCATGTAAAACCATAAGTGATGCTATATTACCACTTATAATACAGCATACTGTAAAAATGTGTGCTTGTGCTAGCAGAATTTTAATACATTTTTATTTAAATTTTACTTTACTGTTATCTTCAACTCATTCCTGATTACCATTAAGATGTTTTAGTGTTTTAAATTCATCTCACCGTGTTTTCTAGGCAGTGGAGTACTCTTGTGCATCATCTGGAACAAAATTTTGATTTGACAGAAAAGAATATAATTTTGATTTAAATATTTGTTTTTGACCTGATGGTTTGAGGTAGAGATTGTGTTTATAGTTATGAAAATGAAGCACATTCACAAAAGGTTTGTTAAGGTTAAAAAGGTTCTTCAGATTATAAAAATGTATAAAAGAAATGCTTCTTTAGATGACCTATGACTAAAAGGTTCTTTGAGGAATCAAAAAAGGTTCTTCTATGCCATTGGTGTGAAGAACCTTTTAAACACCTTTATTATGAAGAGTTTAACAGTGTTGATGTGTTCAACTTCTGCCTGTCTGTGTATTCTGCAGAACAAGTGCATTGTAATGTGAAAAGTGTTTTAGTGAGAAGTTTGTGTTTAGAGTTTTGCAAACAGTGTCTTACTACCTAAACCTGTTTAAGGTTTTTCCTAAAGAGTGAATGATTTGACAAATGGGTTTAGGTCTGTCATAGACTAGTTTAAGGATACAGTCTAGAATTCTTCAAACACCACATGGAGGACGTCAAATGCCAATTTGTAAGTTTATTTTTAAGTTCTTCCAAGCCAGTACAGTGCAAGGTGCTCACAGGTGCAAAATCATGATAATTCAAAAAGAAAAAAAACTTTAACATATACAAAATAATAACCTTGGATCAGGTATAACAATTATCAGAGAACTCAGCATATACTGCTCTTACTACCGCCAGTCATAGACTCAATTGCCCCCTTCCTTGTAACTGAATTTATACACATGGGTACAACCATTTGCCAGCAACAAATTAACCTGGGGAAGTATTAAGGTCATAAACAGGTATTACAAAACAAATAACAGTACTAGAAGATCAAAAACCCAATTTCCTTCCAACCACAAATTTAAATAGCAAAGCACAAACTTCATTTCACCAATAGTTGTATTAAGAAAACATCAATAAAATAATTAAAACAGTTATACCCCTTGACATCATACTTGGTATCTCCCACTCCCATGATGCAACACAGCACAAGTATAAAAAGTACAACAGAAGTTCACTCTAGTCTTTTACTCAAATCAAGATGGCCGCCACCATGCTTGCTGATCCAGGTAACAGTCCATAGTTTGAGGGAAGATTAAATGTCCATTAGGTTTGTGCTCAGGTGGCCAGTCTGAGACACCACAGTCTAGTTGAATATGTATGTTTGGGCAAATGTGGGTGTTATCCATCTCTTCCTTTGCTGGTACTTCAAGGTAAATAAAGAGTCTTTTAAAAACCAAGTATGTGCTCATGTGTTTCTAAAGGCCTAGCCAGGGAAATACAGGGAACAGAGGGCAGCTCTGTGACACTTCTCCCCCCTTCTGCAGACGACCACTGTCGTCCCAAATGTCAAATCTCCACCCCTCCAAGAACTGGGGTCAGAAAGCTTTATTTAGTATTTACCTCCTCAGGGATACGGGACAAAAAGTCAGCCACCTTGTTCCTGGCTCCCGGGCAATATTTTACAGTGAATTGGTAGGGCTGGAGAGAAAGAGACCATCTTGTAATCCGGGCATTAGAGTCTTTCATGCGTTCCAACCATTGCAGAGCTCGATGGTCAGTTTCCAGCACAAAGGGTCTCCCCAGAAGGTAGTATCGAAGTGAATCTGTGGCCCATTTTATGGCCAAGCACTCCTGCTCCACGGTCGAATACCGTGTTTCTCGAGGGAAGAGTTTCCGACTCAAAAATGCCACTGGTCTGCGAGCTCCATCCACTTCCTGCAATAACACCGCCCCCAGTCCGACTCCAGAGGCATCCGTCTGCAGGATGAATGGTTTCTGGAAATCTGGACTAAGCAGAACAGAGTCTCTGCATACTGCCTCTTGTAAGTCCCGGAAAGCTTGCTCACCCTGCTTCGTCCAGACCACCCGGTTAGGAGCCGTGGCTTTAGTGAGATCTGTAAGCACAGAGGCCCTGGCAGAAAAGTTAGGTATAAACCTGCGATACCATCCCAACAAGCCCAGGAAAGATCTCACCTGTTTCTTAGTTGTAGGGGGTTGGTAACTTCGGATGGCTTCCAGCTTCTCCTGCTGTGGGCGAATGACTCCTCCTCCAATCACAAATCCCAAGTAGCTGATCTCTCTCTTCGCTATGGTACACTTCTTTGGGTTAATGGTAAGGCCAGCTGCCTTAATTCTCCCCAGGACTTGCCTCAGATGTTGACAGTGTTCTTCCCAGGTCTCACTGAAGATGACCACATCATCGAGATACGCTGCAGCGAACTCCCTTGTGTTTTCCAGGATCTTGTCCATTAAACGTTGGAACGTTGCTGGAGCCCCCTGCAGGCCAAATGGCATAACCCTAAAATGGAATAGACCAAACGGGGTTCTAAAGGCTGTCAGTTCCTTGGCTCTGGCAGTTAAAGGGACCTGCCAGTACCCCTTGCATAAATCCACGGTGGATAAGTATTTGGCTCTGCCCAGTCTTTCCAACAACTCATCAATTCTTGGCATTGGATAAGGGTCTACTTTAGACAGGCTGTTAAGTTGTCGGAAGTCAATGCAAAACCGAAGGGTCCCATCCTTTTTGGGGACTAGAACAATGGGACTACACCACTCACTGAGGGACGGTTCAATCACCCCCATGGAGAGCATAATGTCCAGTTCATCCTTCAGCACTCTTACCAGGCGTTCAGGGATCCTGTAACTCTTCTGTCGGGCTGGAGTTGCCTCCCTAAGGATTATATCATGTAGCACCAGGTTAGTACACCCAGGTTTCTCCTGAAACAGCTTGGGATCCAACAGCTGCTTTACCTGGTCCCTTTGGGGTTGCTCTAGATGGGATATATCCACAGCTTGTTGAGTGCAACTGGTTGGAAAGTACTGCTCGGGTGATTCATCTTCCTCCTCAACCACCCGAACGAAAAGTTGTACTGCCCCGGTCTCCTTCCTGGGATGGAATTCTTTCAACAAATTAATATGGAAGTTTTGTTTTTTCTTCCCCCGCTCGGGCATTGCAATCTCGTAGGTGACTTTACCTGTTTTCCGCACAACCTCATAGGGTCCATGCCACTTAGCTAGCAACTTATTCTCATTGGTGGGTAGCAGCAGCAGCACCTTTTGGCCAGCCTCAAACGATCTCTCCCTTGCCCTCCTGTCATACCAAACCTTCTGAGTATGCTGGGATTTTTTTATGTTCTCCTGGGCCAATGACGTCATCTCTTCCAGCCGCTCTCTCATTTGGACCACATACTGGACCACACTGCACTTCTCATCCTTGGGTCTCTCCCACTGTTCTTTAAGCAGATCCAAAGGACCTCTCACCTGCCGGCCATATAGCAGTTCAAAAGGTGAGAAACCCGTGGAAGCTTGCGGCACCTCTCTGTAAGCAAATAGCAGATAAGGTAACCATTGGTCCCAGTCGGACCCTGACTTGGAAACAAACTTGCGTAGCATGCTTTTGAGGGTTTGGTTGAAGCGTTCCACCAAACCGTCAGTCTGGGGGTGGTAAGGTGTGGTCTTAAGGGGCCTAATTCCCAACAGGTGGTACACTTGTTTTAACAGCAAAGACATAAAATTAGTACCCTGATCGGTCAAGATTTCACGAGGAATCCCTACTCTCGAAAACAGCTGTACAAGACAGTTAGCTACTTGTCTAGCTTTAATGTTTCTAAGGGGGAAGGCTTCTGGGTACTTGGTGGCATAATCACAGACTACTAAAATGTACCGATTACCATTCTTACTTCTTTCCAGGGGCCCCACTATGTCCATTCCCAGGCGACTAAAGGGTATATCAATGACTGGCAATGGTAACAAATGTGCAGGTGCAACTTTCCTTCCAGATGTCATCTGACACTCTGTACAGGTACGAATGAACTCTGTTACATCTGTATATATCTTGGGCCAACTGAACCGACTTGCAATTCTTGCCAACGTCTTATGCTTGCCTAAGTGTCCTGACCACGGAACAGAGTGCCCCAGAGTCATAACTGTATGGCGCATTGATTCCGGAACTACCAAGGCTTCAACCTCCCCTTTCACCTGATATAGTATACCTTTCTTCACTATGTACTTTTCCTCCATCAGACAAGATCCAACCTCCGTTCTAACCCCATCTACTTCAGACACCTTCTGAAACCAGTCCTGCAAAGTAGGGTCACTTCTCTGCCTTTCAGCTATGTCCTCTGGGATTGTCATATTAAGAGGGCCCTCTGGCACCGGCAGCTCCTCAACCTGCACTTTCACACTACCCTCAAACTTACGTTTACGCCTTTCTTTTTTTGATTTGCGTATTTTCTCACTGGTCACCTCAAAGTCAACATCAGCAAAAGGCAATTCATTGAAGCTGGCTGCAGCACTTTGGGCTCGTGTTACTGCAAAACAGGGCTGAACTTGGGGAACCAAATCATAGAGAATGGGAAGATCTTGCCCTAGGACTACCTCATGTGGTAACTGGGAGGCGACGGCCACCTGCACAAAAAAAGTCTGCCCCTGCACTGTTAAGTAGATCTCTGCAGTCGGATACTCCCTAATTTCTCCATGCACACAGCAAACTTTAATGGAATTCTGGGTACTACATTCATCTTCAGGAACCAACCTGTCATGTACTAGCGTCTGAGTGCTACCAGTATCTACCAAGGCCTTAGCCGACTGACCATTCACAAGTACCGGTGTTAATATGTCTGCGTGACGTGTTTGCACAGACTCATGAGACAAAGTCTGTGGCGGGTAGGGGCGGGGAACATAACAAACAGCTGAATGCTTAACCTTCCTGGATGGACAACAGGGCTTAGTATGTCCTATCTCCCCACAATAGTAACATCTAATTTCCTGCTTGTTAATTCTATCCCCTTGCCTACCAGCAAAACTCATTTTACCTTGGGCATGACCACCCTCACCCCCAGACTTACTTGGCCATCTCTGACTTCGACCTCCAAAGCTGAGCTGGGCATCTCGACGTGCGGCCAGGTATGTTTCTGCCAGCCTGGCTGCTGCTTCGGCCGTGGCTGGATCATGCTCCTTAATCCACACTGCCATATCGGGGCTTATCATTTGCATAAACTGCTCCAAGATAATAAGCTCTGATACCTGCTGAATAGTAGATGTCTCTGGCTTTACCCATTTCGAAAAGAGATCTTTCAATCGTACATAAAGCTCACGGGGATTCTCGCCTGGCCGAATCTCTGAGGAGCGAAATCTTTGCCGGTAGATCTCTGCATTAATCTCATATTTCATAAGGATGGCCTCCTTAACTTTATCATAGTCCTCAGCATCATTTCCATCCATGGCTACATAGGCACCACGTGCCTTTCCTGTTAACAGGAGAACCAGTCTCACTGCCCAATCGGTTTTAGGCCATCTGCATGCAGTGCTCATCCTTTCAAAGGTTGTTAAGAACTGCTCAATGTCATCATCTCTGGTCAACGGATGTAATCTCGGCTCGATACGTCCTGATGATGTACTGTCTCCTGTTGGCACTGGGCTTGTTGCTATAGGCGTAGGCTGACTACCCCTTGGGCCCCTTCCACCCTGGATCTCAGAAACATGGTGTTGAATTTGTTGGAATTGGTGCTGCATATTTCGCCAACGCTGGTCTTGCCTCACCAATACTTGCTCCATTCGATCGTCACGGTCAGCTTGGGACTGCAGGAGAACTTTAACCAGGCCGGCCAGTTCTGACACCATCCCCTCTGCTGGGCTCGTTGCAGGAGTAGTTATTGCATCACCCCTGCTGGCAGCAGCTGTTGCTAGTGGTAACTCTGAAGAACTGGGCAGCTCCTGATTTATTCCCAACTGTTCATCTGAACCAGCACCTCGGTCTTGTCTGGTCTTGGGTGGCATGACGATCCCACTTCTGACACCACTTGTCATAGACTAGTTTAAGGATACAGTCTAGAATTCTTCAAACACCACATGGAGGACGTCAAATGCCAATTTGTAAGTTTATTTTTAAGTTCTTCCAAGCCAGTACAGTGCAAGGTGCTCACAGGTGCAAAATCATGATAATTCAAAAAGAAAAAAAACTTTAACATATACAAAATAATAACCTTGGATCAGGTATAACAATTATCAGAGAACTCAGCATATACTGCTCTTACTACCGCCAGTCATAGACTCAATTGCCCCCTTCCTTGTAACTGAATTTATACACATGGGTACAACCATTTGCCAGCAACAAATTAACCTGGGGAAGTATTAAGGTCATAAACAGGTATTACAAAACAAATAACAGTACTAGAAGATCAAAAACCCAATTTCCTTCCAACCACAAATTTAAATAGCAAAGCACAAACTTCATTTCACCAATAGTTGTATTAAGAAAACATCAATAAAATAATTAAAACAGTTATACCCCTTGACATCATACTTGGTATCTCCCACTCCCATGATGCAACACAGCACAAGTATAAAAAGTACAACAAAAGTTCACTCTAGTCTTTTACTCAAATCAAGATGGCCGCCACCATGCTTGCTGATCCAGGTAACAGTCCATAGTTTGAGGGAAGATTAAATGTCCATTAGGTTTGTGCTCAGGTGGCCAGTCTGAGACACCACAGTCTAGTTGAATATGTATGTTTGGGCAAATGTGGGTGTTATCCATCTCTTCCTTTGCTGGTACTTCAAGGTAAATAAAGAGTCTTTTAAAAACCAAGTATGTGCTCATGTGTTTCTAAAGGCCTAGCCAGGGAAATACAGGGAACAGAGGGCAGCTCTGTGACAAGGTCACTGGGGGTTTATTCAGAGAAACTGTAAGATCAAATGATCTGAGCTATGCTATATCTTTATGTCTGTCGATAAGTTAAGATCATTTCAATAAAGCACCCACAATGCAATGTTTTCGCAAACAGGGACAAGATGAGAAGATACAGAAATGAAGATAATACAGCAAATGGATTTTGTACTCTGGTGAAAGGTAAACTATCACTTATACCTCCTCCACCCCTCTGGCCCTGGAGAGAGAGAGAGATATAGAAAAAGATGGAGAGAAAGAGAAAGAGCGAGAGAGAGAGAAAGAGAGAGAGAATATAGATGGGGTCTAGTAAGCAGGAAACCTTCAGGGCAGCTATTAAAGACAAGAGCCAATCACCATTTTATCAGTTCTCTCTCTCTCTCTCTCTCTCTCTCTGTCCTTCACTTGCTTTCTATCTCTCTGTAGAAGTGAATGTGTTTATAGAGATGTGAATGTGCCACTGGCCCTCATTATTTCTCGTGCATGTAAGGATTGGAATAATTAATGACGGGTAGTTGAATTATTTGAAAATAATGCACACCCAAGGTGGTAATGCGGCACAACGCAAAGCAGAGTTACACCACGGGTGTGCATTATTTAAAATAATTCACAGGACCGGTGTCAATTATTCCTCTTATAACACGGTTACCACAGACATTGCTCTGGTTATTTTAAGTTATACCATAGGGCTGATGAATGCTTTATTCTGATTGGTTGAGAAATGTTCAATGCATTATTATTTTTTGATAAACACACACCTGACCTCTCAAATGTCTTAAAATAACCACCAGAGCAATGTGGTAACCGTGGTATAAGAGAAATAATTGACTCCAGTCCTATAAATTGTTAAAAATTATACCACGGGTCCGTTGAATGCTTTATTCCGATTGGCTGAGAAATGTTTCATAGGGGTTGATTACTTGTCTGTAAACTGGACACCTAACTTGTCAAATGTTTGTTGTAACCGTGGTATAAGAGGAATAATTTAATTATTTAAAAATAATGCACACCCGTGGTATAACTGTGCTTCGTGTCGTGCTTTATTACTACTTTGGGTGTGCATTATTTTTGAATAATACAACAGCCCGTCATCAGGTTTTCCTTACACATTTGACAGGTCAGTTGTGCATTTACAAAAAGTAATCAACACCCGTGGAAAATTTCTTAACCAATCAGAATAAAGCATTCGTTGTAAAATATATATAACTATATTATCAGTGGTGTTTAAAGACCTTTCATAATGAACTGTGTTGTTTTATTACCCAAGCCGTTTTTATCTCCATACACCGCCGGTCTCCTTACATGAAAGTCACTGTCATGTTTCTACAGTAGCCCTTAATGGACAAACTGTCTTAAAGAGTGCATTTAGTCCCTACTTTGTTTCAGACAACAACATGTTTGTCTGGTGACGGCTACCTTGTCCTGTAGCTTCTCTTTAGTGTTTCAAAGAGAAGGGTAATTGGGTGGACTGAGCCGTTGGTTTAAATGTGCAATCTCACCGCTAGATTTTGCTAAAATCTACAGACAGCAACGTTAAAGAGCACCGATTCATGATTTTACATTTCCTTTGGTGTGTAAGTGTGTATAAGTTCATGTTAAAGTACAAATAGGTAGTAAAGACGATATTAACTCCTGTCAGTAATGCATTGAGATAATCTTTCAAACATGGTAAGGAGCGTCACATTTCCAGCTGATGTCAGATGTATTTTTAGACCAATCACTACGTACAGATTAGCTGGCCAAACAAGGACACAGCACTCAAAATCATTTTAAAATGTACTATTTAAGTATTAATTTAACAGTATTTGGAATGGGATTCATTTAAGGGGAAAATATGTTTGTCATGTCTTTCTGGTCAACATAATGCTTATTCTAATGGTGCATTCACACCAGCCGCGGTAGAGGCAGCAAAAACGTGCTATTTACGCATAGTTTGACGCTTGAATATTTGAATTTACTCCCTTTATTCGCACGTGAAATTCTAGTCATTCGAGACATTCATGAAGAAATTCGCGTCATGGGAGGGACTTCTGCGACTTCGCTACTCTGCTCGCTTCCTGTAATCACGTCACTACTACAGCAAGGTTCTGATTGGTTAATGCACGCGGAAATCCACCGAAGTTCAGATTTTTCAACTCACACGTTTCCTGCGGCAACCCTCAATTTGCGCATTCTGCGGCATCGCACCGCGCATACCACGCCGCAGGATGCCTAATCGTGTCTGGAGCTTGCCGCATCTACCTTGTCTGGTGTAAACTCTGAATAACACTGTATCATGTGTTGTTATGTTTGAAATATGACCAACATCTTCTTCAACATGACATAAGTTGACTCTCTTTCATAAGTGAACTGTGCATTGAACTGAAAAGACATCAGTTCACAGAGACTAGAAGAGTCTGACCTCTCTCTCTCTCTCTCTCTCTCTCTCTCTCTCTCTCTGACTGTAAAGTGAGTCTGACAGTGGAAGTGGTCTCTCTCACACCTTTACCTCAGGGGCCGGTCACATTATGAAACAATTACCCCATTAATTGACACTTAATTAATCTAAAGTCAATTTAACCTTGACAGCATAACCTTGAGATCAACTTCAAGAGCAGACCTGGCAGGAGAGAGAGAGAGAGAGAGAGAGAGTTCTACATGAGCAGTCACACTTAAGCTGAGCTCCAGTTAAATTGAAAATTTTATGAAATTTTCTTTATACATTTTTACAAATCTATGTGAAGAAAGGACAAAAATCAACTATTAACAATAGGAGGAGGATTTTTGTAAGTGTGGAGAAATTTTTCGATCATCAGTTAATTTTACTTCAAAAGAAACAGACTTCTGAGGGAGAGAGATTTCATGTCAGCAGTCAAACTCAAGCTAAGCTCCTGATAATTTGAAATTTTGGGAATTTTTTTTCCACATCTATATCTGAAGGAAAGACGAACATTATTCGTTAACAATAAGAGGAATAACATCAACATCAGAGGAAAAACATTAACTTCAGATCATCAACAATTTTTTTGACTTCAGGAGGATTATATTTGACTGGATTTTGAGCATGGCCGATCATCTTTATTTGGTTAGATGTTTCTCAAGCTGGCAGTACCAGTGAAGGAGGTCAATATGTCTCATTTTCAATTGAGGAACTTTGGATTTTGATCAATATTTTAATATTGTGGATATTTTAGTACATTTTTGATATAGTCCACAAAAGTGACAGTTTATTTTCAGTTACTTGTTTACATTCTAAACTCAGTTATGGCCACTGCAGCAGGCAGGCCCCGCCCCTTTGTTTATCCTCAAAAGAGCTCTGAACACTCAAGACAGCTTCACAGACAGAAACAGATAAAGGAGAATCCTGAAACACTGTTTGCTGATTATGACCAGAATGCTATGTCTAACCTGCTCTTTTACACCGGAGAAACGACTTCATGGCATACAGCCTTCTGCCAACACTTCACCTTCACCACAAAAAGAGGCATTTGCAAAGGTAGACAAATCCTTGTATTCGAAGACTTGGAAAGAAAAGACGAGTCAAGAATTCTTTCTCTGAACCTGTACCAAAATGGCACCGTCATGATCCAGGGATCACAGGCTGCCCTCCAAGCATTTGCAGAGGATTTTATAGAAATTAGAAAACAAGCACAGCTTTACACCACACAAGATCCTAAAGCTCTGAATATCAACTCTACTCCTGCAAAAGACATACTAAAGAAGATAACTTCAACAGAGCCAGTTCAATCTCCTATGTCAAAAATGAAAGAAAACTTTTCACTTTTAGAAATAGAGTTGGTGGAACTAAAAGAATTAATATCATCTCATCTAAATGAGAAATGCATCTTGGAGCAACTTACAAAGGATTCGATGAATTTACGACAAGAGATTGAAAATATGCAGAAAAACAAGGAGCTGATGTCGAAAGAACTTCAACAAACCAAAGAGGAGTTGAGAGAATTAAAATCTACTATAGGAAGATATTTAACAGAAATTAAAACAGAAATGCAAGAAGAACTGTCGGCCTTAAAATCTGAACTCCAAAAGAGAGATGAACTCATTAATAGTATGAGGGAACGACTTCAAGTTTCATCATCTACAGATTCATCGGATAAACATTTGAGCCATCATCTAGAGATTCCTACTGACCATCAGCAATCACTTGTGGAGGATGTGGAGCCTTATTGCTCAGCAGAATCAGAGTTTCAAGTTCACAGCACTGCATCTGGAGATAACTCGACTCAATCAGAAGCTCTCATCCTAATCGACTCCAATGGAAAATATTTAAATGAGGAAATGTTACTTCCAAAAATGAAAGCAAAGAAAATCTGGTGTCCAAACACAAGAAAGGCTCTTCAGATTTTGTCTGATAAAAATCTGAATGAAACATACAAGCACATTATAATCCACACAGGGACAAACGATTTACGAGCAATGAAGGGTCATGTGGCTCCTATGATCAAAGAGGTGGTCATCAAAGCTTCAGAAAGATTCCCAGACAGTAAAATAACTCTGTCCACATTACTGCCAAGGTGTGATGTTCCATTTAATGTAATCCATGGAAACAATGCAGAAATCTCTAGAAGCTGTGCACTCTTTCCAAATGTTCATCTCGCTCACCATAAGGACTTAAGGCCTCATCACATGTACGACCATATCCACCTCAACAAGCAAGGAGTACAACTCTTTGCAAGAGTACTGAAGAAGACAGCACTTGGTAACAATAGAGGGAACATCAGGAACATACCCAGCAAGAACAGCTATCAATCACAAAGAAGTCGTCATCATCCTCATCCAAACACCAGACAAGATTTAACAGCTGAATTACAACACGAGAGCTACGCAGCAGCAGTTCAGCATCCACAAAACCCAGCAGCATCTGAACTCAATCAAATAAGACATCTTCTCAACATCGTCTGCTCCAAACTCATAAAATAATCTACAAGTAATATACATACACACTTTTCCATATGAAATCGTTTAAAATTAGTAGTTGGAATATACAAGGTTTACATTCTTCAACGTTTGGAAACAAAACCTTAGACCAGGACTTGCTTAGCAGTATAAAAGATTTAGACATTGCTATATTTCATGAGACTTGGTGTCGAAATAATGAGAATTTACACTGCCCAAAAGGATACAGAGAATTGATTGTACCATCACTTAAGAAATCGCAAATAAGGTGTGGTCGTGATTCAGGTGGCATACTCATATGGTACAAAGAGAACCTAAAACACATGATCAAAATGATCAAAACTGAAAATTCATTGATTTGGCTTGAAATAAGTTCTATAATGCCACAAAGCAATCTTTACATCTGTGCTGTTTATGTTCCACCTCATGACTCTCCTTATTACCAAGATCAATGCTTATATTTCCAATCTAAAGGAAAAATTCTCATACATGGTGACCTAAATGCAAGGACTGGAAAAGACATTGATTATATAAATACTACAGATAATGGTCACATATTTGGGGACATGTTATTTCAATCAGCACCAGTCATTAGTCCACGAACAAGTTATGACAACATCATTAACAAAAATGGGAAGCAGTTGTTAAACCTTTGCAAAAATCTAGGGCTGTATATTATAAATGGCAGAACCAGGGGAGATTCGTTTGGTAGATTCACTTACTGTTCCAGTTTAGGAGCAAGTGTGGTAGATTACTCAATATCAGACATTGACCCAAACTTTATTAACGCCTTTACAGTAAAACCTCAATGTCCAATTTCTGACCACTGTCAAACTGTGCTTTACCTGAAGCAGACACGTGAAATGGTCGAGCTTTCTCCCCTCATCCATGAAAAACTCTCCCCATTAGAACCCAAACTCAAATGGACTCAATCTGACGCTGAAAGATTCAAGGAAAACATGAGTAGTTCTGTAACACAAGAAATGCTGGATGTCTTTATGTCCACAGATTTCACCCCAGATATTAATGGTATAAACGCAGCAACATTCCAATTTAATCTTATATTTCAAACTTTAGCCATCTTAACTAATGTCAAACAACAAAGCAAACATAAAATAGAGATCGGAAAAATAAAAAAGGATATATGGTTTGATAATGAATGTAAATTACTCAGAAAAAACCTTCGACAACTTGCCAACAGAAAACATAAAGAACCAGCCAATCAGACAATACGACTTGAATACGCAAACTGTTTAAAAAATTATAAAAAACTAATTAGCAAAAAAAGAGATAAATTTTATGAAACTAAAATTAATGAAATTGATGAATCTATCGACCAAAACAACTTCTGGAATCTCTTTAAAAAATCTGAAAGCCCCAGATCAGACATACTACTCCAGAGTAACTCAATTTGGAGATCTTATTTTAAAACGCTTTATCAAAAAACTGAGCCAACAGACCTTAACCAGGCCCAAAATAAAATAATGGGAAAATTTGAAGCTTTAAAGAAAACAATAAAAAATTATCAAAATCCATTAGATACATCTATTACAATACTAGAAATAGCAGAGCACATAAAAAATCTAAAAATAAAAAAAGCTTGTGGACAAGACAACATCTGCAATGAAATGCTGAAACTCAGCAGTCCTTATATAATCCAAGCGATGGCAAAATTATTTAATTTAATTCTATGTTCTGGTGACTTTCCTGAGATCTGGTCTAAAGGACTGATCACACCTATTTATAAAAAAGGAGATAAATTTGACCCTAATAATTACCGCGGGATGTGTGTAGGCAGCAACTTAGCAAAACTTTTTTGCAATATTCTAAACAACCGCGTAGTGACATTCCTTACAAAACACAACATCCTTAATAAGTCACAAATTGGCTTTTTACCCAAACACCGCACATCAGATCATATTTACTCTCTCCATACTCTAATTAACCAAAATATTAAGGGAAAGCAAAGGAAAATATTTACATGTTTCATTGATTTAAAAAAAGCTTTCGACACTATTTGGCATGATGGATTATTATACAAACTATTACAAATTGGCATTGGTGGAAAAACATTTGATGTTATACAATCCATGTATAAAAAAAGTAAATGTGCGGTAAAACTTGGGAATTTTAGAACTGAATTCTTCCATCAGGGTCGTGGAGTAAGACAGGGATATTTTTTACATCAATGAGTTGGCTGAAGCTCTAGAAGCTCTAGATCGCTCCAATATCCCCGGTCTATCTCTATACGACTTGGAAATAAAATGTCTGTTATACGCAGATGATCTGTTTTTGATATCTCCCACAGCTGATGGGCTTCAAAAAAGTCTAACACTGCTGGAACAGTATTGTAAGGAATGGGCACTGACAGTAAATTTAGACAAATCCAGAGTCATGGTGTTTCAGAAGAAGTCCAGGTCTCAGGAAAACAAATACCAGTTTACATACAGAGGAGAGACTTTAAAACACAGCACAAATTACACATATTTGGGCATTGAGATCTCAGCATCAGGAGGTTTTCATCTGGCTGCAAAAGCTTTGAGTGAGAAGGCTCGGAGAGCATTTTTTTGCCATAAAGGCACAATTTGGCCGATTACATTTAACATTAAAAAAAGGGTTAAAACTTTACCATGCAATCATTAAACCCATTTTACTCTACGGTAGTGAAATCTGGGGACCGGTCTTCACAACTGGGATAAAAGTGTAATAGAAAAAACACAATTGGAATTTGCTAAAAATATATTAAGAGTGAATAGAGTGACTTCAAACAATGCCTGCAGGGCTGAACTGGGTTTATATCCACTAAAAATTGAAATCCAGAAAAGAGCTGTTAAATTCTGGCATCACCTCCATCAATCTGATACTCAGTCTATTCAATATAAAGCCCTCCTTGCCAGTGAAACCCCCACAGTTTCTCATCCTCTAAATACGCATGTGCTGAAACTAATTCATGAAACAAAAGATATATCTGACCACAACATTTACAAAGAAATTGACAAAAATTTAAAGCAGAATTATGATAGAATACTAGAAAATAATATTGCCCTCCAAACCAAACTTCAATGTTATTCAAACCTAAACAGAACCACCAAGTTGGCAAATTACTTAACAATAAAACAAGTAAAAGAAAGACAAATCCTTTCAAAATATCGACTTGGCGACCATGAATTAGCCATAGAAAAAGGAAGACACAAACAATCTTGGATACCAAGAGAACAACGATTATGCCAACATTGTGATCTTAATGAAATAGAGGATGAGATGCACTTTCTTCTTGTTTGCCCAAAATATAAATCCACAAGGGAGTTCTTTTTTGCCAAATTTGAAAACTTGAATTGTTCATTTTTTACTTTAAACAATCCAGAAAAACTCCAATATTTGCTTGGAGAAGTTGATGTAGCAGCAAAATTAGCTGCAAAATATGTATATACAATCCACAGTTTAAGAGATGTTTAAGATATTTTGTTTTATTTACATGTCTGTATAATTAATATGTTTTTAGAATCAATTGTAATCATCTGCATTGTTGTATTTATGTTGATTTTGTTATAGATGTCTATTCTTTGTATGTATGTATTTATTTAAAATGCTTTGGCAATATATTACCTAAATGTCATGCCAATAAAGCTACTTGAACTTGAACTTGAACTTGAGAGAGAGAGAGAGAGAGAGAGAGAGAGAGAGAGAGAGAAATGAAGCGAGAGCGAGGTTTCAGATCAAATCTATAGAGTAAGGGTGTGTTTCCCAAAAGCAAGTGTAGTCCCAAGTTCTAAGGTAACCAGTAAAGTTCAGTTAAATTTATGGCCATTTCCATGCTTTTAGGAAACACCCCTCAGATTGTTATATAGGATGAACCTCTTCTGATGTGAGCCAGTACAGCATTACTCACAAAACATCATATTTATAACAATCCTCCCAGAGTTAAAATTAATCCATCAGTTTGTCTAATAATCACTAAATACCTCACATTCAATCTCACTGACAGACAAAGTTCAAACATGAGAACATTCAATTCAACATACTTTATCTTCACAAGGTTTAAACACAAATGTCGATGAGACGAGACCTCAAATGAGACAATAACTCAAATGAGACTCTAATAAAACATGCTACTGAATATCTCAAAACTGATCTTCCTAAAAATCATATAAAGACATTTTTCAAAACACTATTTTTTTTTCTTTATTATCCCCCAGAAAAACTTTAATTCATAACACTCTCTCTCTCTCTCTCTCTCTCTCTCTCTCTCTCTCTCTCTCTCTCTCTCTCTCTCAATCTCTCTCTCTCTCAACCATACAGCAAGAGTAGTGAGAGAATTGTGGGTAAATTTGTCTCCTGTTTGTTGCCATGACAAGACAAAAGCTCTGCCTTCACGCTTAGCTGAGTCTGTGTGATTAAAGAAACGACAAGCAAAACCATCTGCCTGTCACACTCATCAGTCATCACACACATTCAACATCAGCAGCACTCCATCACTCCTGCTTACACACACACACACACACACACACACAGAAAGAGAGAGAGAGAGACACCCAAACAAATAGTGAGAGAAAAACACATCAATAAAAAACAAACTCCAGTTCATGTGCAGTTGACAAGAGTCAGAATTATAGTAACAACTGGAGTTTACAACCAGTCTCTAAACGTACACTTTTACACTTTTATAAAAGCATTTTAACTTGACGTTGTAATGACAGGATACATGAAGGAGTAAAATGACAGGAGATAATAAGTCTTCATGTTACACAGGTATGTTGTAGCAGATGCTATTCTGCAATGTTTTGCAAGAGAATTTACTTATAAATCAATTCTACATACATACATGGAGACTGACCTCCAAAATAATGCCCCATAGGTCATTAATACAAACATCTTATTATGATGCACAGTAACGTTTGAGGGATAAACGCCATCTAGTGGCCAACAGCTTATTACAACCTGTGGTTATGTTTCAAAGTTGTTTGCCTTACGCGTCAGATTGAGACGCATTTAATTCTCTGCAATTGGAAAAGTAGAAATGGTTTAAAAGATATTTTGGAGCATCGAAAACCCCAGCACTACCCTAAACCAAACCATTTCACTCAATCTCAACCATATAAAACATAACATGCAAGTAAAACAGTCACGGGTATTTATTGCATAAATTAATAAACGTGTGTTGCAAACCTTGCAAACTGAAGTCATAAAATCAATTTATATGAAGACCTCAGTAAATGCAACGAACAGTCAGGTCTCTTAGAGCTTGATGCAATCACTGAGGAGAGCCAATAGCGTTTCACATCCTGAGCTGATGTAATGATGCAATGAATGATAAGACACACGAGAGCCAATCATATTTCACAACTAAACATGACATACAGATCTAAGTTTTTAAGGTGGATAGTGATCGCCTTGTGTCCTTTCCTCAGATAAATCAATAAATGTAATAAATAAATAAATGTAATAAATACTCCTGCTGATTTAAATTTAAAATCATATCCCAGTACATGTCGTCATTGCCAAATTATACTCCAGTATATTAAGTTTTACCTGCTGCCGGTAAATGTGCTAATTTAATAAATGCATCTTTGGGTTGTATTCGGGGGAAACGACCTAAACAATCATACGGGATAGGTTGCATTTCAACATCTTGAGCGTTGCCATAGAAACGATTAATCCTAAAGATGCCAACAGCTCGAGTAAATCTACTTATTTTCCATAAAGTTGGACAGTATTTCTGTAAACCATTTACTGCTACACAGATCAACAGCTGTAATAGTGGAGAAACAGAAGAAACTTTAAATCTTTATTTAGGGATGCTCCGAATGTTTGCCAGCTGAAATTATCCAGACAAAAGAGCAAAAAATAATTTTCGATGTTTGGCTGAACAAATGAAAAGGTCAAATACATTTTACCGAATAATGAGGTCTTTGATGACGCAATCGAATGTAACCAGCAAAGAGTAAGAGACGCGCAAATGCAGCAAACATGTTAGAAAAAGCATTTTAAAGAGTCAGAGAAAGACACAAAATATACAGCAAGTTTTAATTATCATTTAAAATCAAGACATCCTGAACACCATACAGTGTATAAGAAAGACACAGCAGCGATCCTGGTTATCTGCTGAATGCACAAGCACGGAGAACGAGAGACTTTAGATCTTCATCTCATGTCATTGAACAATGAAGAGCGTCAGCAGTACGTAATAAAAACTTCCTATTACCAGTAAAGTCCTACAATGACAAACACGCTCATATTAAACCAGAAATAAACCATTTATTAACAATTTTGTAAGAAACCTTTTCTGTCATCTCCTTTTAATCTTGCCACCGTCTCTCTCTCTTCTTCTTTGCTCGTGCTTGACCGCGTGTCCGCTGCTCAACATACAGTGCTGCATAAGCGTTGTTGTAAGTTTCTTAAGGCAGAGTAATGAAAAGGTTATTTGCATTTTATGCGGGAACAGAAGATGGATTAATATCCGTTTAGCCAAGACTCATTTAAGTGTTCGAATGTCCACATAAGTCGATCTACAGCTATCTGATCAGAGAAGTGACCAGGTGTATAAAGGCCTTATAATGACTGCTGAAATGTAAAAATGTATAATGTAAAATAAATATATCAAAAAGGACATTCTAAAAATGTAACTTGTGCTATGGTGAATTATTATTTTTTGATTGTTTGGTATTCGTCACGAGTTTTTAATTTTATTCAACTTCGGCCAAGAATTTTCCTTTCGGTGGATCCCTAAATGGAAACTTGAGTCTTGAGGTTTGTTAGTGGCACTGAGATACAGACACACAACACACCACAGGACCACACGCTTGCAACACGTCCGACAAACGTCTGCGTCACTCCAGAATGTGATTCTGACCTAAGGCTTCCTCATAAGTGTTGAGAGAGAGAAATTTAAAACCAGTGAAGCGGTCTGCAGTGAGAGATCATTCCACCCAAAACTGCTCAAGCTGAAAATTCCTTTGGGAGCTTCCGCAAGGAAACCGTCAGATGGATAAATAATGACAGCGCTGGTGCACAGACAAAAACAACAACAGCAACATCTTACAGAGAGAGAGGAGAAGAAGCCGAAGCTTTGGCTGAAGTCTGCACGTCTCTTCTTACTTCTCTAGCGGTCTAACACAGCTACTTTTATCCTCTGGACTCTATTATCTCCTCTCTCGCTCGCTCCGTCTGTATCATCTGAAAAACACAGTCAGCACCGAAGCACAGACGAGCCCTCGGAGACGCCGGGAAGACCGAACTCATCCCTCATCCTGAGATCCTCCACCACCGTCCATCCCTCTCCTCTCGCATCCCATCTGGGCCTGAATATCGATTAAGCGTAAAGAGAGATTGAATCTCTCGGTCGGCGGTCGGACCCCTGAGGGATCTCCAGTACAAAGAGTCATGACTTTTACTCTGCAACCATCGGCCCCTTAACTCAAACCAACCGCATTTACAAGCACTTCGCTGGATCTCCAGTTAGTAACCAGATTCAAAATCACTAAATGCTCAATGAAGCACAGTGACAGGAATTTTCTGATTTATTTCAGATGAAAAATAACTTTGCTGCAGATGTATTTCTCAACACATCTGAAGTAAACTTCAATAATCTTTAGACTAAACTTCAAAGTTTATCCTCAGAGTTTAGCTGACAAACAGTAAAGAAATGATTTATAATGCTGGTGTGGGTGTGTGTTTGTGTTTAGATTACTTCATCAAGAGGAAGGACTCTGTAAAAAAGAGCTTACTGCCTTGATTTATGAGATGATATTTTTCAGCGTCGTCTCTTGTTCTGATGACTGGACAGTATAAAGCAAACTCTCTCGAGCGCACAGATAGTCAAGGTAAGAACGGCCCGGGAACCAAAGCAGTTACACATCAAGACCCTGAAGTGCCATGTTGAGCTACAACACACACTAAAGTGTAAAAACACACACACACACACAGAAGTGCACACAGATGAGATCCAGTAAATGCAAACACAAGCTGTATTTCACAGTACATAACAGATATCTACCATTCTTTAGTCTTTGTTATAGTCACTTTTCTCTTTCAGCTTCAATAGTTTACAGTAATAAATCATTTTGTTCTGATGAACACCATGGAAGATATTTTGAAGAATGTTTGTAATCAAATCGATCAAAGGCCCCACTGATTACTATAGTAAAAAAAGAAAAAGAAAACAATACTATGGAAGTCAATGGGGCCTCTGATTGATTTGGTTTAACATTCTTAAAAATATCTTCCATGGTGTTCATCAGAACAAAGATATTTATAAAGGTTTGTTACAACATGACAGTAAATGATGACAGAATTCAAATGTTTGGGTGAACTATCCCTTTAACAGTTACTTAAAGTGGACATTTAATAAAAAAATCTGTCTTTTTCCATGTTTAAGTGCTATAATTGGGTTCTATCTAGAAAATGTGAAAAAGATCAACTCATGGTTTTGGTAAACCATTCTCTGAAAGCATGTGAAAAAAATAACTTATTGAAATTTGGCTCCCCTTGTGATGTCAGAAGGGGATCTTATTATAATAATACCGCCCCTTAATCTGCAATATCCAACCACAGCACTGATATTTAGTGCAGAGAGATTAAATAATTCACAGCACAATTGAGTTTTAATTTAAACAAACCATTTGTTTGCATTTCATCAGCTCATTTGCATTTTAACGACACACCTAAAACATCACATTTTTGCTCACACCTACAAAGTGGCCATTTTAACATGCTATTATAAATGATCTATGAGGTATTTTGAGCTAAAACTTCACATACAGAGTCTGGGGACATCAAAGATTTATTTGACATATAAAAAATATTGTGTCTGCATCTTGCTGTGATTTGGTCAAGCACTCGCGTCTGTGTTTGCACACTTTTGTAGAGTTTGTTTTGAGTCTCAGATTAATAAACGTTCTTGAAATGATTTAAACAACCACATGAACCACTGTGACCCTACAACACAGAAAGATTCAACACAACTCAAAACACTACTGAATGAGTGCACGCACAGAAACACACGTGCACACACACACACACACACACACACACACACACACACACACACACACACACACACACACACACGCAGACACACACGCAGACTCTCATTGTAATTCGTGAATTCTATTAGTGTGGGCCCTGCAGTGAGCCTGCGCTTCACGAATAAATAATGCTAATGACGATGATCGCTCACACTGTCACATACACTCTCAATAGCTCTCCCCAGGGGCCACGGGACCCCAACACACATAGGAGTGTTTGTGTGTGTGTGTGTGTGTGTGTGTGTGTTCCAGAGTCTAACACTCTAATTGCTCCCAACCCTGAAGCCCTCCATCCCTAAAGGCCATCTAATCATGTGTGTGCATGTGTGTGTGCGTGTGCGTTGAGGATTTCTAATAGCTCCACATGCATTCAATCACTTTGTTTCTAAACTCTGTAATATCTGTGTGTGTGATTAAATGAGTTTCTTATTTACTGTCAGTTTAATGTTAGTGATTCTCAGCTGATGACTGAGATCAAGAGAGAGAAACTCAATGCATTTAATGAGATCAACTTTTAAAACAGAGGAGATAACATCAGATATGCTTTGTTGTTTATTGGCCATGTGTTTCATTAAACTACAATATTAAGTTACATTTTTTTGTTTATTCTTTACATCATTCCAGTGTTCCAGCAGCTATATTCATGGCAAGAACTGATGAATCCACACACACATTGATGGAGGGGCAATTTAACATCTCCACTTCACCTAACCTGCATGTTTTTGGCCTGTGGGACACAGAAAGGCCACCTGACCTATCCGGGCTCAAACTGGGGACCCTCTTGCTATAAGGCAACAGTGCTAGACTCTACATTCTGATGCACTCTTAGAAACGATGTGTAAATTTTTTACACATCATTGTGCGGTAAGCTTTTAACACATTATGTGTACTTTTAACACATTATGAGTCATTTTAACACATTTAACACGTTAAAAGTAACACAAAATGTGTTGTTTCAATAATAACACAAAGATGGGTGGATTCTGGGACAACGCATTTAGTGTGTTGTCCCAGAATTAACACTAATGTGTTGTTTTTAACACATTCGTTCTAAGACTTTGGGTTATTTTTAATCCAACGCTCTGTCAATTTTGGACCGAACATATTTTGGGTTAATAACCAATATTTTCCAATATTTACCCATCATTGGTCAATTTAAAAAGAACCCAGCAGAATTTAGAGTATACCCACTGTGCCATCCCATTTAGTTCAGGTTCATCTGTCACTTAAAGGGACACTTTTCCGATTTGCATTAAGCTTTGTATCGTTAGAACCCCAGTCATGTTTTTGAATGGTCATGCATCATTCCCTCAGTTTCCCCTGAGACAAGAGAAATACAGATTTCAGTGTTGCACTTCCTTCTTTCAATGATGTAAAAATCGTCATTTTGCATAATTGAAAGAAGGAACTGTTGTATCTTTGTCTACAAAAATATATCAGAAACATATCAGAAACTGAATGAAGCTTGCTCCTATGCAAACTTTGTACCGTATCTGGAGAGCAGCGTCCTGGATAGATATTTTAGAATTCTAAACTGGAAGCGACAGCCAAAGCCTGCAGGGATAAATGGACGTATGACTATAAAGTGAGCTTGTCTATTTTCTTTGTTATACTAACGTGGCATTTATGTACACAATAGCATATCTGAGCGGTGTTCCGATTAATGGGAGTGGCTTGCAGAGCTGTGCATTGTGGGAGTTGTAGTTTTCCATACAAATGTGCCCTAAAGTCACGCTCTGTCTTTTCTTGGTCAAATAGGCACAAAATTCTTTTTATCAATGAAAATTCCCTTTAATGAAAGTCAATCAACTTAAATTTAAGAGCAAACATATAGACAATAAAGCAGCTAAATAATTATGCACATAGGTTGTCCAATCAAGTTTATGGTGATATATGAAGAGCTCAGACGCAAAAACCGCTAAACAACACCTCTGTCAAAAAATAAAACCGCTTAATCCCGGCCTCAAACCATTCAGAAATACTAGTTTATAGGCAGAATCCATTAAAAGCCACAACGTTTTTTAAGCAAAGTCCTCTAAGTGCACAGAAAAAGAATTGGATGAACGACAGCGTGTGTATGAGTTGGATTCAGTTGTTGAGCTGCATGAGTTTTTTTCACAGGAGCTTAATCCTGTATATATATTGACTGAATTTTTGATCCTTTTATCTTTATTCAGGAATGACACTAAAGAGTGACTGGAGACATTTTAAAGGTGGAGATATTTGTATGAATGTAAAGGGATTTGCAGCTAAAGACAATCAAATATGTTAAATACCAACACTATTAAAGATGTCTGTAGAAATTACAGTATTACAGTATTTCCCAGTAACTTACTGTAGATATAAATTGATGTTATTTAATGAACATTAAACATTAACAAGTCTTTATCTTTACAGAATAAAACTATAAAATATCAGCCTCATGCAAAGCATTCTGAAATCAACATTTTCTGTTTTTTCTTCAGATTTTGTTTCCCAGAATGCTTTGCATGAGTCTGTTATTGTATAGTTTTATTCTGTAAAGATAAACATTTGTTAATGTTTAATGTTCATTTAACTAAAACTACAGCAATATTTTTACAGTGAATGAAATGATTAAACTGAGATTTGTAAAAAAATAATGCATTTCAATGACTGACTAATAACCGTTTCATTCCCATTAAAGTGAAATTGCTGAACACAAACATAAGAGTCTGATGAAATGCTCATTTGCACTTATGAGCTCCTATATTTGTGGGATTTCAGTATTGTACAGCTTGTTTAGTGTAATCCAGTATAACCGAGTCCTGAAACCAGCTGAGCAAAAGTATGTCAGGCCAGAAAAGTCATCTAACAACAGAGAAAAGATGAGAGACAGATTTCTCTTTGTCTGTCGTCCATGAAGGGGTTTGACAGCTCGTCATCATCGTATTGTTTTGACTGTCAGTATGACTGCAGGTGAATCACATCACTGACACATAGACCATGCAGACAGCAATATACAACATCACACGCACATACACACAAATGCATACACACACACGCACACGCACGCATGCACGCACACACACTCTCCCTCCCGTCATCTAATGAAACTCAATTTCATTACCTCACTACATAAAAACCACAGAAATATCGTTCACGAGCTGGAGCTGCAAAACCATTGAGAATCTATGAATAATGAAGATTAATAAGCATACAAATCATATTAGATAATTCAATTCTGTGCTGGTGAAAAATGAGACAGAAGAAGAAGAATTATTCTTCCACAATTTCCCAAAGAGTCTCGTCAGAGATACAATATTATGCCTCATAGATTAAACCATTACAGTCAGGCACGGCAAACCACACACACACACACACACACTCACAAATAAAATAAAATAAAAGGAGGGACGGAGAGATTGAAACAAAGAGCAAAAAGAGACAAGAGGAGAAAATAAAAAGGGCCGACAAATACTTGCACAAAGCCAAGCGATAACACGGCGCCCCCTAAAAACCATGTAAAAGTCTCTCATTTCCTGCCTGTAATGTTATAATGCATTTCATGTCTTTAAGAGAGGAAAGCAAAGAAAAGGGCGTAATGGTGCAGATGAGAGGCTGAAACAATGTGTTCAATCAATATCTGCTCGATCGCACGCTGCCACTGAAATACACTTAATCCATTATTTTTAACCACATTTACAACATTTCTCTGAGTCTAAAGGTGGAGATGGATGAGTCTACCTCCAAACCCTAATGTGATTTGGAGCATCGGAGGACAGATGAAGCTCTGAATGCAATCAGAAGGCAGATCGCTATAAAAATGTTACCCATCATGCACTGGGGTAAATTTGTGTTACACAAATAAGATGAAAGATGGGGTTTTGAGTCAATAAATACACCGTCTGAAAGAGGAAAATGCTTTTAACCCTTACAAACAGCAATCAGAGAGGAACTCGCTGTGTTTGGAGTGCTCTGAAGAGAAACATACACACACACACACACACATATATATATATATATACTGTATATACACTATATAGACGTCTGCTGTATTCTGTACTTTTATGTGTGATGTTGTACACTAGTTAACATCGGTACTCAAGATAAAATATTGACAGTAAACATAACTTACTCCAGCAAGTAATTCACTTAGTGGTCCACCTGTAAGATGACAGTGACCGAACAAACACATCTGTGTGATGAATTCAGTATTTTGTTTTCTGATGATTTTTAAAATTCAGTGATAAATGAAACCGATAAATGCCACTGAATCAGTCAAAACATTACAAATCGAAAGCGTCTTAAGTTACTGATCTTTGACTTGTGTGTGTGATTCAGCAAATTTGAATAGTTCAAGAATATGAATAAGAAAACATATTTTTGACCATTGATGGACTGATTGTACTGTACGTCTTCATCCAAAAAAACTACATTTGTACTGGAGCGCTGGAGAGAATTACAGATCTACTGTAACACAACTAGGGTTGCAAAATTCAGGACATTTTCAAGGCTGGAAACTTTCCCTGGGAATTAACAGGAATATATGGGAATTAACAGGAAGAAACTGGGCATTTGAAAAGATTGCAGAGTTGCTTATAACAGAAAACTTAAATGTAGTTAAAAAATCTTGCCACAAACAAGATGATTTAATGCAATTTCAGTTGAATTTCTACCTTGCACATTTTTTCAGTCACATGCACACAGCACACGGCTTACTGAAGGACCACTGAAGCCACACCCCCTCAAATGTCCATCTTCACATCTATTCACGTAAATAAATGTGCTGTGTGTAAGCTAGTGTCCAACACACACACACACTCCCTTTGAAATAAAAAAAATCCTCCATATATCACTTAAAATGGGATTAAATCCATTTTCAGGCCTTTAACTAGCAAATACCTAAATGTGTTATACAGTAGCTAACTAGCCAGTTAATCAGATATCTTTAATAATGTAATTATTATAATTAAAGTTCATCTTCCAAATAAATCAGTCAAAAAAATGTTTATTTATGTTGTATATGATATAGTTGATATAAATTACCCTACATTTCCAAATAATTCCCATAAATGGCCCTAAATTCCTATTATGTTTCCAATTTGGAAAATTTCCAAAATTTCCCAGGTTAAGTTCCCATGGAAATTTACCAGAAACATTCCATCCCTTAGCAACCCTAAATAAAACCGATTTTCATAACAATGCAAAATTTAATTTAATTATTAATTGAATTTGTGCAATTTTTTAAGGTATGCAATTCATGTTCAGGTTGATTTAAAACACATGAGATACACCTAGAAAACACTTCATATTTTTCATTACAAACAAAAACGATACTGTAATGGATCAAATGCACAAAAATTAATTATGTTAAATTTAATTAGGGTCAGACAAACTGAGAAATTGTTGATAAAGTCAATAGAGTGAATGTGTGGTTGACACACACACACAGCATGATGGGATATGTTACTGTCAAAAGTCTGTGTTAAAGTATTGATGCGGGGGGGGAGAGAGAGAGAGAGAGAGAGAGAGAGAGAGAGAGAGAGAGAGAGAGAGAGAGAGAGAGAGAGAGAGAGAGAGAGAGAGAGACAGACATAACCTGTTACTATAGGGACAGAACTGCACTTTTTAACATCATGACCAACTTATACACAAATTAGGGAAACATTTTTCACCCAATTAACAAACCAACACAAACATTTTAACCAGATTCAACAAAACGACAAACTACCATATACATTACATACATACATACATAGATGCATACATACTTACATACATACATACTTACATACATACATGCATACATACATACATGCATACATACATGCATACATACATACTTACATACATACATACATACATACTGTAGAGGGAGAAAACTCAAACCTGGTTGTAAGGTACGTCAAGTCCTGTCATGACAAAAGTGACACCCCAGATATGAGTGGACTGAGGTGCTCTGGAGTTTATTGTCTGAGACAGAACCACAAACAGATATAATCAAAACAATGTGACACAAAATGACAGGGCTTTGTATTATCTTATCTTACAGACCTCTACTTTAATAACTTTCTATAACATGCATGTGTTTGTAAATAAGTATGTTTCTATGCTTTGTCAATGTAAAGACTCTTACATGAATCCTGAATGTTAAAAAGTTTCGGATTGTGATTAAAGGCGCATCAGTGACACCTGCTGGTTGATGTGAATATAAGAAATATACTGACACGTTGTTTATATAACGGCAGGGGACTTTCTACAGAGACAAATCTACTTTCTAAATAACCTAAATATCCTTTCAGTTTTATTCAGAATTAAATGTAATGTTTTGATTCAGCCTAGTTTGATAATTTCAGTAGCCGCTCTCTGCTGTGGCACAAACTTCACCAACCTGTTCTTCCAGATCATTCCACGGAGTTTATATTTATGACAGAAAACAAGTGGAGATGTTCTGAAGAGTTGAGTTTGTTTCTCTTTGATGATGACAGAGGTCAAAAGTGAAGTGTGACACACGTCTGATCTCTGACCTGTGCACTGAGATTTGCCATCAACAGGAAGTGATCCGTGTCTGACGGCTGCTGCTGTTCCCCGATCATGTGACCACTCAAGCTTAGCGGTTACCTGTGCCAGCATCAGCCAATCCAATGACAGATACAGTCACTGACTGTGTGTCGCACATACTTATAAGCCTCCGACAGACACACAGACAGACAGATGGGGAGAGCCAGACAAACACACAGAGAGAGAGAGAGAGAGAGAGAGAGAGAGAGATTGGGATAGAGAAAAAGTCAGACAGATGGGAGGAAAGAGAGAGAGAGGATCTGTCTATGTGTGTTGTGCATTATTTGTGAGTTTGTATAGATGTTTTTAAAGAGAACCTATTTGAAAGCTAAACAAGGTTATTTCTATTTGGTATAATACAATGTGTTTGTGTAGTCTGGGTTTCCGCATGCTGCCTTTCACGCAAATGTATTCACGCTGCAAGTCTAGCATGGAAACTATGGACCTTTTTTGCCCCTGAAATAGGGAACCAATCACAGAACGGGGAGGGGGCAGCGAGACGATGACGACGTCTATGTGACACACTGAAGCAGTTTTGTTATTTGTTATAACACGGCAGCAGACGCAAAGTAACTTTTCAATTGCAGCCTTAAATGGTGTTCTAAGTAGTTTTAAACGCAAGCTTATTAAAAAAAAGACCAACTTTTGGCGTTAAACAATTTTATATCCAAGAAGGATGTTTGTATATGGCAAGACATAACCACAGAGTTTTATAAAACCAACCTACTAGACATCGTTATAGACGAAGTACAATTAACTTATAAATGGTAAGCTTTCAGCTGTGTGCACACGCACCGATAAAAGTCATTTACGTTTGAATTGATGTCGCTATACATACGTCATCTGGTATAATTGAAACGATTGGCTATGAGCTACGTACAGACGCATTGGATAGACATTCGTAGTGCCCAATAAACGGCTCTGGGCATTCGTAAACCACGCCTCAAATACGAGAACATGAGCATATGGTTCCCAGACCACGTCTCAATCTCCATAAGACTGCTCTGGTGTTAGCCAAGCTAGTGTTTGTGTGCTTTATGATTAAAAAAACACATTCTTTTCCACATATTGTACATTTTGTAGCTCCAGATATCCCTGCCTTCCTCAAACGCTCAGAAAAGCTGTGTCTCTGATTGGCCAGCTAATCTGTACGTTGTGATTGGTCTAAATACTTCTGACGTTAGCAGGAAATGTGACGCTCCTTACCATGTTTAAAAGATTCGCTCAATACAATGCTAACAGGAGTTAACTTACAGGCTGTGAGTCAAAGCGGGAGGAATTATGATAATGCCAATCTTTACTACATCACTAAACTGTTGCCTACAATCTGTGTTTTTGTTGTAGTCCAAGAAAAGAGATTTACATTATAGATGATAACTCACGTCATCATTTACTTTTGCATATCGTTAACATGAGCTAATACACACTAAAGGAAATATAAAAATGTGAATCTGATAATTGCTGCACGCACACACAATTGAACAGTGAGACAACATGAATGCTATAATAAAACACATCACATCTTCTAGAGTTTTAATAACAGACTGTAATTCATAAATTACTGACAGAATTTCTGTACTCATTTTAATATTCATGAATCATCTGGACCTCGTGCCCACAGTGAGCTCATAAAACTCAAACTCATTCAGATCTCCAGTAAGATGTCAGACGGGAAGAAGCCCAGTTTACGTCCAGTGCTGACCTTTAAATATCCATTCACTTCTTCTCCCTTCTTCACTACAATCTAGAAACACAAGAGAAGAAATCACACTGAAGACTGACTCCAGATCAGTCTGTGTGTCTGTGTGTGCGTGCGTGTATACCTGGTCTTTTTTCAGTGTTATTTGGCCCATTTCTCGGTTTCCAACGAAGGATCTTGTGACCTTGTACACAGTCTCTCCTGAGCGCACCCGGATGATGTAGTTTGCCGGCACAAAGCCAGACCTGTCCCCAATCTTCCCCTGAAATACACATTTAAACAACATTCAATCATACAGAAGATCAGAACAGCTGTCAGGGGGGGAAAGTGGGTCACTAAATGAATATTATCTAAAAGTGTCGTGTCGTTTCATTAGAAAACACAAAGAAATCTGAGCTTTTCTCACTTCTATTCATATTCATGATTAGATTTTACTATCTGAATGGTTTACACATCACAAAAAAATATATTTTCAAGTAAAATTTTAACTATATTTGTGAAAATGGCAAAACAAATGTGCTGAAATATATTTTGAAATATGTTACAAAAATGTGTGTATATTATAAAATATATTTAAAAAATAAATCTATTTTACAGCATTTATTTTTAAGTCGCATTATAAGAAAAACTTTGTATGTTGCAAAACTGTAAACATGACAGGTTTGAAAAGATTAAAATTTAATATATTTATTTTCAACTGAAAAAACTTGTATATTTTGTCCCAAAAAACTTTTTTTTTTGCCATAAAGGTTGTAAAATTAGAAATGTATTTGTTGCCCTTAAAATACATCTTGAAATATATGTTAATATTTTAATATATTTATATAAATTGGCATATATTTAATTGAAAACACATTTTTGGCCAAATAAATGTATTTTTTGCAGTATGGGAAAGTTTTCACGTTTAAACATGTGAAGTTCAGCCAAAAATCTATATTTTGTATCTTTTTTGTCAAATGTTTGCTTTAGATGTGTCACTTGCTTTGGTATGTAATGCAGTAATATTGAGAGAGTTTAGAGATTGAATCAGTGACTTACTCTCCACCACTCTTCATTGGAGTCATCTATTACTGTGATTCGATCACCTGGACTGACAACACAAACACACAAATATACACATCTGAACTGACTGTCATTGTGTAAAACAAGACTTTATTAAACAGGTGTGAACACTTACTGCACATCTAGATCATCTTTCTCTACGGCTTTGAAACGATAGAGAGCGAGATAATAATGAGACTGAGAGAAGACGCCCAGTTTGCCCGGCTGAGGCTTTTTATTCTGAAAGAAAAGCAGAATTTACAACACACACAGATGAGATCGCCATCAATAAAGTCATTTAGCAGACACTCATCATCTGATTTCTAACCTTATCATCTGTTGCTTTCTCTTTCTTCTCCCCTTCTGGATTCACTACAGAATAAAGCTTGTGTCACACTAGAGGATTATGGGTAATATCAGGTTATTATACTGTAATACACAAGTGTCTGACCTCGCTCTCCAGGGCCCTCATCTGATTTCGGCTGTGACTCCTCTTCCTCCATCATCATCATCATCATCTGTAGAGATGAGAGAAAAGCATTCAGGCTCAGACTCTGATGTCATCAGCTACTTACGAATCTGATTGGTTCTCATGCTCACATGTTTTTTGTCTTCTGAAGTCTTCTTCCTCTCTTTATTGGCCATGATGACGCCGATACGCAGCGTCTCGTATACGGGATCAGTGCGGTTTGTTTGAGCTGTACACATACACACATAGTTTAGTGACTCATTCGGTGTATTATAAACACTCACTGTGTCAAAATATTCACAATAACACAACCTCAAAAAAAAACTTTTCAACTATAAGTAAAAGTTAAGGTAAATCTCAAACATATGGAAATTAAAGGTGCAGTGTGTAAATTTTAGCGGCATCTAGTGGTGAGGTTGCAAATTGCAACCAACATTTCAGTCCATTGTTCACCAAAATGCATAGAGAAGCTACTGCAGCCACCACCAGACAAACATGTCATCGTTGGAGACAACTTAGTGAAAAAAGTTTGTCTGTTAAAGGCTTCCGTAGAAACATGGTGGCAAAAAATGGTGACTTTCATGTAAAAACATCTCTTCTAAGGTAATAAATACATAACGGTTCGGTAACACTTTATTTTACAACCAGCAAAGTACCGCGCAATCAAACCAAATTCACAGCGCACCTACCCGCAACAACAGGGCACCTCCACAGCACGCACCTGCAGGCACAAGGGAACACCATTTTAAGTTTGGGGCAATAAGGGGGTAAGAATATGAAGAATTACAAACCACTTATACTCCAAGCACTTTACAACTACAGGGTACCCACTGTAATATTACGTGGTATGTATAACCTAGTCAAATCTATGGGGAAATTATGTTTTTTTTTAATGATTTTATTGTGAATTTTTCATATATGAGCCACATCAGCAAATAAATATAACAGCACATCACTTTTATTTTAGTAGCCTATATTACTTGCTTTTAATAACAAAAGTCAAGCTGACATCAACTCAACATCCGAGTGGACAAGAACACCAACAGAGGAAGCCAGCCGCAAAAACAACGAAAAAATGTCATGACTTTTTATTTGAAAAGTGTTGGCTTGATTATAGTGTTTTAAATAAGTTGTTTTAAAATTGAAATAACAATATTCTGTATGTTTATAGTATTTACCCTATAACATTTATAACAAGAGGTGAACAAAGCACCACTTTAGTTTACAGCCCACAAATATGAGAGTTACCTGGTAAATACACAGACCAAGGCTGTAATAAGCACCACTTCAATTTACAGCCCGCAAAGGTAAGAGTTACCTGGTACATACACAGAACAAGCGGGGAATAAGCACCACTTCAATTTACAGCCCGCAAAGGTAAGAGTTACCTGGTAACTCCTGTACACATATACAGATCAAAGAGGTACAAGTTGCTATTATTTTTATTGTGCTGTTATATTTTATTTGCGGACGTGGCTTGTAGACATCAACTGTAGGCTATACAATACACTTTCATCAGGTAAGTAGCAAATATGAAAAAAAACTTAACATAAAAATCAATAGACCATAATACCCATAGACGTAAGTCATACATACCACGTAATATTACAATAGGTACCCTGTAGTTATGAAAGACTTATAGAATAAATAATTTATCATTTTCCATATATTCTTACCCCCTTATTACCCCAAACTTAAAAAATTGTTCCCTTATACCTACAAGTACGTACTGTAGAGGTACCCTGTTGTTACAAATAGGTAAGCTGCAAACTCGGTTCAACCACGCGGCACCCTGCGGGTCGCAAAATAAAGTGTTACCGGTCCTTCTTAAAGTTACACACTGCACCTTTAAGAAAATCTACTTAAAACCCTTTACTTAACACTGGCTGCACCCGAAATCGCATACTGTTCAGTAGGTACTGACTGAGATGAAGTACTTACTGACTGACTGTTAAAACTCTAGTAGTATGAATGCGATATACGTCACAATCACGTCATGTCATACCAGCGCGAAAACGGCCGCATCGCTTCTTTCGCCTTTCTCTTCGTTGCATAACTCCGCTCCCAAGGCATCATGGGATAGTGAAGTGTCCATCGTATGCACGCTTGAAATCTAACCAGAAGTAGTAGGTCATCCGGGTACTTTTCGCATACTCTTTTTGGAATACTATATTCGGACATACTACTCGCCTACTTCTTTTCGCCTACTATATAGTATGGAAGTAGGCGGTTTCGGACGGAGCAACTGTCTCACAGGTGGGACTTTTGAAATTGACACAGCTAACCATTGACACCTAGGGGCTACAAGAACAAACCTCATTTTAACTTGAAATTTGGATCAGAACTAGTTAAGTCCACTGCTTAGTTATGTCTACCAAAATCATTAAACACAAAATTATTAAGTTAATTTTTACTTACAAATTTAAGTGGAATATACATGATCAAATTAAGTTGTATTAACTAAATAATGTTTTTATTTAGAATTACTTAAATTACTCACATTTTATGTTGTTTTAAGTTTTGGCTTAAAAAAGTTGAACTTGTTTAACTTCAGGTAGTGTACTAAGGCACATGATAATTGTGTCTGACAGAGGCTATGATGGTCTTGTTGGTGTTTGTGAGTGTGAGTGTGAGTGTGAGTGAGTGTGTGTGTGTGTGTGTGTGTGTGTGTGTCTGTGTCTGTCTGTGTGTCTGTGTGTGTGTCTGTGTGTGTGTCTGTCTGTGTCTGTGTGTGTGTGTGTCTGTGTGTGTGTCTGTGTGTCTGTGTGCATGCATGTATGCGTGCATGTGTGCGTGCGTGCGTGTGTGTGTGAGTGTGAGTGTGAGTGTGAGTGTGTGTGTGTATTACAGAAGGGGAGCAGCTCTTTAACTGTGCTGTTTTGTTGAGCACTGTAAAGAGGACAACTATACGCTCGTCTGAAACCTGGAGGCTGAAGAGAGAGAAAGAGAGAAATCAATGACTGACCATCACACACCCAGTCTTACTGTATTGAGATCATGATGCTGAATGTCTACAGCTGAACATGTACTGTACATAGACAACAAACTCTTATTAATACAGAAGTCCAGCTACACAAATGCTTGCTTTCTCTAGATCATGGTCAAATAATATGCACTTCAAGGTAATGTTAACCCTAATTCATATTTTTGTATGTTGTTGACTTCACTTGTTTGTCATCATTCTCAGTGAATGCATCATTTCTGTCTTGTTTTGTGTTGACAGCTTGAGAGATTTACTCACTATTTTTCCGAAGCAGCGCTGAAACTGCACATAAGTGACACACTGATGATGGATGCTGCTCTTACAGTTCTTACAGCGCAGAGCAAATTTATTATTGACTACAGACACAAAAAGACAAAGAAACATTTAAACCTTCACAATAAAACATCACACAAGAGCTCAACATCACAAGACCTGTGAACTTACGCACGATCATCCGTGCACACACATCACAGAACTTCAGCTTCTTGCAGTAGTGATCTTTAAACTTGTGTGGTCTGTCGTTTACAGCTGGAATCGGTTCTGGAGGTGGAGGTTCTTCCTTTTCCTCCTCTTCAACCTCTTCATCATAGATAAAATACACCTGCAAACACACACACACACACACACACACACACACACACACACACACACACACACACACACACAGACGTACACAAACACACAATAATGTTTATGACATCTGAACATAACTGTAAGCTTCACTCATTATAATAGGACGTGTAAAAGCAAAGATTATTTACACTGTTTTGTACTTCAATTGTTCTACATCAAGCTACAGTAATGAAAAAAAACCTGCACAAAACCATCATTGTACCATCACATTCCTGATGTCTGAACCTACTGTATGATCTTCCTCTATGACTACATTGTCTGGTGCAGGAGGATTGTCATGAATATCCAGTGAGTCCTTGTCACCCAAACTATAAAACAATAAAGATGAAGATGATGATGAGGATGTTGAAAGGATAGTTCACTCAAAAATGAAAATTCTGTCATCATTTTCTCATGTTGTTGTAAACCTGTATGAGTTTATTCTGATGAACACAAGGGAAGATATTTATTTTGATTAATGATGATAAGCACACAGCTGCCGTACCCATTGACTTCCATAGTAGAAAAAACAATTATTATGGAAATCCATGGGTACCATCATTTATCAAAATATCTTCATTTACCATTAAATTCATTACATTATGGGGCGGTTTCCCGGACAGGGATTATACTAGTCCTGGACTTAAACACTTTTGAGAGCTCTCCAAACTGAAAACAACTTGCACTGACATATCTTAAAATACATCAGTGCCCTTTGTTTTACCTCAAAATGCACACAGGTAATGTATTTAGTAAGGCATGTTTGTTAAAACTAGCTATATTTCCTAATTAAACTAAGGCTTAGTCCTGGATTAAGCTAATCCTGGTCCGGGAAACCGCCCCTAAGTGTTTTAGTTTAATGCATGGATTATATAATTTCTCTCATTCAACAATAAATTTTAAGTTGAATCAATTTATTTTAGCTTATTTACATCTCTGGATATGAACGTTTTACCCGTCATGCATTGCAGCATGCATAAATTAACTGCTACTGTTATATGAGTTTGTTTTGCTGTTTTTTTCTATTGCATTTTGTGTAATGATTGTTGCTTTTCTATTTTTGTGGTAAAGTTAAGAGCTCATCATGAGATTTGTTTACTGTCTGTCATCATTATTGAGATTTGTGTGTGTGTGTTGAGGTCTCTGTGTGAAGTTGAAAACTTTGCTTTATTTGATGTTAGCTTTGCTTTGCAAGATGTCCTCTGCTTTCAGAGGCACAGATTGCAGAGTTCTCTCAATATTACAAGTTTTATTAAAGTATGTTAAAATAAGATGTATGAAATAAAGTTTGTTATATTATTAACTGACCCGTGTGTAGAACAGGAAATGTTTTGTTAATCTAAGAAGAATATTTTGCTGGAACAAGATTTATTTTGAGTGAATGAAAAAATTTAATTGCCTGTTCAGCAATCTTAAGTGGATTTAGTTGTAGTTTTTAGGGCAACAAGTGAGCATATGTTTTATTTGAATGAAATCATATTTTCTGGCCTATTGTCAGTGATGAGGGAGAAGAAATAACAGATTGTCATTTTCAGGTGAACTATCCCTTTAAAGCAGAGCTTCTCAAACTTTATTGGTGTGCGGCCTCAACTGTGTATGGTGCATTCTTCATCACCCTCCTCCCCAAAGAAAATGTATGACATATAATGCTCAAAAACTGACAATTTAATCAAACTAAATATTAAATTATACAATGTAGTGTTAGTTAGCAGCCTTATTTGTCTAATGTTTAATTACCCAGAATTTATGATAAATGAATGTATTTTATAAAATGTCATAAAACTGGGCACCATCTCGTGCCCTTAGTTTGAGAAGCACTGATTTAAAGCAGACTGAAGTGATGCCAAGACCTCTCAAAGAGCACAAACAGTAAAGAGTTGACAGAGTTAACAAAGAGTTAACAATGATGTTAAACAGACAAGAGAGTTTAAACAGAGTTCCCACACTTTTAGATCAATGATTTTTCTAGTGGTTTTGCATGAAACGTTATACTGTTTTTTTGTGTGAATTTCACAAAACCAGTAAAGAGCATGACATGACATAATTAATCCAAAAATCTAAAATATATAAAGTACTTTGCATTAAGAAAAAAGTATTTTTTAGGATTTTTTCCCCATGTTTTAGAATGAAATATGAGCTGGATGTGTTTTGGTGATCCTCAGATATGAAAGTGATTGGGTGGGTTGTGTCTCACAGTTATTAATAAATGAACATTTGTCTGTCATTGAATCACACAGATAATTTTCCTCTGATATCATCATGACATCTATAGAATAGAGATTTAATGTCACTGTCTGTATATTTTTACAGAAATGGTTAGACTATGGGTTAATCTACTATGGGTGATTTATTTAATCCATCATTAAAAATATACTCCTATAATTCCTTTAATTTTTTTTTATTAAGGGTAAAGAAGTTTCTGCAGTAATCAAAGCCATTCTTTCTTGACTTAATAACGTAATGAGAAGCAATATGACTTCTTTTTAGTGTAAAAACATATTTACAATTTGATAAATTTCTTCATCTGGTAGGCAAATATTTGATTTATAAATGTAGATTGTTAAAATCACCTCCTTTACACAAGGGTTTCTTTATAGAAATGACTCTTTTAATGAAGTCTCTTAAAATTATGAAAATGTAAAAGGTTGATACTGTTAAATACTATGAGTCTGTATTTGGCGTCTTGTAAATGTCTTTTGTTTTATTTTTTGTTTCTTAAAATTGAGATTCTGTTTTCCTGTAACAATGTTTATATCAAATCTTCACACAATTACACATCAGCTCTATAAACACCATTAGATTTACTGTTTGACAGAAAACTACAAAAAAAAAAGAGGAAAAACTGATTGTCTGATACTCACGAATCAAACTGTGCCATGATTTTCAGTGTCACCTTCAGAAACCAGCAGAGAAAACTAAAACCAGAAAATCTCTCATCATCATTAACATCAAAACAAAGAAATCCTTCAGATGTTGCATTTACTGGAAAACAAACAAAAATAAAGTTTTCAAATTAATCAGTTGACAAAAAAAACTCTCAATATTTTATATCAGCCTTTTCATTTACAACACTTCATCTGATTCTGTTACCAACATTTGCTCTTAAGAATTCAAAAAACAGATTTTTGCACTTTCTTCTCTTTTAACATTAAATGAGCACAAAACAAAAAATTCAAGGCTGTGATGAAATCAAAACACAACCAAAGTGTAAAATTGTGTTTAAGGCAACAATGTTTGCTCTGATTGCTTTTTAAACATCACAACTCATGACTACCTCTTATTAAAATTAACCATGATTTTACTACAGTTAAAACAAACAAAAACATGGTTACTGTAGTAAAAACATGGTTACCATAATAGAAATCAATAGACCAAAAACAATGGTTACAACACTTTTACTACAAAGAAAATAGTTAATTTTTGTAAGGGACATTTCATCTAAAATTCTGCAGACACACACATCATCATCATTTAGTAAAACTCTTTCAGACCTTCAGCAGACGTCTCAGAAACAGATGATGAAGAGATATTGAATTAAACCCTGGGTTGAGCTCATCTCATGTGTGTTTAATGTCTTACCTGTAAGTATGCTGATCTTCTGCTTGAATCATTCATTCATGCTGGTTAGACTGAAGAGGTTTAGTTCAGGAGAGTCAGCAGTTGGTGGTCTTCATCAGCAGTTGGTGGTCTTCATCAGCAGACAGATCCATGTGTGGATATTTGAGGAAACTTCAGGCAGTCACAGCTGTTGGAGTCGTACAGCTGACCATCTGAACTCAGTTTAGGATACTGGTGACCTCTTACACTTACAGTAATCCATCATAATGTTCATAAATAGTCTCACACAACACCTTGATTATATGCTGTGAAATGATGAATCTCATTGAATGAATTAAAGACATGTCTCAGTCAGATCACACACAATATATTTTACATTAAAGGGATAATTCATCATTTACTCTCCCTCATGTTGTTACAAACCTGTATACATTTGTTTTGATGAACACAAAAGGAAGATATTTTGAGGAATGATTGTAACCAAACCGCCTCATTCATATTCTGGCTTCTGATCAGTTTGGTTACAAATTCCTCGAAATATCTTACTCTGTGTTCATCAGAAAAAAAACATGTATACAGATTTATAACAACATGAGGGCGAGTAAATGATGACGATATCTTTAAGATCAGGTTTAATACAGGAAAAGGCGTATAAACTACATAAACTTTGTTTCTTAATATTTTGAAGTAAATATAAATAAATTATCCAGGTATCTTTGAAGAACAGCACGATATTATCTAGTGCATCTCAAAGTATGATCATTCAAAAATACACAATTATAAAAAAAATGTAGAAACTATAACATAACATTTCGTTACGTTTTCCTACATTTTGTTACAGTTTGTATAGTATTTTTGTGGGGACCATGAAAAATGTGTTTTATGTTGACTTAAATTGGCAATTTAAGTCAACATAAAAACTACATTTTCACAGCATTATTTCAGGATGACACACTGACAATAGAAGCAAGATATAATGAGAGATTATGATCTCAAATCTTGCTGTTATTGCTATTAATGTACCATATAACATTTATCTGCTCAAACAACTACTGTACTGTAAAATGTCACACTTTATAAAGTTTGTGTTACTGTATATACAACTTACTCAAATACCTAAATCACTATTTGACACAAATGTAACACAACTGACATCAGCTAAAAAACATTTATTCATTTTAGATTGCTTTATGTTGATTAATCACTCAGAATGTAAACAAGTGTTCAAGTCACACACACACACGCATGCACACACACAAGCATATACACACACACACACACACCTGTTCATTCGAGACAAATTGAAACAGCAGACTCTTTGAATATCTTTTAGTTGTCTTTTATATTCTTAAAAACAAACAAAAAATAACAAGATTAAATGGAATTTACAGTAGACATTCGCAATCATTGTGCACTTTTAAATACCTCGATACTTTCTGCACAGCTCAAAGAAAAACGCAAACACAACGAGGAAGGGTGAGGAGTTCAACTTATCCACGGGAAAAGAATCACTGAATATATAGATTATTTCTTATAATCCTTACGTCACTTATATAAATATACTGAACTGAGAAAAGAAGTTTTCATCTGAGCGAGGGGGGATAAAGAGCGCAATACAGAAGTCCACAACAGCGTTAAGGCTAAACAGAAAGCAAGAAATGAAAGAAAGAAAGTGAAGGAGGAAGAAAGAAGGTGAGCAGGCGAGAGAGAAAGAGAGAGAGAGAGAGGAAATGAGGAGAGAAACAGAGAGAGTCTGCTGGAGAAAGAGAGACGGATGAAGGGCTGCAGAGGAAGAGGAGGATTTGTCAAGTTTATTATAGGAACACTTCACTCATCCTGCTGTCATTTACTCATGAAGGACGTCCAGTAGATTTGAACATAATTAATGAGATACTTTCATAATTCACAGATCCTCCTCCAAACCAAACTCACACAGATCTGAATGAGTAAACGATAGCAGACGTTTTGAGTGAACTGTGCCTTTAACACGACCCCGTTTGCATGTGTCTGTGTACGTGTCATATGATACATGTACCACGCCACACGTCTCTGTTATATGTGCTCTTTTGGTAATGACATAAAATAATTTAAAAATCCCTAAAGAATATGAGAACCATCTCATCCCTTTGACATCTTCAGCTCAGTCTGTCTCTCTCCATGAGCTGGATCTCCGTCTCTCTCCGGACTCACTGCGAGCTCGCTCTCTCCAGCACACGTAAGTCGTAGTTCTTTTTTGTTGCGCGCAATTTAAACAAACTCCCGCCGCTGTTGTTGAGTTTAAAGGAGGCGCTTTGGGCGGCCATCGTGGTGGGGAACACGGCCACTACGGTGTAGAGGTTGGCAGGGTCGTTGCCTCCTCTTCCTCCTCCAGGACACGAGGAGGTGGCGGGGCCGCGGGAACACTGTGGATCTTTGAGCCACTGTATCTTGGCACCACAGAGTGAAAGCTGGTTGAAGAGCTTCTCCGCCTCAGGACGAGAAATGCCCTCGGGGAGATCGGTCACTTCCAAAACTCGACTCACGACTGCCGGGAAACACAGAGAGAGATCATCAATGATATAATCTTAAAAACACATGGAAACTTCATTTACAAACGGGGGGTTGGAGGGATAATTGATAAACAAGAGGGTTTGATAACTTCAGTCATATAGTGAATCGTGCACGTGTCTTACCCACATCAGTAGTTCCTAGATCAGTTGAGGCAGATTTGAGTGTTTGTCTTTTACCCCGAGCCCCGTGTTTCATTCCACCTTGACTCTGAGAAAACACACAGTAAAGAAATGATTCACAGTGAATAAACTGATAAAAGATTTAACAGCAGACACACAGAACAACAGACAGAACGACAACACGGCAGACAGAACGACAGACAGAGCAACGACACGACATACAGAATGACACAATGACAGACAGAACAACAGACAAGAACGACAGACAAAGAAAGACAGACAAAGAAAGACAAAACAAATGACAAAACGATACAACAACAGACAGAATGATGACACGACAGACACAACGACAGACAGAACGACACAAAGACAGACACAACGACAGACATGAATGACACAACGACAGACAGAACGACACAACAACAGACAGAATGATGACACGGCAGACACAACGACAGACAGAACGACACAATGACAGACAGAACGACAGACAAGAACAACTGACAGAACTACAGACAAGACCAACAGACAGACAGAATGACAGACAGAACATCAGAATGTTAAAAAAATTACAGAATGACAGACAGGCAGAACAGACCGAACGACAGAGAGAATAACAACAGACAGAAAGACAGACAGAACGCACGACAGACAGACAGAACGAACAACAGACAGACAGAACAAACGAACGAACAAACAAATGACAGAGCAAAAGAACGAATGATCAAACGTCAGAGCGAATGAACGAACAAACGACAGACAGAGCAAACAAACGACAGACAGAGAGAGCGAACGGCAGAGAGAGAAACAAACAGACAGAACAGACAGAAAGATAGATAGACAAAACATACAAACGACAGACAGAAAGACAGATAGACAAAACAAACAAACGACAGACAGAAAGACAGACAGACAGAACAAACAAATGACAGACAGAAAGAAAGAATGAACAAACAAACGACAGACAGAACGAACGACAGACAGAGACAGCAAAGGAACGACAGACAGAGACAGCGAACAACCGACAGACAGAGATAGGGAACGACCGACAGACAGAGACAGCGAACGACCGACAGACAGAAACAGCGAACGAACGAACGACAGACAGAGACAGCGAACGAACGACAGACAGAGACAGCGAACGAACGACAGACAGAGACAGCGAACGAACGAACGACAGAGACAGCGAACGAACGACAGACAGAGACAGGGAACAAACGACAGACAGAGCCAACAAATGACAGACAGAGCAAACAAACAAACGACAGAGAGTGAACAAACGACAGACAAGACAGCCAGAGCGAACGAACGACAGACAAGACAGACAGACAAAGCGAACGAACGACAGACATAGAAAACAAACGACAGACAGAGCGAACGAACGACAGACAGAGCGAACAAACGACAGACAGAACAACAGACAGACAGAACGTCAGAGAGAATGACAGGCAGAACATATGACAGACAGACAGAACATTAGACAGACATAATTTCAAAACAAAAGACAGAAAGACAGACAGAATGACAGACCTGTACCTGATGAGAGTTATATGACTGGCTGTGGTTGTGCATGATGGGTGGAGGACACAGACTGTACTGTAGCGGTTGTCCCAGTAAAGAATAACGGCCGTCTGTTGATATATAAACATACTGTCAGTGTCAAACACAAAGACTCTGATCTCATCATGTGACCACGAGTCCTGAACACACAATCATATCACAGCTATAGAGAATCAAACTATTATCCCTGTGATCACATAACACCACAACAAATCATTGAGTGTATGGTTAATATTTAACATCTCACTGAACCGAAGTTAACAATCATCATAAATAATAAACACAAAAAAACAAATGAGGCCATGCAATAAAAAAACAACAACAAGAGTTTAGCAACAACTCCTCTCAGCAGAGAGCGCGCGTACCTTGTGCTGGTCCACCGGGTCGAGGGAACTGAGAGATGAGAGGCAGCGGTCCCAGACCCGGACACACATTATTCATACTGCCCGAGGGAGACGGAGCAGGAGATTGAGTCGGAGACGCCAGCGGACTGCTGAGCTGAGTGCACATCAAACATACACACAGATGTAATGAGGAGAACACCATCATAACAGCATGTACACTATATCTGTACTGAAGTGTATGCGTTTACTGTGATACCTGCGGCTCAGGTTTGCCGGGTCTCTGCTCTATGCTGTAGTATTTACAGGGATTCCACTGAACCAGTGGAGGATTCTGGGTCGGCTGCGGTCCATTGGGAACACTCAGCTGCATGACCATGACACCAGGCCCAGGAGGAGGAACCCCTAAAACATCAACATAAAGCTGGTATTTCACCCTCTTAATATATCAACACATTACTGATTCACCAGCTCTACCACTGGATGTCTTAGTGGGTGTTCACACCAGAAACGGTGCTATTCACACATAGTTGGACGTTTGAACATTTTGAACATCCTTGCACGTAATTTAGACACGAATACACTCAATTTGCCGGCTTTAGTTAGCCTGTAGTCTCAATATGTATATATATACTTACTCACTTTCTTCCAAGCAAGATCCTTTTTATTCTGTTTCTATAAAATGTATGTATGAAAATGTGTCGTACAGCTCCGGGTGTCCATATACATCAACAATGATTTTGTCCTCCATGTTTGGTATTTCTGCCTCCACTCGCTACGTTGTAATCACATCACTAATACAGCAAGCGTCTGATCGGTAAATGCCACGCAAATATCCACCAAAATTTCAGATTTTTCTAATTTGCGCGAATCACACGCTACGCACATCAAACAAATCAGCATAAAACACGCCGCAGGATGTCTATCGCATCTTTGCATTGATCTAACAAGTAACTCATTCATGCTTAACACTTTATTTGCGTCTGGTGTGAATGCAGCATTATAATATTATGAATTTTTTCAAACATACAGTTCAGAAAAGTAACATTGAGCAATTCCAGTATTAGAGAAGTGACATTTTCTGTCAAAACATGAAATATAATTTTTTAGAGAACGTGTTTATTACAAACATATTGAATCATCTGTTTATATTTTCCTAAACACCTGATGATAGAGTCCAGACATCAGAAAATATAAATAAAAATCTACACAACAAATGAAAAGGACGGCTATTCAAAAAACAAAATATTTTTATGAGGAGGAACAATGTTATGGACGTTGTTAGCTGAACTTACCCAACTATGAAAAAAAAAAACACTCACATTGGTATTTAAACCACCAAATATTGATATCTGAAATGATCACATGGTTGAAAACATTTGCTACAAACTGACGGTAGGGTTGACGTGCTAGTAAGTGCGTTGGCATGACACATAAAGGAATTAATAGTTTTTGTGCGCAGTAGTATACAATATTACCTGAATACTGCTGTTGTATTGGCTGAGGGCTACAGGGTGAAGCAGACTGGCTCATCTGATACTGGTCTGAACTGGGGGGCTGCAGGTAACCCACAGATGGACTGAAACACACACACGCAGACAGTCAGCTGAAATCTACATATACTTTTGCCATAGATATAAATTAGAGAGTGTATGTTTTTACCTTGTGCTGTTTTGTTGTGTGGGTGTCAGGACCCCATAATAGACGGGCATGGGTGCAGCGGTTGGCATCGCACCCTGAACCGATTGACCCGTGGGAACCATCACTTGCTGCTGATACTGCGGCTGAACTACAGTCTGACTCTCATTGGCTACAGGCACCTGATATGAGCACACAGTTCATGTCGATCACACGGTTCATGTCAATCACACGGTTCACGTCAATCACACAGACACACACCTGATATGAGGGCATTGGGGGATACTGGACCATCATTCCCTGCATCTGTCCATTCATTCCCGCACGCTGTGTGTTCATCATACTGCTGTTCTGTGGCTGCTGAACTCCCATCATGCTCTGGTACGCAGGCTGCTGATTGGTCATCATAGGCTGCATAGGAGCGGATGGTACAAACACACACATCAACACCAGTGCTCTTCTCTATCTGTGTCAAAACCCTGTAATCAGTCTCCTCACACACCACCACACGCTCTTCTTCTCTCCTGTCTGTGCTGTTTAAGGTTCAGTTAAAAGCACCAGACCTCGCTTTCAGCACAAGGATTATTTTTCCGTCACTAAGTGTAAAAGTGAGAGTCAATATTAGTATTGATGATGACACTGACCGGAGGGCTGCGCTGATGGAGGCAGAGGCTGAGAGCGCTGTGTAGGGTACGACACCTGATGAGATATGGAGCGGTACTGCTGACCTGAATTTGGATACTGTGCACCTGTAGAATAATACTGCACCTGGATCTGTGAAACAGAGAAGATTTTACACTGACAATCTAAACACACACAAAACATCATCATCATCATCATCATCATCTGCACACAAAGGTTTACATTTTTATGGGGACACTACATAGAGGTGGACTTACCTGCTGAGGGGGTGGAGGCGGCTGCATGTAGCTCTGCGCAGGTGCAGCTGTCTGCAGGATTGGCTGCGTGGGTGGAGGTGGGGGCGGAGGAGGATGCGGGTGGGGGGCAGCAGGCTGATATCCAGTGGGTGGAGGGGGCATGATGTAGCTGGGCTGTGGTGGGGGATGCTGGGATAGCACGGCAGGCGGAGGCGGGTACAAGCCAGGCGGCTCCGGGGCCTCACTGGAGCCCTGACGACTGAGAGACATCTGTCCAAAACCTTGAGTCAACTCATCTCCCTGAAGAGAGAGACAGAGATAAACTTATGCTTTCCAGAAGCTCCAAACATTTACAACATCCTAAGACAAACTCTCATAAAAAGAGAGAAAGAGCGAGAGACTCAAAGTGAGCAGATGAAGGTAAATGGAGGTAAGGATAGAGGATAAAGTGAGAGAAGTGTAGTAGTACCATGTTGTACTGCTGGGAAGGAGAGACAGGAAGGATGACCTGAGGACACGAAGGGTTGGAATAAGACACAGTCTGCGCAGACGGCTGCAGAGACGCCACCGGCTGCAGAGACAGAGTGAAGAGATAGGAAAGACATTTTGAAGGAAGATAAAGAAGGAAACATTTGAGGGGAAACATGGAGAATCTCCAATCTTAACTCAGATCTTATGTGACCCATACTAGCAAAATAAGTCAGAATGATTTAATTTTAGGGTTCCCACATCTTAGTTAACTTCAAATTCAAGGACCTTTCAAGGACTTTCCAGGTCCAATACCCTCAAATTCAAGGACTAAATGTGGGGACACATTTCAAGTGAGAGCAATGTTACATGATGTTACCTTTTAAGATACATTGTTACAGTTCCCTTTCGAGGGAACTCGCGCTGTGTCACTGCAGTTACACTTTGGGGATGCCTCCAGGGGTAAGTGCGTCTAAATGTGTATATCAAATTCAACCAATGGTGAGGCTTAACAACAAAGACAGGGTGATGGGGAGTTAGGAAGTATATCGCTATCTGAAATATTGCCAAAGATGGCGTTACAGGGACGCAGGAAGTATGGCAAGGGAGACGCAGCGTCTTGTTCCCTTCTCAGGGAACAACAGTTACATACGTAACCAGAAACATTTTCATCTGTGCAAAAAAAGCATTTTGGTATGAATCAACATTCGCATTCAGAAGATATAAACATTTAAAGTGAACAGTTTAGCACGTGTGCTTAAAAAGTCTAGAATTTTTATGATATTATCCTGCACTACACAGGGAATAATAAGGATTTTTTCCCAGAAAGATTCTTGCATAAGCACTTTGAATGACCCGTATCTATGTATGTATATTTTCAAAAACTTCCAAGGGCCTTGAATTTTTGAATCACAAACTTTCAAGGACTCGTGGGAACCCTGTAACTTTCAAAAATTAGTTATTTATATTTTGACATTCTCTATAAAAAAACTTCAAAACGATGTATGTTTTGTTGAAATCTGACTACAAATAACAGCGCTACACCTGTTTCAAGTAGATTATTTTATTGTTTGATTGACATTGAGACACAGACAGTTTTAAGATCCATACTGTAATGTAATGATCTAATATAATCTTACACATATTTTTCTCAGCAGTTTGTCATCAAGATTGTTTTTTGTGTCCTATCTCTCTTAATAACTCTTTTAACATTAATCAGTCCTGCACTTTATTTTCTAATTCCTGCATGTTTTAAAACCGAAATCAAAATGTCAGATGCGCAGATGTGGATGTAGATGCATTTTTGTATTAGATTAAGTATGTACACCTCTTAGAAAATGACAATAAAGATTATTTGAGATGTTGGGATAGCTAGACGAGGGCTTAATGTACTTATTTTTTATAAAAACCTTAATTTAAATCAAAATCAATATTTATACTTTCTTTTGCCACCAAGTTAGACTCTCCCTCTAGTGCACTTTGACTCATTTTGCCAGCACGGTTCACAAATAAACCCTTTAATGACATGATCATTATTATAGAGAACAGTATCAGATTAGATTTGAAATGCAGTATAAGTTACTTAACTCACCTGAGGCATCACATGATTGTGTCCGCTGATGGTGTGCTGCGTGTGAGCGTGAGTCGGGGTGGGCAGCAGGGCAGTTTGTGGTGGTGGGGGCGGTTGGTTTTGGGTCTGAGGGGCACCGGAGGGGCAGTTAGGAGGGCACGGCAGGAGACCGCGGCTCTGCTGGAGGGGCTGAACTGCTGCACAAACATCTGTGGGAAGACCTACGAGATTCACAACACGTTCATGCATGTAAAACACTGAGGTGAGGTCAGATCTTCACACAACTACAATCTAAGTGCACGTTCTAAAGCATGCCGCAAGTGCACTTAATGTGTGTCTGAATCCACTTTTTCTAGTTTAACGACGGGTAAAATGGTTTTATGGTTGGTCTAAAAGTGTTGTTACTATTCTTAATGAGTAATGGGTGTGTTTTGGATGTAATGTGCAATAAACCAATGAGTCTCATCTCCTAACCCCTTTAAAAGCCAGTTTTTTTTGCCTATTGACATGATGGAGTTTGTAAGCAGAAAAACTGTAAGCAGCGGAAGAAGACCACCAGTTTTGATTTTAAAAAAGCAGTGTTTTATTAATTGAAATGATTATTGTGTAATTAAAGCTTTGGTCATTCTTAATAGTTGTTATTTCAGTCATGGAGTATTAAGTAAAATAAGCTGATAAAGTATGACGCATGATCACTGTAATCTTAAAAAGGTTTTTATAAGAATAATCTACAAATATGCACAAAAAAAGGTTTGCATAAGTAAAAATATTTAATATTTGTAACAAACAGAAGATAAAGAATTTACAACCATCTGGAGAGCCGTTTCACTGCCGCGAGTGTTGTGTAAAATATTCCTATGGTTCTTATCTCACCATATCCAAAAGTCATCATATACAATAAATCAGTGGGGTAGCATGTTAAAGCCTTCTGTAATCGGTCCTCATTTATGTCCAAGAGACACATTAGTAATCATTTACATTTTAATCCTTTAATTTTTATATTTAAAATGTTTATGTGCTGCTGCGTCCCATGTGTTGTCGTCCCTTTTATAGGCACATATTACTAACATGCTCTTTAAATAACAAAAACAAATATTGTGCTATTTTACATGCCTCAAAACAGCAACATACCAACAATGTGCCTTAACATACATCATGGGCACAGAAATGGGCACAAATGCATTTGCTATTTAAATAACATGATGCTGGATGTGAAAATGATAACTGCGCTAAGCTGAACGTAGCAAAAAACACTTTGCGCCAGCTGTATGATAGGGCAATCTTGAGAATACAAGTCTCTGTTGGCTTAGCACATCCAAACATTTGGATTTTCAAGCTCCTTAAAGTTAAGGCATTGACCTCTGTGCTCTGTCCATGTATTTCAGTTGACCTCTCACCTGTACGGGAGCCCCTGGTGCTGCCCTGTGACCCTCGACTGCCCAGACTGTCTCCTCTGGTGAGGATTGAGATTCCACTGAAACTGCTGGCTTTGGTGACGGGAGGCCTCAGCGTGCGGTTGGAGGTGTCGGAGTCGGTGCTGCTCCAGGGTCGCGGCTCCAGACTCTTCATGTCCGAGTCTGTGCTGCTCTGACGACTGCTGGACGCCCGGCTGGAGCTCTCTCTGTTACCCCTGCAGAAGTACAAACACTCAATCTGAATGAAAGAAACGCACACCAGCGCAGACAATGCACGCATCATCACGGGAGCTCAGCAAGATTCAGACACCAATAATTAACACGACAACCAGACATAAATAAGATCATCCCGTTAAGAGAATAAATGCTTTATATACTTCATTTCAACACAATAACACACAGACAGTACATGAACAAATACAATCATTCACAAACAGCATTACACATACGATCATTTTAGGCTTTTATATGAAATAGGGCTGCAACTAACGATTACTTTCATAATCGATTAAACACTCGATTATTTTTTTCGATTAATCGACTAATCAGAATAAAACAAATATTTACTCATTTCGACTTTTCACTTAATAAGGCAGTAAATTAAGGTATTAACTTTTAACCAAGCAAGTTGTGCGGTGAGTAGAGGAGCCTGATAAACGTGCACCTCGCATTGTATGAAGAAACAGCGCCTGACTTTAATTATAAGTGCACACCTTGCACTGTATGAAGCAGACGTGTGTCCGCGCAGGAGCATGTGACGTCACAGACCAACTTATTGATAATGAAATGCATTGACCATGAATTTCATTATCAATTTCATTATTGAGTTTATTGAGTAGTTGTTGCAGCCCTAATATGAAACACACACAGAGTCCGGCTGCACCAAACGAGCATTTAATGCAACAGTGCAGTATGACCTGCAGTTTAACTCATGCAGATCAAACATTGAGATTTAACCCTTTAACCATTTACTGTACTAACACAACAAGTGCAGCCCTACGATACACACACACGCACACGTCAGCTGACACGATAATAATGCCACAGTAGCAGTTCTACACCAGCAGATAAATCAATAAGATCTGTTCCTGCCTGCTTAACATTAACAAAAACTTTAAATCTTTCTGATTGGACAAAAGACTTAAAATCAGCATTCCTTTCACATCTATAAATGTGGTGATGTTGTGAGATGTTGATGATAACACACAACATGTGTCTGTTATTAACCTGATCAGGACTGAAGAGAACCAAACAAAACTCCTGGGATCTCTCTCTGTGTGTGTGTGCTATTAATGAATGAGCTATTTAAAGACACAACTGCACTGTACAAACACACACCAGAAACACAAACTGAACTTCCACTTACATCCTATTGAAAGCAGAAAAATTCAACATTTAAGTCATATCTCTCTAAAGCTAACATAAGGAAACACTTTTTTTAAACGTTGCCAGCTAGCACCAGCATTTTAATAATTTTCACAAAAGTTTAATGCTTTCCAGAAATGTTCTTTAAATATATAAACATACAATATATCAAATGAAAGAACAGACACTCTGCTTTAAAAAAACCTTTCATTCCTCCTTCATTTGTTCTCTTTTATCACCTAACAAATATCTGTAGGTTTCTTCAAAAATGCCAAATTTTGCGCCAAAAGTTGAGATGATTGCATTTTTGAAATGTATTTTCTTAATAAAGATCAGATCCAGAGCGATGATCAAAACATACACATTTTTTTTACTGTTTGCCCTAAGGGGATGCTTCAGTGTTTTATAAGTTGGGTAAGAGCGCCACCTGAAGGATAATAGCAGAAATATGAATTGCCGGAAAAACTTTTCAATGGCGTGGAAAGAGTTGGGGGCGTGTTTTATGCTATTTCGTGCATTCTGACTAATTAAAGGCAGAATAGGCAGGAGTTATCTAAAAAAACTTTTTTACAAATTTGTTTAAACTGACTTTATATATCAATACATAAGTAAAATGTAAGTACTCTGAAAAAGAGAGTGTGGAAGTCGAGTGTCTGTATACCTCTCAGCACTGTTTTAAACACAGCTAACTTTTCCATTCACTCCACCCCCTCCCTTCTGGGTTTCTTCTTAAGCCACGCCCCCAAAACACATGAACGCGCGAATTACCTCAGACAAGCGGAGAGGAAGGAGCGCGGTGCATGTAATAACATCAAGTCACAATCACATGTAATAATACACCTAACTTTATCACTAGGAATATAAACAGATGGCTTTTATAAACGGATGGCTTTTAGTACTCACTCAGCCAGTGTTTTGCATGGAAGAGTTTCTGTGATGAAAGCATTGTTGACTCTGACGAGGACTACACTCCACAGACAATACCGCTACCGCATCATCGACTCGAGGAAAAGCCACGCGATATTTCCTCTCGTTTGATTGCTTCATTTATTCCTTTTTTTGCCTTCGCTGACTGGATATGCAGGTACTGTAAGATGTGAATGCAGTTTCTGTGAGTTGTGAATGCTATTTCTCTGCTGTACTATTGCTCTTCCTACTGCCTTGTGCACGTTCAAATCAATCGGGTGTGCGCATGTCTGGGCAGATCCCATAGCAACGGGTGGAGCCATGGTCGCGAGAGAGAGTGATATTTGAGCAAGCTAATCATATGTTTCGTCCCGGATGGAAATAATTAACTGCGTTCAACACAGTCGTGAGAGGTCCACAGACACTCGAGTTTTATACTCTCTTTTTTAGAGTACTTACATTTTAATTATGCATTTGTATATAAAGACAGTTTAGACAAACTTGTAAAAAAGTTTTTTAGATAATTCCTGCCTACCCTGCCTTTAACACAGTTTAAGAGTTGTAATCCTCATGATAAACAAATGCAAAGTATCAAAAAAGCAGTTGAATGTGTGACTAATTATTTCTAGGCTGAACTCAAATAGCGGAACTACAAGTAGCGGAAAGATTTTTTTCAGACATGGTTAACTGTTACGTATCATGGACCACTTATTCCTTTCATGGGCACTTTCTACTATTAACATTGTTCCTTTGAGTAGAAGTCACTGCACGAGACAGCTTTGTTATATATCAAGAATCAACAATAGCACGATGAAAGAAGTGTGTTTTTGGAAGGACTGACAAGAAAGCCTTCTTCAGCTTTCCAAGTAACCCTGTCTTAAGACAACCGTTGATGCAGTTTGTTTTTCTGGGCAGCAAGGGGTTTGCGAATGGGTTCATGTTTGTTACCTGCATTTCAGAGACAGTCGCTTTTATTGTTCGACGCCGGATTTGCCAATCGTTTACAACTGAGTAATGGAGCGATCCCAACATTAAAAGACCTCATTCAGGAGTCAAAACCACAGGCGGTAAGTAAATGAAATGTACCCAAGATTAACATTAAATTGGCAGAAAGTGTGTGTATTATGTGATCTTTAAAACATTAACCAACTAATCATAAAACACTTTTGTGATATAAAATCAGTCATACCACCTAACTTCTTCACACACACACACACACACACAATGCATTTGCATATCAGAAAGTGCAAAAACAGTTTGTTCTTTCTTTTCCAGAGAGACTGACCCACATACAGTAGCTGCCATGCACGAGCCCTAGCAATCCCAACAGTGCACTGAGCCAACGCAAAGCAAAACACGGTCAGCACTGAGACGCACGCACGCACACGCGTGGCAATACACAGCAGAGAAAATACCTAAATATCTGTCTCCTCTTTTGTGAGGATGAGGAGTAGCCTTCAGTAGACAGTCTGTAGAGGTCACATTGAAGAAAACAGCGGCTGTCGGTTACAGTAAGTGCGTGTTCATGTTTGTGTAGGGGTAGCCGTAAATAAACTAGAAATATATTCATCTTGCTCACTGAGACTGTTCCAAATCATTCAATCTGAAATCCTGAGGTCAAAAAAACTGAAATGCACGCAATACAACATCACCTTAACTTTAATACCTAACTATAATACTTAAACTCATACAGAAAGAGTACGTCTGGTTATCAGAACTAAACTATCAAGGTTATTAGAAATCAATACATAAGCAATATTAGGAGACTGGTTCGATTAAAAGCCCTAAGAGAAAGTTAATGAAAGAATAATATGTGATGAAAGTTAGTGATGGTCAGGTTACAGAGACATACTCGTTGAAAGTGATGATATCTCACCTGTTATCATTCATGTATCCGTTCTGTGACGACTGGAAAGAAAAACACACATCTGTCATTTTCTGCTTGATTTTAAGATTGACATTTGACAGTACTTTGTTAGAATCCTTCACAAAAAACAACAAAAGTACAGATAAGAAGATTATTACTCACAGAAACCCTTTCATTTATCATCTCTAGACCTAAACTGTCTATCATTAATATGAGAGAGAGGGGCACAAACTAACGCTTTTTGTCTTTGTCTCTATCATACAAAAAGTATTTAAGTTAGATGAATAATTTATATACACAATCAACACACACATCTCTGCTTCAAATGAACACTTAAAGTTTGTTTGTGTGATCTACAGTTATCATACAATTACACTGAAAGTGGCAGGAGTGCAAACGTTACCCCAATAGGTGGGCTTCATTGTAACAAACAGAGAGTTTATTGTTACACCTGATAGAAAATTTTGCTTAAACACAAATAATCAAATTCTGTCTATATACTAAAGGTGGATATTGTTTATATATCTGCATATAATAGATAGATATTCACACATTCATCCATCCATCATCCTTCATCTAAACATCCTTGAATTAAGCATTCATGCGTAGAAATAGATTTTTTTAAAGGGTTGTACAATTAAGACAAAAATCATAATAGTGAGTTATTTCTCCTGATATTGTATTAACAGTTATCATTTTGATGAATAGTATTTACAACCTTTTCGTTTCATTATCATTGTAAACCTGAGACTTCATTGTAACACTGTGTGACAAGTAACCCTGCTGTGTAAAAATGTTTTCAATCCCAGCTATCAGTTACTAGGAGTTGATGACGTGTTTCAAAATGACGTGATTCTCACGAAATCCAGACTTTGAAAGTGTCCAGCATCAGATTTTTTAAAAAGCCCTTGAAGCTATTTTTTTTGCACATATAAGATTAAGGTCTGAATTTACTATAACCATTATTTTTTTAGAGGATTTAAAACATATTTCCTATAGAATTATTTACATTTTTTAAATTATCATTTAAAAAAAATGTAACATGATATTACATTAAATATATACATTTACAAACTCATGTTTTGGTAATGAGAACTAAAAATAACAAAATTTCAACTTTTATCTGGAAAGAAAAATAAGAGCTGCTTACCTGGTAGCCATCTTGAGTGTCACAGTCAATTATGTCCCTTACAACAATTTTTTTTGTTGAAAATGTTAGTTCCTTGAGGGCTTAAACAATCATCAAAAATTGTTGCGGAGGATGAGAAAATTGGTCTTGGACACATTTATATTCCTTATTATTGTCTCTATATTTAGCAATAAACACAAAATCCCACATGTGTCTTTACTGTATATGTGTATAATATAACATGCACTGAAGCTTTTTATTTTTTTTATTTTTTTATTATAAATATTTCCATGTAAAAGAACCCAAATCCAGTCATGGACACGGTGCGGTAATGAAAAATTTCCCCTAAAATGTGGAAAAAGCGACTAAACTGGTTTGTATGATGTCCTTTAAAATCATGTGCAAAATAGTACATGAAGAGATGTTTGTAACTGTATGCTTCTTATTTTTAAACTCTTACTTTGCATTTACTTTTTATCAAAATGTTTCATGACACCTCATAAGTCTAATTTCGCGAGATTCACCCTGTTATGTTTTAGGTAACAAGATTAAAATAATATAAGGTTGGATTTGGTGACACACCCAAGAAATAAAAAAAACATAAGATGAACAAATTTACTTTCATGCCTCCAAAACACTCTTTGTTCAATATCTTCACCAAAACACATCAAAATTCACAAGATTCACAGGAGATCTTCTGACAGTAAGAGAAAAAGACCAAAAGCTCACCCCGGAAAAAATATCTAAAGTAGCTGCGTTACAATTAACTCTGCGTTAGCTTGTGCCCCGCTCATATTATTGTATGATAGTCTTTCTACACATCTCACAATGTTAATAAATCCTTTCAAATCTTCACAAGTAAAGTGTTTTTTCCAGTAAAAAGAAGGCCAAGAGAGTTTGGGGTGGTTGGATTTATAAACTATAATGTGAAATTAATATAAATGTTCAATAATTCAAAGTATTTGGTTAGGTCACACATTACTAGTTGTATGTCACACGTATAGTAGTCCATTTATATAAATGCAGTCCATTTAGTAGACTACTTTTTTGTCAATGAGTAATAATGATTGTCTTTTATACCGGCTACCACCACAAATATATTTTAGATCTGTGGAAAATCTGCCAACTTTCCTTTGAAAATCTGTAAGCACAGATTCAGTGTAGAAAGTCTCATAAAAATTTGCCAAAGACGTAGTATTTACCTCTCGTGCAAAAATGCGATCTCTGACACGCTGGTACTCTTCCTCTCGCTCCTCGATGGATTTACTGCGACGGCCGTCCTGAAGCGGCACGCGGATCTGAAGAGATTACACAAACATGAGTGCAGAACAATACAACACAACACAACAAACTGTTGTTTTACATTTTACGTAAAGAAAAACCATCTGTTGACAAGACTTCATATGCAAGGGAAAACTGAAATCTTTTCTTTACAGAACCTGATTATCATCTTTATCCATGCTGGCATCATCTCGCTTCAGGATGAACTTTTTCTGAAAATCCACGTTCCTCTCGTCTTTAATATGTTCAGAAAACCTCTGCTCTGGTCTAAAACACACAGACACGGGGTCTTTACAGTGAGATTTACCACAGTAGATGCGTTAGGATCGATCATTGACATCTTACATGCGTGTGTTGCTGGTCTTGTTGATGATGACGGCTTTGCCTGTTTGGTCCACGTTGTGATCCATGCCGAAATAGGCAGCGACTCGATGCAGGAGCATGCGGTGATATGAGGTCATCTGAGGGAACTTCTTATATAGATTACTGAAAACATGTAAGAACTTAACATTCGATCAAGCAAATACACTGAAGAACAAAACTTCCCATTTATTAGAAGCCATTATATGAACTAACTTTAAACTGTCCTTCATTGAGTCATGAGATAAAGAGTTATTGCAATGCCCTCAAATCACCAACAGAGGGACACAAACATCAACTACTCATAAACAAACAAAATCCATTTCTCAAAGTTATTACACAGCACAAACCAATAGAAATGATCCGAGCTTGTATCAGGTTATGTTTACAGACTTTTACTCCACTGGTGTCAGTGTGATTTGTTAGAATCAAAAAATTTTATGTAAAAACATTCAAGCATTTTAACATGAATGTCTAAAAGTGTGGTTGCTGGTCCAGGTAATGAATATATAGACTTACTTCTCATCATTAATGAACTCCAGTATATCTTGTTCCAACTTCAGCAGCATCATTCTGTCTCTAAAACACACACAATCAAAACCATTAAAACCATTGAAATCTCAATCCATTGCAATACTTACAGTATACATCAGCACTGAAACACATGAAACTGTGTCTATACAGAACACTTACATTGTATGCAAGCAATTGGTTCATATTATTTATTTTATTTTACTAAAGTTTGTTTTAAAAACACTTAAAGGGGACATATAATTAAAACCTGACTTTTTCCGTAAACCATTCTCTGCAGGCATGTGAAAAAAGGGTAATTGAAATGTGGCTCCCCTTCTGATGTCAGAAGGGGATCTTATTATGATAATACTGCCCACTTTAAAAATCAGCACCTTACAACTCATGACCACAAAAATACTACTTTAAATATGTATTTGGATGCAGAAGCGTTAACCTAGTAGACTATAGACCATTTCAAATGATGTAAACAACACTAGTCCAGAAACAGTTCCTGTTACAGTTTGTGACAGTTATTTTTTTATTTCACATATATTATTATCTTTAAGATGTTTGTTTAACTTCAGTTAATTCCGGTTTATATGTTCTGTTGGTTTATTTTATCCCGACATTTATCTAGTGTTAAAAAACGGAAACAGGAAGTGCTTCTGGACCAGTGTTGTTTACATCTTTTGAAATGGTCTATTTATTAGGGCTAGGAATAGGATGATAAATCGTGTGATTCTGCTTGCAATGCTTCAATGAATCATGTTGAAATGTCGCTACATCCCAAAGCCAGAGAGGGCGCTCTTGTGCAGAAACAGGACCATTTACACACGCAGCTCCAGGAAATGACTGTAAGCACTGTTCATCAAACCTTATCAGTTATTTACATGATAATAAAGAATATTTGAAGAGTTTGGTTCCAAAACGCAATAAACGCCATTTTTGAAAAAAATGAGTTACTGCCAAAATCAGTATTATATCAGGTCAGTAGTTAAAAGTAAATAATTAATTTTACGCAAAATCCAATACCCGCCGTGATATTCTGTCATCTTTTCTCCCTTTTTTCCCAAAATGCGACAAACGCCAGTCCTCCTTTTTTACAGAACGCAATAAATCCATTTCTGATATTACAGCGGACCATTCACGCAATGTAAACAAACATGGCGGCGCGCTGAGTACACGGAGTCCTAGTTTTCCTCATCTACTTTGTACTTCGTGATCAACAAACAAAACAAAATAATACTTTAATAGCATTGCCAAACCTGTGATGGTTTTCTGTGACGGGAAAGAAACGTACGCCATCAACATCTAATAATTTCCGCGAGAGGCACTCGGTTGCTTGCTCTCCAGACAGCATCAAGCTTCTCATGCTAAAACATTGTGTTCTTAATATAACAAAGTAAGTGTTTTGGTTAATGCCATTAATGTTTATTTTTTAATCATTGTATACCACTAGTCAACTAAATAAATATAAAATGGTAAAGATGAATGCACATTTATACATTGATTTAATAGATTTATAGCATTTTGAAATAAAAAACTGTCATGGATTTATTGCATTTTGTGGAAAAAAGAATTCGTTTTTATAATAAATCTTTGAAAATCAAGTTATGGATTTGAATTTTTTATGTTTTTATAACCTAAAGATGCTATGTGAAAGTTTGTAACAGAAAATACTGGTTTTCATCTTGTCACTTTCTTGGTATAGAAAACACGTTTTTACCGAAATTTGTCAAAATGGATTTATTGCGTTTTGGAACCAAACTCTTCATTTATAATGATTATGTTTGATATTCAAATGCATGTTATAAACGACTCAAAAGAACAGCCATAGTACATGAAAGAGCTGTGAATAATATCACTTTTGCAATTCAGAATCGACACCTGACAGGCAATATTAGTATGAATCACAATGAATCATCCCAGCCATACTATATAGGATGTGTAGTATGCAAATAATTATGCAGAGATTGAGACTGAGACAGGCAGGTGTATAATAAAGAGATGAGGTAAGAAGATTGTTGTACCTGGGGTTGTTCTTTAGCGTGTTGACCAGAAACTCATGCACATCAATGCCTGTAGAATCGGTGTATTCCTGACTAGAGTCTGTCCAGAAACAAAACAAAGAAGAAATGAATTCATCACATCCAGATCTCTAGCACATCTACAATCATCCAGACTGCACGTGATCTGAACTTCAAGCCACACAGATTCAGCAGACTGACATTTATGTATTAGGTCATCATCTGATAAAACTTACAGCTAATGAAATCAGCATCTTACCGCGGGAAAGCATCTTGCGTGGCGTTTTATCTTTTTTCTCTCGCTCTTCATTCTCATATTCATCTTTTGAGGACTTCTCTTCTTCTTTATCTGACGGACAGCTGATGTGAAGCTGAATAATGTCCTGTGATTAAACACAAACACAGGCCTCAGTTGATGGACAGTTCACAAATGTTTACCACTGTGATGGAGTTGGGTGTTTGGTTTTTTCGCTGTATTTTGCATGCGAGAGGTTTTACCTGCGATTCTGGATATCCGTCCGTTGAAAACGGACCGGAGGACTCCTCACATACTGCCAGACTTCTCACTAGCTTCATCTTCGCATTAGACTGAGACAAACAGCAGAACAGCAGGGGATTGGAGGATTTTAAAAGATAAATGAAAAACTAAATCAAAACTCCTCCGTAGAGTTTCACTTCACATGAAGTTCAGTATCAGTTCAGTTTAGATGAAGTTTTGTGACGTGCTGATAAAAGTCGCTTTCGTTTAACACGTGCAAGTTTACCTTGGCTCGTTTCCTACTGTGTCCGTGATTCTGACATCGTTTCTGTATGGATGAACAATAATGTTTACCGTTACACAGACCATTTAAATGATTTCTTCATAAACTTTAATACCAAACAAAAGAAAATTTTGTAAACCAATGCAACGGATTTAAAAAGGAGCATACTGTTAACTCTTTCCCTGCCAATGACGAGTTTTTATGGCAATCCGTATTTTCGCTATTATCCATCAGGTGGCACTCTTACACCACTTGTAAAACACTGAAGCATCAACTAAGGCCAAAAACAGTTCAAACTTTTGATCATTGCTCTGAATCTGATCTCTAACAAAAGTCCTTTTAGAAAATGCAATTATCTCAAAATGTGGTATTTTTGAAGAAACCTACATATATTTGAGAGGTGATAAAAAGAGAACAAATCAAGGTAGGATAAAAGTACGTTTATATATTAAAAGAAGAGTATTTCCTGGAAGGCATTCAACTTTTATGAAAATTATAAAACAAATTGGCGCTGGCGGGCAACTTTAAAAACACTGGCGGGGGAAGAGTTAAATAAGCAAAATATCCATTTAGCTTTTCAAGACTTCTCAGAAAAGTTTCTCAACATTTAAAATTTTAAGCATTCAGAGTTTCAGGGATTGACGCATGCAGCTGTGTCTCAATAACGTTTACGTAACATCTGTTGTGTGTAAGCATCAAGTAGTTTCTGGTACCTGTGCGTCCTGTGAAAGGTTCTCGTCAGTTTCTGTGCCGTCTGTGTTGGTGTCTTTAGCAGGTGCAGATGGGCTGCTTTTACCGCGGGTGTTTGTTGGGCCGTCAGCGGGCAGGATGTCGCTTCCCTCCATCCCGTCGGAGGGGAAGACCAATGACATCTTCCCTCAGAAAACACAGCACGCTGACACAGAGAGAAGACACAGCTACAATCAACGATGTAAGAGTAAAGTTTAAATGAGCGATGATTTATTTTCATACTTTATAGATGCACATTAATATGCATTGCCTTCTGTATTGCATTTGTTTTATACATTAACAGGCACAAACGCTGGCGAATTTAATTTCATTAAAACACCAATGTATTGACCGATGCTCTGTAAATGTGCACTTAACAAGCCTAAGGGGGCGTCTACACCAAAGCATTTAAAGGCGACTCAAAACACCAGACGGACTCCCACTGTGGGTGCTTGCCAGCTTTTATAAGCTTAGTACTTTGGTTGGTGTAATATTTCTGCTTTGTTTATTAGTTGTTGAATGGTGTGCCGATTGGTTGTTGTGATATTTTCCCCACCCCTCCTCCACTGTGATTGGACAGCCGAGTGAGAAGTGACATTGATGAGCTAAGCTTTTTCACCTTGAATATTTTTTAAGTCGCGCCGCTTAGCCCTGATCGTGGAAAAACACAAAACCCTCCAGCTGCTGGCATTTTTGAAAAGTGCCGCACTTCCATTGAAAACAATTGAAAACATACGCCGTGTAAACGCTTTGGTGTGCACACTACCTAATTTGTAAAAAATATATATTTAGCTGTAGTATAGTTTGTGTTAATATTTTTCTCATAAGGGGAAAGACATATAACCCAGTCCACCACATTATTCTGTATTTGAATAATAATATTATTGTAATAATTGTAAAAAATTAAGCCGGTAAAACTGCATACAGTGCTAGTGAGCCTCACGAATCACCGCCAGGAAAATTCCTTCACCACGACAGCACTAACAGCATTAAAGGGGACATTTTACAAGACTTTAAGATGTCAAATAAATAAATGGTGTCCCCAGAGTACATATGTGAAGTTTTAGCTCAAAATACCCCACAAATAATTTATTATAACATGTTAAAAATGACACTTTGTAGGTGTTGCATTTTGGGGTGTGTCCTTTAAAATGCAAATGAGCTGATCTCTGCACTAAATTGGTGGTTGGATAGTGCAGATTAAGGGATGGTATTATTATAATAAGATCCCTTTATGACATCACAAGAGGAGCCAAATTTTAATGACCTATTTTTTTCACATGCTTGCAGAGAATGGTTTACCAAAACTAAGTTACTGGGTTGATCTTTTTCACATTTTATAGGTTGATAGAAGCACTGGAGACCCAATTGTAGCACTTAAACATGGATCCCTTTATGACATCACAAGAGGAGCCAAATTTTAATGACCTATTTTTTTCACATGCTTGCAGAGAATGGTTTACCAAAACTAAGTTACTGGGTTGATCTTTTTCACATTTTATAGGTTGATAGAAGCACTGGAGACCCAATTGTAGCACTAAAACATGGATCCCTTTATGACATCACAAGAGGAGCCAAATTTTAATGACCTATTTTTTCCACATGCTTGCAGAGAATGGTTTACCAAAGCTAAGTTACTGGGTTGATCTTTTTCACATTTTATAGGTTGATAGAAGCACTGGAGACCCAATTGTAGCACTTAAACATGGATCCCTTTATGACATCACAAGAGGAGCCAAATTTTAATGACCTATTTTTTTCACATGCTTGCAGAGAATGGTTTACCAAAACTAAGTTACTGGGTTGATCTTTTTCACATTTTATAGGTTGATAGAAGCACTGGAGACCCAATTGTAGCACTAAAACATGGATCCCTTTATGACATCACAAGAGGAGCCAAATTTTAATGACCTATTTTTTTCACATGCTTGCAGAGAATGGTTTACCAAAGCTAAGTTACTGGGTTGATCTTTTTCACATTTTATAGGTTGATAGAAGCACTGGAGACCCAATTGTAGCACTTAAACATGAAGTCAGATTTTCACGATATATATCCCCTTTAAATGCAAACATGATTTACCTGACACACCTTCAGTTGTAGTGATGTGTGTGTGTGGAGGGGTTAAAGCGCTCCTATAGCTGAGACGAGGGTGAAGGGGACATCATGGTAAAGCATGCGTGTTTTCAGAGCTCCTGCATCCTTCACAATGTGCTCACAGCACCACCTGCTGGTAAGAAACAACAGCGTTAGATGAGGCGATTCAGTGCAGATTGAACAGTACACACATGAACACATCAAACAAAAGTGTGTATAAAGTTATAACATACAGTATTTACTCTATACTTATACTGTATAGTTCATATAAAACTAACAGAGCTACATCACCTAGTTGCCATAAGACCTCATTACATAATAGAGTCAACATGATCCAGTTATCTGCACAATTATTGTGCACTTTTCATCAAGTTTAGTTCAACTTTTGGCAGTCCAATCAAATGATGATTTAGAAAGATCTTTTTGTCTTTTTATGAACAAGGTAAGAAGGTTAAGTTGAGTACATTGCAGCATTGCATCCAGCGCGTCATAAGCAACTGCACTGCTGCGCCTCTCTTGCACGTGCACGAATTCTCACATATGTCCGAAGTCTGTACACATCTTTTATGTATTTGTTAAGTTTTGTGTGTTTTAAGCGAGCTATCCCTCTTGTTTAAAATATAATCAGCTGCATGATTAAGTAATCATGTTAAATAATCAGGATTCAGATTTTTCCCACAAGAAAGCAGCCATAACATCTTGTCACAATATTGATTCTCTCAGGCAGTGATACAATGTTTGCTGATACTCAAAAAAAATTCTCTGATACAATTTCAATTAGATTCTGGAGAATGGTGTGGCATTGATGCATTGTATCGTTGGATCCATATTGATGTATTGTTACACTGCTAGTGTGATGATTGATACAAAATCATAATGAGCTGGTCACTTCACACAGGACTGTTACATTTAAATGACATTTAGGAAGTTGTTAGTAAAAAAAAAAAAAAAAAACAAATACAAACATTTCTCAACACAGCAAGATATCATTTTTTGCTATACAAACATGATCAAAATTCAAATATTTTGGTTCACAACCTTATTAAAAGAAATAAAATGCTTTGAAAAGCGTTGTGCATTTTGACTCGAGACAGCCAGAAGAGGAAACTCCAAAACTGACGTCATACTGCAGAGAGACACAGCCAGACGGGTGGGGGGAGAGAGCGAGAAAGAGATTGAATAACTGGGATTCCCGACTGCAGAAAAGACGTCACCAGAAGCACATGACATCAAGCAACCAATCATCTTCACACATGCTAATAATACACACACACACACACACACACTCAAGTATACTGCAGCAATGAGACGCTCTAAAAAAAAAATCAACGGTGAGCACATGAAGGAGAAATACAGAGAGGGTCACAAGATAAAGTGACACTCAATGACAGAAGTACACATTGCTCCCATCTCTCTCGCTTTCTGTTACCAAGGAGATGCCAACGTCATCCTCATCTCCTGCCATTAATGTTAGTGAGGAAGAGGAGGGCAGAGACAGAGAGAGTGTTATTAAAAATAAATATGAGAATGAGAGAAAAACAACCACAGTCTTTCAACCAGCCAATGAGCTTTCAAATGTTGCCAGCCGCCTACAAAGCTACAAAACAGGCATATGACACAACAACACAACACAACACAACAGAGCCGTCAATCACAGCAGCACGTATATGACAGAGATGGAAGAGTAAAGTGATAAAAACAAGACCAATATGTGCTCCAACTGCAGAAACAATTAAAAAAAATTCCTCTGATAATAACTGTGTGTGTGTGTGTGTGTGTGTGTGTGTGTGTGTGTGTGTGTGTGTGTGTGTGTGTGTGTGTGTGTGTGTGTGTGTGTGTGTGTGTGTGTGTGTGTGTTAAATACATTCAGTACTGTGTATGGCCAGATCACTAATGCAGGAAAAGTGCGTCACAAAAGGATTCCCTGCTTAAAACAGCCAACACACACACAGACACACACACACTAACAAACACAGACAGACAGACACACACTAACAGATAGACAGACAGACACACAGACACACAAACAGACACCCACACACACTAACAGACACAGACAGACAGACAGACAGACAGACACACACTAACAGACAGACAGACAGACACACAAACAGACACCCACACACACTAACAGAAACAGACAGACAGACAGACAGACAGACAGACAGACAGACACAAACAGACACACAGCTGGTGTGTATGAAACATCCTGCTGCACACAGATGAAGTAGCGAGTAATGAGAAATGAGGGGAGAGGATCGAACCCGTGAGGGGGGGTCAAGTGAGTCAGAGTCGCTCCCGCAGGACTGTGAGGAGGAGGAAGACGTCACAAGAACTTGAAGATAGGTGAGGAAGAGACAATCCCATCACAAAATCATCCCACACCAACCACTGCAAGAAACTATGATATTACACTGCAACATTTTCATGATTATTGTGCACCATGATCAAACAGTTTTCATTTAATTCCCAGGAGTCAATAGATACAATAGATGTCATTCTGTGATACAGTAAGTGTTAATACTATAAAACAGCTGAGCTTCATTAAATTAAAAACACATAATACACTTAGACCTGACACAAATATATTTTGGTCAAATCAAACGAATTCAGAAGAACGGAGAACATGGATTGAGATGTGTGGGAGAAAAAGAGTTCAGCTCCATCTTTTACTCTCTAAAAATAAGTGTGTCAGGTTAAAATCTGGGCCCATTTTGGCTCCCATTACAAACCTTATGCAATGCTCCCCATTTTAGAGAGAGAGAAAATTCTCAATGATGAAACTGCCACCTCATTGGATGAGGTTTCTACCAATAGAATGAGGAGCTCCATGGCAACAGGCTCTGTCACCAAGAGAGAATAGATTTCCCTCCACCCAATGTGGTGCACATTTACCCCGTCCCCCAATTACACACACATACATGTAAACGCTCACACCTTAATGAAGCACCCCAATTACCCAAGTGTGTGTGTGTGTCTGTGTGTTTGTGTAGCGGGCAGGCAGAACATACACACTACACCCCATCACGACTCTTACCCCCCCTTCCCATACATCCTTTCCTACATCTTTCGCCCCCCCACACCGCCCTCACACTGAAAAGGAAACCAATTTCATATCTCTCTCTCTGTCTCTCTCTCTCTCTCTCTCTCTCTCTCGGTCGACACAGGTGACATAACTGCTCTGATACAGAAATAGCAAAAGCACAGAATATCTGTGCATTGGCTACAAAAATATTCATGATTCCTGAACACTAGATGGGTTTTTGAAATAACGCATAAGAAACAAGTGATGTAAACATAACATTTCAAACAAAAATCCCTTAATTTGTACAAAAGTTTTAACGCTCGCTTGAGGTTAGTTTAATTGCAAAAAAAAAAGTTAAGGGCCGTTCACATTATAACAATAACTATAGGGGTGATTCTCATGAAATCCAGATTTAGAAGGTGTTCAGCATCAGATTTCTTGCTCACATAAGATTAAGGTCTGAATTTACTATAACCATTATTTTTAGAGGATTTAAGTATATTTCCAAAATAATTATTTACATTTTTTAGATTATCATTATCAAAAATGATCATTACCGCAACATGTTATTACATAAATATATACATTTACAAACTCATGTTTCGGCAATGAGAACTAAAAAGTTGTCTAGGTACTATGACAAACAAAATGTTAACTTTTATCTGGAGAGAACAAATAAGAGCTGCTTACCTGGTAGCCGTCTTGAGTGTTACAGTCAATTATGTCACTTCAAACTATTTTTTTTAAATATTAGTTCCTTGAGGGCTTAAACAATGATTGAAAATTGTTGTGGAGGATGAGAAAATTGGTCTTGGACTCATTTATATTCCTTATTATTGTCTCTACATCTACCAATGATCACCAAATACCACATTTTCTTTACTATAAATGTTTATAGTATAACATGCACTGAAGCTTTAATATTTTAGATTTTTTAATCATAAATATTTTAATGTCAAAGAACCCAAATCCAGTCATGGACACGTTGCGGTAATGAAAATTTTTCCCTTAAATGTGGAAAAAAACTGGTTTGTATGATGTCATTTGAAATCATGTGCAAAATAGTACATGAAGAGATGTTTGTAACTGTATGCTTCTTATTTTTAAACTCTTACTTTGCATTTACTTTTTTATCAAAATGTTTCATGACACCTCATAAGTCTAACTTCGCGAGAATCACCCATTAGCGTCCACACCACCGGACGATAACATTATGCTAATTCAATCTCCAGGCGCAGTGCTTGCGCAAATCGGTTACCTTTAATATCACATATTTCCTTTAATAAACACTTGTAATTGTCATTAAATGTATAAATATGCTGTTCTTGTTGCATTTACACAGCAGGTATAACCACCAGACACAAACCACGTTTGCATAATTTTAAACAGTGCATCAAGTAGTTTGTGTAATCTAATAAAATAACCTTTTGGCGTAGTCAATGTAGTAGAATAAAAAACATTACGTAGTCAATTTCACAGGCACTTTAATCGGCCTGGATACCTGAGATAATTTTATGTTATAGACGAGCTTTTCCACCAAGTCATCAGTCTTTTCAATTTTGCATGCACTTGAAGTTAAAAAAATTCGTTATCAGTCCAGAAAGTGATCCCAACAATATTGTTCATTGTATCTTTATCGTTATAGTTGTGGTGTGAACTACTTTTCTCTTTAATATAAACAATTTTTAAAACTATATATTTTTATAGTTATTGTTATAAAGTGAAAGACCCTTTAAGCCGCATAATAGAAGACGGAAACGTATTTAGCACCTTTTGCGCATTAGGATTAATATCCAGAATATCATTAAATATCAGGATTTTAACATGGGCCGTTCAACAACCCAGAAACCAAAATATCATAGAGAGGATAACAAGAGATCCCACAGACTGCTGAATTCCACTCGAATGGTTTCACAAATTCTTTCACTATTGCTGTTCGGAGACACTGAGGGCAGATTCAATTCCCTAAAATTACAAATTTACTGTAGCACTGCAAGAATAGCGTGTGCTGAATGTAACGGCGTCCTCTGTCATGTGTTTAGCTCTCTTTCAGTGCCTGTATCACACTGAGGTAAACCATCTGTTCAGGTACAGCTCACCTCCAAAAACAACAGCACAGCATCCACTGCTGCCCATCCTGAACACACACAAACACACTCGCTCACCCCTTAACTCAGTGGAAAAACACATCTATTTTCATCCATTCCCCCTACTGCTTTAGTACAGAGAGAGAGAGAGAGCGAGAGAGCTTGAAAGAGAGAGAGAGCATGGACCCTTTATTTAGAGATCCTGAAACACGCATTCAAGATAACTGCAATACGTTGGCATATGCCACAGACTGGCATTCAAACTGGCATCAAGCCACCACTCGTCCTGTGGGTACAAACAGTTCACATAAGCATTCACACAACATTCACTAAAGCTGACTGTCAAGAGTATTTATACAGATGAATACATCACTGGATTCAGACTAACTTATACTAAAACACGAGGGTCAGTAGTACAGCAGCAGCTTATTGGGGTCGATTAGAGGCACTGAAGGGTCACAGTGAGGGATTTAAGCCAACAATCACACTGCCAAGAGTAAATGAATGATGCTCATCAGCACCAGTATAATGTTACATCCCTAAATACATCTCTCTGACAGCGAGACACCATTATTTACAGAAGTGACAAGCACATTCTACAACTACATTCACACCCCCCCCCCAAAAAAAACACACGGTGTAGACAGACAAGTACTTAAAGAAACCAACACGTCTTTAGCTTTCTGCTACCAGAAATAACTCCTGCATGTACTGTCACTAGCACTGATTTCATGCGCATGTTGAAGTATCACATAAGAAACCACAACGCAAACGCCAAATTTACAATTAAAATCCATTAATTCGCAAAACCGTTTTTACCACTGCTTGGTGCTTTTTGACAAAATAAATTTAAATAATGAAAGATGGAAATGCATTTGCAGAATAAATTCTGAGGTAGTGAACATTAAACCCACGTGACTGATTGTCTAGCTGTTTCAGCTGTCGTTGTCTTTATCATATATGGAGCTCGACATCGTCTTAATGCCCTTGCTGTTAGTGCCTGCATCAAAAACTCTGCATTCCTTCTTCTGTGCACAGAATTCAGTTTGATAATTACAAGCTGCACCGCTAGTTAATCTATAACTTACCAAATCGTAACTAAATGCAGTCCTGTCTCTATTTTCTCTAAGCATGTCTTGTTTTATTTACGGTTAGTTACTACAGTAGGTTACAAATTCCACAGTTGTTCGCTAAAACAACTTGATGGAAACGTACCTAATTCACATTTGTTTGTTATTCTTTTTTGGCGAATTTTGAAAAGAATCGCTTCACGTTTGGATGGAAACCCAGTTACTGCGTGTATTTGAGATTTAACACTATGCATTTAGAGTTTATTCATCAACAGGCTAAACACAAAGTCTGATACAAATAAAATCTGATTACAAGAGATTTACTACGTCTGTAGTAAACAAACAACACACATAATGAAAATAATATCTGTTTAAATAACATTAGGACTGTACATGGGACACTTACACAACAAGCTAAACTCATGGGATGATACTGATCCGAAGTCCTATGAACCTCTCTCCACACAAACTCAGTCTTTCTACAGTATTTCCCACAGTCACTCATCAGTATGCAAAGGAGACGTCAACTATCTAGGGTGCGTTGCACTCCACTTTTAGACACACACTTACAAACTTCCCTAAGCACCTTTCCTCTGGGGAATCCCAGCACCATGTTGAAGTGCATTCCACTTCATGAAGTAGACGAGGGATGTTTATATGGGCAGACCAAGGGGCAACCTTCTGATCATGACGACAACGAAAACTGCAATTCATCGACTGGCTCCAAAAGGGAGGGAATCCCATAGACCCCTCATGTTTAAATGCCCAACTTTACAGCAGAAAAAATGTGTTTTCAGCCTGGTACAAAAAGGTTTTTTTGGCTATATAGCTAATCTTTTGACATTTTTTGATGTGCAGGATTGAAGAAATGAACTGTTCATTACGGAAGAGGGGGTGTGGCCTCAATGGTCCTGTGTGCATGTGACTGATAAATGTACAGGGTAGAATTTCAATTAAAGTTGCATTAAATTTTGTTTTAAACTAAATTATGCTGCAAGGCAACTCTGCAATTTTTCACATTCTCAGTTTATTCCCATTAAATCTCGTATAATCCCATATATTCCAGTTAATTCCCATGAAAGTTTCCATCCTTGAAAATTCCTGGATTTTTCAACCCTAACTACCTGTGATTGGCACAGCTGGTAGCCAATGAAAACCCTGTCTCACAGATCACATGACAGGACACAGATCTGTCAGGCAACAGATGGTTGGGTGAATGAAACTGGGTTCACAGTTTGTGTGATGATTGAACTCATCCACAGCTCATGAACGCCAGCAGTCTAAAAACGGCCAAATAAACAAAGAACTGAAAGAACTGTGTGACATCACAAGCTTTAATAAACAAGATTCATGCATTGCATACACAATCTTACAGACAAAGCAGAACGAGTCTGAGAAACTACTAAAGATATTTAGTCAACAAAATGGTGTTTACATTGAGCGATTAGTATTTGCATTAGTTGGCGAGCAAGACAAAAATAACATGCATCAGATTGGTTGCTTACAGTGACATCTGCGATGACTATAAACAGAGCGCACGTTACAAATGAAACAGAAGTGAGCTCCGGCCTGGCGTGATATTCGGTCCACAGAGCGAAATGAGACGCTAATTCATGTTACAGCTCAATTACAACAAAACAAAATGATAAATATTTATTTTGGATCAGAACATGTTGACTCTGCGCTCGGACATCTTGCACGTCGCTGTCATAAGCTGTGTGACTCATGACAATATGTCCAGTAAGTCACATCTTCACAATCGCTCAGCTGTTAAATGCATCATTCAAAACTCATTCATCTCATTAATATTCATGAAGGAATCTGGGCACTTTTACACATTTTTAACAAGCCAAAAATCTACAAACAGGTGTGTAAGCATCAATTAACACATGCAACTATCCGACAGTGCCCTTTATTTCTAAATCAGTGAGATCTGATTCATAACAAGAGAGAAAGTGAAGGATTAAAGCAAAGGGAAATGGGTGTAAATATGAGCGCTGTGAGTTATTAATAGACACCGAGAGATTTTCTTCATTTCTCTTATTTTCTTCTCATCTCTGCTGAGAATTCAACCTCTCTCACTTTGTTTCTATCGCTCACTGACGCTCTGTTCTAGCACACGGTGTTCAAAAATAACCCGCGTGTGTGTGTGTTTGTGTGAGACTCGATGGAAATGTGCAGGGGTGGCTGGAGCTCTGCGGGAGAACACACATTTATCTGCAAATGGGGAGAATGACTGATAGATTCACAATAAAAACACTTCGGTCATTATCTGGCCAGTAAAGTTCAAGTGTGCTATACGTTACATATTAAAGCTCTTTTATTCCAGTTTAACACTTTTGACGAATGTAAAAGCATCAAGATGAAGAGGTTTTAATAGTATCTCTGATATAGGAATAGGGTTGCAGGGTTAAGTTTCCGGTAAAGTTTTGGTAAATGTCTAAAAACTTTATGGAGAATTTTGGATAAAACCCATATTGGAAATTTAACAGGCATTTATGGAAATGATTTGGAAATGTATGTAAACTATATCATATACAAGCATAAATAAACATTTTGTTTGGCCATTAGTAGACATGCAAGCAAGGTAATACATGTTAAAAATAACGTTTAAAAAAGAAAAAAATGATAACTTTTGAACGTGTGTATAGTTACAAAAAGATTTTTATTTTAAACAAATTGTTCTTTGTTTTAATAAATTGTTCTTTAACTTTTTATTCATCAACGAAACCCAATACTTGCGCTCATCAAGCCTAGATTTATTTTCTCAAAAAATCTTCAGAAATCATTTTAGTAAGCGATGTGCTGTGTGCATGTGAATGTTCAGGGAAAAAATTCAAATTACATTTTATGAAATCTTGTTGTTTTAAACAAAATTATGTTCCAGGATTTTTTAAACTACATTTAAATTCCCTGTTATAGGCAACTCTGCAATTTTTTCTAATTCCCATATATTCTTATTAATTCCCATATATTCCCATTAATTCCCATGGAAAGTTTCTAGCCTTCAAAATTCCAAGAATTTTGCAACAGTATTTAGGAAGACAAAAGCATTAGAGTAGAAACTTTTGATTTATTTCCATGCAATCAATTTAAACCACTTCAATAAGGGATGGAGATACAAAATTCAATTACACCGATAGATACCAATAGTTTTGCTTTCTACTAATTGTTTCAAATGAATATGATGTCATAACATCCTAGAAGTGCAGAGTGTATAAACTACAATTCTGTTGTCATGGTGACCCGAATTAAAATATCATCACACATTATGAGCTCGGATACGTTTTCTGTTATTTAGATTGTCAGGATATAATTCTGTCATGATTATCGTCTGTTTTAAGCAATAGTCCGGTGTCATAATAGTGGAAAAGCTTTTATCTGCCGATACCAATTATAGGTGGATATATCGGTGCATCCCTAGTTTTAACAAATCTGTAGGCGAGTTTATCAAACTGATTTTATGCACATTTTGAAGTATTACATAAAAAATAAATGAGTAATGGAAAGACCAAATTTTGAAACCTTAATTGCCTCACTTCAGGTGGTTTTTGACTTGTTTGAAAAAAAGTAAATGCAAATAATGGAAGATGGAAATGGATTTGCCGAATAAATTCTGACGAAGCAAACATTGAACCCACGTGACTGATCGTCTAGCTGTTTCTGCTGTCATTGTCTTTATCATATATGGAGCTTGATGTCGTCTTAATGCCCGTGCTGTTAGTGCCTGCATCAAAAACTTTGCATTCCTTTTTCTGTGCACAGCATTAAGTTTGGCAATTACAAACTGCACTGCTAGTTAGTTTATAACTTGCCTAATCATAACTAAACGCAGTCCTGTCTTCATTTTCTAAGCATGTCTTGTTTTATTTACTGTGGGTTACTCCAGCAGGTTACCAATAACACTGTTATTTGCTCAAACAACATTAGTTTGTTTTTCTTTTTTGCAAATTAAAAAAAAATTTCCTGTTAGGATGGAAACCCAGCTTGTGATCCAACAATCACTGCTGAAAGTTCATGAAGTGAAAGACGACATTTAGCAATTTAAAGGCCAAATACCCAAATAAGAAAACTGTCAAAGCTTAAAAAAACATTGAGAGACGGCACATCTATATTTCCAGTTAGTAGCAGAGAGGCATCCTGGGTCGGACAGGAGGTGAACTCCCTCATAAGCAGTTTTTTGGAAATTTCCCACAAGTCCCATTTTCCCAGCCTCCTCCTGAAGTCCGTTTCTCAATCCACCGTGTGTGTTCTCATCACCCCCGCTCATGACACATACACACATGAAAGACGGTGGTCCTAAAGCGATCCACCCTCAGAGAGGGGGATGAAGACACAAGGACACAGTAAAAGGGAATTCCTCATTACCTCAGCAAATGCCCTGCCTCCCTCGACCGCCCGCCCGCTGTCTCTATATATCGACCTGAACACGAGTGGGCAGACAGCGAGCTCTCACAATACTGCAAACACACACACACCCACAACTGACTGACTGACCGCTCATCATCTACAGCAATAAAATAATGCTCACGACTAAAAACACAGAGGACAGGCATTAGCTAAGTCAATATCTTTACACTCGTGGCATCATGTTTAATTGACTTGAAATCATTCTAAGAGAGGAAACTACACAGACTGAATAACAGCATATCTATAAAATATCCTAGTATCCTGAAGAGAGGTAATTTCAGATTTCACATGCAAAAACTGCCCCATTTAAACCAATAAGAGCGATCCTGCATTCCAAAACATGAATTGCAAGCAAACTAAAAATGAAACATTTTGTATCTCAACGTGACGTCAGTAAATGATGTCAAAACTAACGGCACATGAGAGAGAGGTGCAGTCGCATCAGCACTCACCTTCATACATTAATGCATTCATAAAAAGGCTTACACAAACTTCAGCGCATCTCTTTCAAACCCTCTGACGAATTTTCTTTTTTTTAGCAGCAGCTGGCCATCAAAGACATGATGACTACATCTCCCACAATGCATTGGAGGTTTTAGTCATACTTTCAAGGAAAATATCCTCATAAAGTAAGAGACAGTTAAGAAGACATCTGTGAGAGATACGATCGATGTCATGATGAAAGTATACTGTTTTTAAATGCATGCGGATATGCAGTACACACACTCTTACTGTATTCAGTGATGTGATTCATGCGATCCCTGCAGCATCAGTTGCTTGCGGTTCTGACACGCATCACAGGCGGCAGCGAGCACATTTCAGTCCACGCTAACAGAGAAGAGACAGACCTCCAACTCTCCTCCCTCGCTTCGTGCTTGACGCCCCCCTGCTTTTTCTGAATGAAGCACAGACAATCTCTCTCTCTTTCTCCCCAAACACGAGCATGCGCTCATTTGCCTCTCTTCCTCAATCGCCCACCACGCTCCTTCACTCGTCGTCACCTCTCTCTCTCTCTCTCTCTCTCTCTCAAACAACAGTAAAACTGATGAAGACCTTAGCACTGGAGCTAGTGCACACACACAACACTTCACTGACGGATTACAACATTAAAGTATTATTGACAGAAACATCAACAGTAAATTAATCAACTGATAATGATAATTGAAATCATCTCGACTTCAGATGGAACTGGGATGTATAGACTCTCTGCCTGTCAGTCTTTATGAACTTCAATGTTTTGTGACAGGGAAAGCCTAATTTAAGTCTTGAAGGATACAGCCAATGGTGAACATCTCTTCCAACATCTGTAAATTCAGTGTTTCTGGCCTAAAAGTTCAGCATGAAAATGATGGACACTGATATTCAGAATCCAGAATGTCAGTGTGTTTTCCACAATCCACGTAAAATTCCCAGCCGAATTACCAATTTTTTTTTTTTGACAAACACCAAGGTTGTGCAGTAATTTAATTCACGTCTGAATCCAGATATCAAAGTTTATAAAAGGGTTCAATGTGAAAGTCACTTCCTTTTAAACCACTGAAAAGCACCGTATGGTCAGCGCTTCGTGTTTCTTCTGTATCATTGAAGCGTCTTTCTATGCAAACATTTTAAACTAGACCTGTTTGAGTCGTGACTCACTCAGATCTTTCACCCGGATCTTTAAATTAACTCATGAGTCGTGGTTCTCTAGTATCATTAACCCAGATCAGTTGAGTCCTACTACAATTCAATGTAAAACCATAAACAGCGCCATCACACACACAAACCTCTTTTAACATTATTAATGAGACTTCGCTCGCTCTACAGATCCACTCATAACCGGCTGATCTGCGCGAGAACTGACCCGAGATTCTCACTCAGAGCCGGAAACATTGCAAACTCGAGAGACCTGCTGATCCGCGCGAGCTTTGACTCGATAATCTCTCAACTCGTAACCGGCTGATCTGCGCGAACTCGAATCAGAGCCGGAAACACTGCAGATTCGCAGATCTGCTGGAAATATCGCAGACTCGAGACTCTCCAGCTCGAGGGGCTACACTCTTAAAAAAAATGGTTCTATATCGAACCAGAAATGGTTCTATCACCCGCTTCATATATGGAACCCCTAAATGGTTCAATATAGAACCACTTTAATGGGTTCATTAAAAAGAACCCCAAATGGTTCTTTGAATCAAAGTTAGATGGTTCTATTTAGAACCATTAAAGGTTCTTTATTATTATGAGTAATTTATTATTGATAAGAAATTATAACCGATCTAGAAAATTATAAAAGTTTACTATTTATTAATTGTATTATACAGAAATATAAATCTATAAAAATTACTTAAAATCACATCTCTTTATTCTGTATGACAGCAAAACTTTAGTTTACATTTAAAATGTCTCATTACATTCAACCATTTAGTTATTTAATTATTTCCATTAAGCATTTTCACTTTTTAATAAACATACATACGTTTATATATAAATAATATATATAAATAAATTGCATCTCTGTATTAAACAGCTAAACTCTTAATTACACTATACATTAAAAATTTTGTTTAAGTTATTTCCCTTACGCATAGATACTGTACAGTATATGCAGTATTAATTTTTAGTAACTTTTACATGTGTCTGAAATGATGAAAAGAAATCACGGTAACACTTTACAACAAGGTTCATTAGTCAACATTAGTCAGCTACACTAGTTAACATGAACTAATAATGAACTGCACTTATACAGCCTTTATTAATCTTTGTTAATGTTAATTTCAACAATTACTTTATTAAAATCTTGTTAACATTAGTTAATGCACTCTGAACTAACATGAACAAGCAATTAAAGCTTAAATTTTTATTAATTAACATTAACAAAGATGAATAAATACTGTAACAAATGTATTGCTTATGGTTTGTTCAAGTTAGTTAATACATTAACTAATGTTAACTAATGAACTTTATTGTAAAGTGTTACCGAAATCACAATGCATTTAAAGACAATTCATGAACAATCTATTAAATAGAATGACAATTTACACAAGTTGATTGTACATTTGTTTTGTACAGGTATTAAAACTTAAGCATATATTTTATAAATTAAAGTCACTGTGTGCTTAATGGCAAAAGGGTATTGAACATTGAGGAGAAAAAAAAACGCAAACAGTTGTCACGGAGTGACTATGCGGGGCGGAACCAAAAGGAGAGTGAAGAGGTTCCGCCCGGACCGGTTTGTACAGACACCGGCACTTCAGGGTTCCCCGGGAATCCCCGCACTCGCTGAAACAAGGCACAGCTGTGTGAGTGACGTGGCGAGCGATGGTTGGGCGAGCCACGCCTGGGAGGAGGATATAAAGAGAGAAGGTAGAAGTTACTGGAAGGGTCGATTTTCGGGCGAGTCAACTTCCGCCTTGGGCAGCACAACGAAGACCAGCCTCCGAAGAGTCCGCAGGCTCTGCTGATCCGGCGACCGCTAGGTAGCGGGCGGAAAGAGTGCGGGGCTGGTCCGGGCGAAAGGACGGCGTGGTTGTGTATAGGAAGTTACTTGTCAGAGTGAAGTTTGATCGCGTTGGATATACGCTGCAGATGCCAGCTGGGTTGTTAGTCCTTTGGGTGCTGAAATACGTAGTTCTGCTATGGCTAGGAGCTGTGGAGAGAGAAGAAACACTGTTCAACAGTCAAGTAAGAACCTCTTGAAACGGAAATACACAAAGCTTTATTGAAGTGTTGTGCTGTGTCCTTGTCGTCCGTACTCACCTTAGGAGGGTCTTGGACCCTTGTGGATGCCATCAGGGGCCGCCGCGACGGTGTGTGCCCAACCCACCCAGATACGCTCTGTAGCGGTGTTCCAGCTGGAGTCACGTGGAAACCCCTCCAACGTCCCTGGCCCCGTAATACTCCCCCTGAGGGCGAGAAGCGAGATTTTTAGATTCCCTTTCCCATTCCCCACTTTAGTTTTAAATAATTTAAATAAAGTTTCTATTTCTATATTTTACTTATCTCTGGTTTGTCTGGTCATTGGGGTGCTTTGGGACCTCCTCGAGGTGGAACTAGGAGGAGCGTGATCCGCGACAGGGGCGGTCCGCTTCTCCGACCTGTGACACAGTCATTCCACAGCCTGTGATGTCAATGTCTTCCACATATTAAGTTCACATTGTCCATTATAAAGTTGATACATTCAGATTTGAAAAGATCAGGAGAGCCGTTGAACACTATGGTTGGTGTGGGACCTTTGGGTTCCTGTAAAACAAACATTTCACCTTTTAAGTGCTTTTTACCAATTAACAGAAGCCATCAAATAGACTTAAAATTATCCAATAATAACACAAATAAAGTATGACAACTAGGCAAGCGACACTCACGAACCAACAAGACTCATAATAATTGATGTAGAGCTGTATGCTATTTAAGGGTAAACAGAGTAATATTTTTATATTTGCATTGAATGTTACTTTAAATAAAGTGCCTCAAATGCTAACTAAATTACAGAAGACTATACTTACACTATTTACACAGTAAAGGAAGCTGGGATTTTCTTGAAATAATGCTTGCAATAACATAAGTGCAGCATTCCTCACCAGACCTACAAAGATACAAATTATTGTACATTAGGTACAGATATCAATTACAGGGACATTTTACTCAAAAAAGAAAACTCATTCACTCACTCGTTATTTCAAACATTCACAGCTTTCTTTCTTCAGCAGAACACTAACACAAAAAAGATTTTGAAGAATGTCTGTAACCGAACAACTCTGCTAGCAATTTAATGGACACAAAACCAATGCAGGTCAATGGGCACCATTGTTGTTCGATTACCATACTTTTTCAAAATTTCTTCTGTTGTGTTCTGCTGAAGAAAGTGACGACAATTTTAATTTGTGGGTAAACTTTAACTCTTTCTCAGCCAGCGTCTCTTAATTAACAAGTTTACTCTTCAATGGCAAGGAAAAAGTTTATATTAACATTATTTTCATATTTTCACTTATACAATTTATAGGTGCTAGAACCTTTACATTGACTATGCAAATAAGGCTACTTTACACTGGACAAAGAACAAGCACCTTCTGTGGTTTCCTCTCCAATGAGATTGGCGTAGAGATGTTTTTACTTCCTTCTTTTGCACTCCTGATGATGTTTGGGGCCATTTTATTAAGAGATGTTTCCATGTTCTTCACCAAGTCTGTTCCAAACCACATTGTCATTCCATGCAGCATCTTAAAACAAAAAATCTTTATATATCCACTTTCAGACAAACAAGTTCCTTAAAGTCTACATTAACTTGAGGTTGCAATTGACTAGTGATGTATTTTTCAAAACACAATGTTCAATAAAAAAATAGTGTGAAATATACAGAATTTAAATTAAATCCTCAAACACTTTACAGTCTTTAATGCTAAATTCTAAATGAAATACATACAGTAAGAATTATCATTAAAGCTACAAAACACAGATTTCTTTTTATTTTCTCTTTAATGAACATTAGTGACGAAGTCTTACAAGGTCCTTTTAAGCACCTTACCTTTTTGCATCAATGGGGTTTATATTTTAAAGCCAGTGACGTGTCTGACCATTTATTAACCATGGTTATCTGTGAGGGAGAGGAAAAAAAATTACACTTCACAAACCAAATACACATAAAAATCTGAACACGTTTGGTTTTTAAAACATTTGAATGTTAAATGTAAGTGTCTTAACAGCTACCATCACATTAATTAATTGTGTGCATCACAGAAAACATGCATATCTAGACTTGCGGATACAAACGCTGCACTGCAATCGTGCATTTATAATACAGACCAGCAGAAAGTTCTTAACTGTGGCCAGCAGTTTCCACTTTCCTTCAAGGTTTAGCTCCAACCCTGATAAAACACTCGTGAACAAGCGAAAAATACTCACGGAATATGTGTAAAACTGCGACAAACATTTACATATAATTTCCCTTCCACCGTCTTCCACCCGGTTCCTTTGACCACGCGCTTCATTGAAATAACACCCCTGTCTCGAATTTCGTCTCCTTACAACACAGCTGTCTTATTGTGCTTGGCAATTTAATTGAAAATGACAAAGAAATAAAGCAGGACTGTAACGTAATTCATTAAAACCAGGAACAAAATGTATTTAACAGAGCTTTTATAACTGACGGTTGACGAAGCCCGTCAGTGCTTTAACGTTACCAGCAGTATTTTTTAACTGAGGTAAATATTATAAATGTAGCTTCTAGTATCACTATTTAGCACAAGACCTACTCTAACAAAATAAATATTAACTAATTATACTAAATATTTCAGTAATATCGTTTCAAAAAATGTAGAAAGTTTACTTACCTCAGGGTACAAACAAGCAGAAATGCCGGTCCGGAGTCCGAACTCCTCAGTTTGAAAAAATAACTGTGAAGCCTCGAGGCTCATCTTCGCGTATGGTGGTGGTCTGGTCTGCCTTTCCACATCACCACCCCTCTGGTTTAATAAACAGAGGAATATAAACACACACACATACATAAATAACATGTTTAATATAATAAAGCTTGTGGTGAAAGATTTTATACCCTAAAATTGCCAAGTTTCCCTCAGACATCACACGTAATTGAATTAAACACTATTGGGCGGTTTTCTCGGACAGGACTTATCACTGACTAAAATACTGACATCTGTTAACATATGAGTGCTATTGTTTTGTCTCAAAATGCACGCCAGTATTGTATTTTATAAGGTTTGTTTGTAAAAATGTCCCAATTATAATTAAGACGGAGTCCTAAACCCTGTCCGGTATTATCTTAACTAAAATAGCTCCACTTTAACTCGGACACATAACGTAACACACACTTTAAGTCGGTCACATAACATAACACACCTTTATATAACTTATATGTTTACAAAAACGTCGAGTATTTGCGTCTTTGCCAATTAATATAGTCTAAAATTAACATTTATTTACAAACACTTACCTGACGTGACCTTGAGGAAACGGCTGATGACTTGTGTCGTTGTGGGAAACAGTGAGTGATTCCAGCTGTTACATGCGGAATGATCTCAGATGAAATGACCTGTCATTCAGATCCTTCCGAGTTAAGTTAAGACATTTTAAATTAAAAACTCACGCACATACTGTACATACACACGCGCGCGTGAGCGGGTCGCGCGCACGCGCGCGCACACGGGTACACACACGGGCATATTTAGAAGTTTTATTTAAGATTGTTATGATATTGGGACTATTTCTCCACCCGCTTCCTCAGCACTGAAGTTCAAATTCGCATGCAGTCCGGTTATAGCAAATGTAAAAGATATGAAACATCACTCAACAGCAATATCAATTAAGTGCAATCCTAAAATATGATTTAAAACATAACCCTTTCATTGTTAAGTATGAGAAATCAAAATAATCAGGACACAGTTTTTTTCTATATTTTTTCTATAATATTATGCTATTATTAGGCATATATTTTTTGAATGGTCGACCATACACACCAAACCTAAAACCTATAAGCATGATATTTCAGAAGTGAAAGGCTTTTGTTGTGGATTTGCTTTTGAGGAGACTTCAGTCGATCTATAGATCGGTTAGTGGATCTGTAGAGCGAGTGAAGTGTCACGAGTCCCATGGTCTGCGAGTCTGCAATGTTTCCGGCTCTGAGAATCTCGAGTCGCGTGGATCCTCCGGTTACAAGTGGTCTGTACTGAGTTTCCTTGGCGATTTAGCAATACTGACTCAAGTGACTTTAGTGAGTGACTCGGATCCGTGAAAGGAATCGAGTTTGCCAGGCCTATTTTAAATGTTGACATCATCATGAGATGATGAGAAGTATATGGAAACAAAGTTTCATCATCACTCCATACATCGAGTGGAAGCTGATATAAATAAAAAGATAGAAAATCACGAAAACTTTTAAAATATCAGCAGCAACAAGTGTGAAATATAATTTTGAAATGTATTTAATAACACAACAGTATTCCATATACATATAATCAAGTATCCAGGTCATGTGAATGATCGTGAAATTAACCACACATGCAGCACATTTGCGAATTATAAACTCACACATCCACCATGAATTTATCTTCTTTCAAATACATTGAGTTTTATCGCGGAGGAGGAATGCAAATGTTTTTTACGGACATCCTCACGAAAAATAGTGCTTATTATAACAAAGAGTTAAAGAGAGATTGAAGTGTGTGTAAAACTAAAGAAGAAGTGTGTTGTCTGCCCATCTAAACATGTCAACAACAGCTCTGACAGACCCTTCGAGCAAACAAAGATGTCCATTGCAACCAATTGTGTGATTCAATTAAATTACATTGAAAATTTGAGTTTTGCAGACTTTAATTGGTGTGTTGTCACTTAAAGACCTGCATGTAATGTACAGATCCAGTATACTACTGTTACATGTATTTCATTTCTGAATGTTTTACATAACAGACTATGTTTACGGGATTTTAAAATCTCTGCATTTCAAAATAATTTTGTGTAAATATGTCAAGCACAAGAAAACCTAAAACTATTTGCGTGATGTCTGAACAATGAGATGCAGTGTTCTGGGCGTACGCACACACAAGACTTATCAAAAAATGACTAGAGCATTCAGATCTGTTTGGTTTATTACTTGAGTTTTTTTAGACCTAAAGCACGTGCAAATGATAAACTTTCGTGATGTGTCGAACTGACCTGAGCATCGTTCACGCTGACCCGCGGGCACTCATTATTGTCAAGCCCTGTCTCTGAAGTAAAGCAAGCACAGTAAGAATCGATTCAGGGATTTCCCAAATCAATATTATTTTGTTAAATTAAAGAGGAATTAAAATTGGAGAATCTATTTTTTAAAACAGCCGTAGTAATTATAAAAGAAACTTGAGATGAAAAATAAATAACACAAAAAGCTGTCACTTTTACAAACAAACTAGTTTACAAACATATCCTAAACATAAAGCAATGTCTAATGTATAAAAAAATGTAAACAGTGGCTGCAAGAGAATGACAAAAATATAAATGTTCATTATTTCCTGCATGTCTTTCATTCTGTAGGCTACTTTATGGGATGTCTGCATATAGAATAACACTATAGAGGGAATCCTGGTCATGACAACAGTTGTCAGGCTAGCGTAGCTCTTTATTGAAGATCAATAGAAACTGAAGCTGTGTGTTCATGTTGGGGCTGTCAGCTTCTTCTGCTTTCACTGTCTATCTATAGACAAATGTATTAACACATCATTTAGCCTTCATCTGCTGCCCTCATCTTCCTTTCTAGCACTGACTATATTTCCTCAATATTTTAAAAGGGATAATTGCAACATATTCAAAGAGTTTATTATGGTCCTGACAGTGCGCATACTTTAAGCATATTAAAACCCTAAACGTAAAGAATTTACATATAGCTTTCTAACAAAGGTTGCATGAATGGAATTGCAAAAATGTTTTCAAACAGGTTTCTTGTCACAAATTAATAAATTACTGTCACTGCATTATTATTGCTGCTAAAAAATATGATAACTACATTCTTAGACCTTCCAAACAATATTTAGTTTGTGATGATAGATTAAAATTTACATGCAAACTATTGAAGTAAATGGGACAGCACCAGTTAAGGGGTTAAACAAACACACTAATGGTTTAAATGCACAACAGAGACAGAATATTGACATCTTAAGTTAACTTTTAAGATGCAGAAGGTCTAAATCTGCATCCAATCTAAAGGAGACCAAGTTACCCCCAATAAGAGCCTTAATTCTCAGTCTTTCCCCAAGTCAATGCCATCCAACCATTATTAATAATTCAAACGCAGAAATCCACAGAGAGAGAAGGAGAGAGAGAGAGAGAGAGAGAGAGAGAGAGAGAGAGAAGGAGAGAGAGAGAGAGAGAGCGTGCACAAGGAGAAGAAAGCAGGACTACACGAGCAACAGCAAATGAGGACGAGAAAGAAAAAAGAGAACAACAGATGAAGAGAAAAAGCGGGAATTAGAAGAAGGAAAGTGTGAGATGAGGAGGAGAGAATCACACAGCATCATAGATCCAGGAGGCAGAGATGAGCGAGCGAGAGAGCGAGGGAGGGAGGGAGGGAGGGAGGTGCAGCACATGCTCCAGCAGGCATCTATAAATAGCTCTTCAAATCTCTGTAGAAAAAACACACAGCATACTGCCTGCACTGCTGCAGTCAAATCCACACATAACCCCTCCATAACAACACGCAGAACAAGTCTTTGTGATAATCACGCTTCATGTTCAGATATATAACACACACTAAAGGACAACAAGATACAACCATTTATCAATATAACATCCTCAATTCATTCAGCTGAAGATCAACGAGCCTGACATCTCACATACATGTGGGAGGAATGCAACAAACACATCCACAAATGCACCTTCACTTTTAACCCATAATATTACCATTTCATATTACCAAAATACACATTTAATTTGTACATTTTAGGGTTACAAAGAAACTGAAAATTTCCATGGGACCTTAACCTGGGGAATTTTAACAGGAGGAATTATTTAGAAATGTATATCAACTATATCATATACAACATAAATAAACATTTCTTCACCAATTTATTTGTAAGATGAACTTTAATTCTTTCATTGACTAACACAAAAGCATAATAATCATTATTATTGTTATTATCATAGTGCTAGCTTAGATTTAGATATCTGATTAACTGGCTAGTTAGCTACTGTACAAACACATTAAATTATTTGCAAGTTAAACTGTTAAAATGCAGCATGTCTGGCTTCTGTGTTAGTCAAGGCCTGAAAATGGATGTGATCCCGTCTTAAGTGATATATGGTGGATTTTTTATTTCAGGGGTAGTGAGTGTGTATGTGTGGGGGGGCATTTTTAGAAAATACTTTTTTAATGATCTCACCTAAATGTTTTCTCAGTAAGTGCATTTGTCTTTATAATGGTATAATGTAGCTTACACACAGCACAAGGAAGTTTTAAACAAATTAATGTAATTTACGTGAATACATGCAAAGATGGACATTGACATTATTTTGTGTGCAGGATTTAAAGGGCTCATTATAGTTGTGCGTAGGTCCTACGGCGTAGCCGCGACGGCGTAGGTTCTGAGTCGGTTTTCATTTATACTTTTGTGTCGTCCTCCGCGTCGACGTGCAAACACACGCGCAATCCGCTGGTAGGCAGTAACCACGCATGTAACCACAGTAGTAGGGTTGCCGCGGTGATGTAATTTTCCCACTGGTTAATCGGCGCGTCACAAACTCGGTGATCCCGGTATCACCGGGTGGGAGGGGCTTATAAATGCACATGCAGACGTGCACATTTTACTTTCACTTTTGAATTACGCAACTTTTAAATGCATTGCTTGCGTACGCTGCGTTAAATCGCGCATGAATTTGCGTGCAATGCGAGTGCAACAGCTGGTTTAATTAAGTGCTTGAGTCAATGCGCAGGTAATTCTCACAGAACCCGCCAGTCCCAAGCAGAGCAACCGGCTACTTCTCCATAATAGCGCTGCTTGAATGATGGGTTTAATATTTTTCTTGATGAAAAACACAACAAAAAAAACGATCTCGCTTATATTAAACATCATATATGTATATTATAACAAAAACGAGTAAGCACGCGGCTTCTGTCATCATCTGGTCAGTCAGCTCGCCTCGCAAACTCTGACAGAAATAAATGAAATCTGACACCTGCTGCTCTGTGACGTGACGCGCGTTCAGCTTCGCAGCAGACACATTCAGTTGTAAGTGTTTGCTCTCTCTAACGAAACTAAATGATTTAATTACACAAAAATATCAAAACGATGGTGTCGCGGTGGGCAAGTGATCTAACCGGTGAGAGCCTGAAGCACCGGTTATCACCGTTTCACCGACTATCGCGGCAAGCCTACACAGTAGCGCGTCCGTCAGAGAAGAAGCAGCTTGGCAAGTTAACCCACAAACGAAGAAGAAACAGCAAATTGTTGTGTATAGTTTGAGAAGACCAGCAATGATGGAAGTAAATAAACAGCGACTTTTGTTGCAGTTTGAGTTAAATCACTCCTCAACTTGGCTCACCTTTGTTTTCACCGTCGCAAATGGAAATACATATGACGCAGTTTTTTTACCTGACGGGAGGGGTTCTGGTGGACCAATCACAGCGCTTGCGGTCCCCGTAGAACTGACGTGTGTTAAAATTTTTGCGAGGTGCACGTCAGGCTACGGATAGCTTACGCACGACTATAAATCGGGCTTAAGAAATGATCTGTGTGCAAACTGTGCATGTTATGAAATAATGTAAGTACATGCAGGGGGTGTGGCCTCAATGCTCCTTCAGTAAGCAATGTGCATGTGGATGTGATTGAGGAATGTGTAGGGTAGAAATTTAACTGAAGTTGCATTAAATCCGATATATTAGCGGCGGTGCCTGTGGTAGTTTGTTTAAAAAGATATCTTCAGTTAAATGTTGACAGTGACTGACACAAAGATTTCCATGACAGGGATAAGATTAAGCCAGGCCTTAGTTATATTAAGATTTTTAAGTAGTTTTTACAAACATACCTTACAAAAAACATTATTAGGGTACATCTTGAGATAAAAGAGTGGCACTGATATATTTTAAGTTATGTCAGTGCAAGACACCTCATATGGGTTTCAGTCTGGGACTATGCTAAAGACCTGTCCGGAAAACCACCCACAAGTGTTCCTGTAGCTTGGTTGGTAGAAAATGGCGCTAGCAAGGCCAAGGCCATTTGTTTGATACCAAAGAATTTCCTTACTAATAAAATGTTTAGCATGAACTCAGTTGAGTCACTGTGAATAAAACCTCTGACAAATGTATAAATATCAATGACACTACGATTTTAAACCAATTTACTGCACTGATGCGAAGAAAAATCTGCAGAATGTAAAAAGAGAGCTTTTAAAACAGATGGGCCGACTATACAGTTATTGGTATCTAAGAGCATGTGCTGAATAGAAAAATAAAATGTAAAGTAATAAACAAAAAATAAGCAGTTGTGCAGTTCTCGGTCGTCAAGAATGACTGTAATTTTCACACCTGTTATTGGTAAAGCCCATGGTTAGGGTTAGGACCACAGTGATGCTTAGTTTGTGAAACACAAACTAGTGCTGCACAATTAATCGCAATCGCAATCGTGATGTCAGCCTGTGCAATTATATGACAGCAAAATGTTGCAATTATATTAAATAAATACATGTGGGGACTTGTTAACACAAACTTTCTGATAACAGTTTGATGATTTTCCTTGCTGTTTAAAAAAAGAAAGAAAAACAAACAAAAAAGGCAGTGCATGTGTGGCATAGACGTGTGTGGATTTAGGATTACTGACACTGAGCAGTTGCTACATCACGTGGCAATACGAAAACATTTCTAGTTTTACAAATACACATTTTAGCATTATCATTAAACTGTGTGTGGATTTTCCTTAAAACCCATCAAGTTGACTCATGATACCATTTATTATAATCGCAATCGCACATCGCAATATTAGCATGAATAACTGCAATGGGAAAAATTACCCAAATCGTGCAGCCCTAACACAAACTAAGCATCAGTTTTAAAGTAAGTGAGAAAATCCAGGTTTTTATTACTGTAACAACACATGTATATCACTTGCATATCATAATGCCTTATTTATTTTGTTAATTAAGAATAAAGTTTATTTTCATTAAGGTCTAAAGTTGAAAATTAAAATGAGTTTATTAATATGTGGCTAAATTTCCTCACCAGCACATCCTTAAACACTTAATTCGTTTTGTTTGTGTTTTGATATTTAAAGATGTTTTACTATTTAAAAGCGGCACAAATTGTTTTAATTTAAGGCTTAAAATATCAAAAAGATTATATTAGTAAAACTCTGTAGTAGTGTGTGGCTTTTACACTTTTAAAAGTAGACTTCTACACTTGAATACCCTAATTTAGTGCCTTATTTAGCTATTATAAGCAAAAGTGTATGTTTTTATCCGATTAATCGGTTGAGAATAATCGTTAGTTGCAGCCCTACACAGAACTTTAATGAAAAGTCATCTCTGTGTAGGCGGAGCTGTCGGCCGCATCATCACAGAAATAGAATCTAGGGACGTTCTGATCGATCGGCAAATCGATCTCATGAACCAATCTTTCGGTTTACTTTTGTCATCATAGGGCTCCGGAATGCAGCTACACGTGGAGACATATTTTACTCAGTGTGAGCATTTTTACAACCTGTTGCTCATGTGCGACGTGCAGATTTGGATTTCTCTCTCTGCCTTTACAGAGATCTGTGTATTTTCTATGAGGACATGCTCCGGTCCTAACAGTGCAAATCGATGCATCTTCACATCCCCATCAAACAGTGCATCAACACATATCAATCGCAGACATTGCAACTTCATGATGAAAGTTTATTATTTGTTATTTATTGTGTGTTGTGGCATTATGTGTAGTTAGGACACAGTGTTAGGAATCTATTTTTTTGGCGCTCTAACTCTAATTTTATTACATCAACACAACAAACAATGTGATAGGCCACTGCTTCATGCAGAACACATGCAGTAAAATGCAACCATTTTAGGCACAGTCCTGTAGAGTGCATTGATTTAATTTCTTTTGCATACAATATTTAATAAAAAAAAGCAAGCAGCAGAGATTTTATAGAACTTTCTCAATAAAGTATATTTGAATTGTGCTAAACTTTGGAGTAGACCCTGCTAATTCAGGTGAGAAAACGCTGAAACACTCAAAATAACAAAGGGCCAGATTCATTAAACTACTAGCCTAAGTGTGTGATTTCAAAAAAAGTGCAGATGAGATGGGAAATTTCTGCGAAGACCCATGTTAAAGAACACAGATGCAAAAATCTCAATGACTGCAACCTACCAAGAGCAGCACAATAAACATAGGGTTTAAGACTTTGGGCGTTTTAAACCTTTTGGGCCTTAAATAATGGCACAATTACCAGTAAATTGACAAGCGCAAACCTTAGTAAATCACATTGCATAACTCATTTAAATACATGAAAGGAAAACTCTTACAAATGCATATGCAATAGTCAGTTGAAAAAATAACAATGTCTTTTTTAATGCCAAACAGGTGTAGAAACTGTAGCAAAAAGATCCAAAAGAACTAAAACGCTCAGAATAGTCCATAATAATCAGCAGCACAATAACACTTCCACTTCAGTAATGTTATCCAATAATATGTTGGTTTAAGAATTGTTCAACAATCATCTCAGATTAAAAGACATCTGCCAACCTCCTCTCTCAATATACTGGCAATCAAGTGGATTTAAAAAGCCTAAACAGATTGAAGCTGAAACACTAAACTCCAAAATTAGGGTCAGCAGGACACAGAACAGATTGAGAGCAGCAGTATTCATCACTGACACGCACACAACACAACACAAAACACTGATAATTAAGCGTTTCTGTACTTACACCAGCCACACTCCTGAATAATTCAGCAAAGATTGATTTTCCTATTTCTGCACTTGTTTGCTAAAACAAGAAGCCCAATGCTACGTACAGTATGAGCTGCAACACAAACCAAACATCTTCACCACTTGACAACCATGTTGTCACCTGGACATTCTGGTTTATATTGTTGAGAGACACCATACAGATTATATTACACATCACATAACATTACAGATTTGAGACCATAACTCTATTAAGTTGTACACAAATCATAAACAGACCAACACGTAAGGCCCATAAGCCTGTTCCTATTCGAGGCCAATCAAAACATTAAATCTTTTCATGTACAAAACAGACAACATGACTTTCCTCAATGAAACACCAAAGATGATCTTTAGCAGAAAACCACGAGCTCATGATGCCCAACAGAAGAAAGTTTCATAAGACATGAGGAGAGGAAAAAGATTTCCATGATTGAACGATTAATAGGGCTGTCAAAAGATTAATCGCGATTAATTGCATACAAAAAAGTTTGCTTTGCATAATGTATTTGCTTTGCACTGTGTGCAATTATTTTGTATATATAATCACACACACATGTTGTATATTCATATATTTAGACAACAGTTCTTTCTGGTTCTCAAAACTGATAGCCATGATTTATTCTACTAGTATCGTCACAGTAACCGCTTCACCATTTTGTATCATTTAAATATCGTACCGACACTGATCATGAATGATTGAGGAAGGCGTGAAGCACTTGAGCTGTTCGGCCGCTCTATCTGTGACTGTTAAGAACAGAAAGATTTGGTTTTCGCTTCTTTACAAAACGCGTCTCTCTGTGTATGCACTTTTGAGTGAGCTTAAATGTGCGTGCACAGACAGACAGAGGACGAATTCCAAATGGTCCAGCATAAACAGCCAATTCACATGAAGTGAAAATGATGTTGCTTTTCAGCCAAATGTATTTTAATAGACTACAGTATGAGACACAGTTGCGCAACTCTTTCTAAAGTTTTCCCATCAAGAGTTCTGATCTTGGATAATCCTGTCGGAGTTGGACCGAACAGATTCAACCGCATATGCATCTGTGCGTACTAAAATTGCTCACTTTAGTGCATTTCTGCGGTTAAATTGTTTAAAAATCGCTTGAGTGTTAACATGTGCAAACATGTGCAAATAATAAACTTTCTGTTTAAATTTGCCTATTAATCCACGAATCGCATGCGAGTCGAACCGTGGTACACCACTAGGAGAAATCTCATGACATTTCTGAGAAGTTAACGTTTAAAGGTCCCATTCTTTCTGTGTTTTTAAAGCTTTGATTGTGTTTACAGTGCACTATATAAAATGTGTTCATGTTTCACGTGTTGCGGTATTTTTCTCACAATTGACTTATCTGTATAGCGCTGTTTTCATTGTCCTCAAAACGCGCGGATGTCTTCCTTGTTCTATGAAGTCCCTCCTTCAGAAATACATAACGAGTTCTGATTGTGTAGTTTGTTTAGTGTGTTGTGATTTGATAGCAGTTTAGCTTGCCGTTAGCTTAGCTGGCGACTGACGTATTCCTGTGGGCGGAGTTTAGTCAAGAAACTGTATAGTGACGTCATTAAAGCAGGAAGTAGAGGGCTGTAGTCCAAACCGGCCATTCGATGTAGGCTTTGAAAGGCGAATTCTGTTAAAGAAAATATATCTCCTGGCAGTGAACTTTGAGCTTTATCATTTTACAGTTATTATTTATGCTATTATAGCAACATTACACACTAACTAGGGTTTAAAAAATGGGATCAGGAGGAACGTGACCTTTAACTTTTCGCTTAAATTGTGTCTCGATGGTAACATTGCATCAGAATACATACAGACAAACAGCCACAGGCAGAAAATATATTTTAATGACTGAGGGCGAAGCACTGGCTCGACAATACTGTTTAGTGTTTACTGGGCCGAGGTCTCTCACGCTGGCCCCGGGCCACCAAGCAGTACTTTATGTTGAGCCCTGGCTTGGCATTGAACTTTGAGCTTTATAATTTTGCAGGCATTATTTATGATCTAACAGCAACCTTACACAAACACCGACAAAAGTAAAAAAAAAATGGGATCACAAAAACGGTCACAAACGGCACACACATAAATAAAAATGTTCTTAGTATATACATGTATGTGTATATATATATATATATATATATATATATATATATATATATTAATGACAAACAAAACACAAATATTATGTAATAGAAAACTTTTATTGTGTGCGATTAATCTTTTGACAGTATTGTAAATTATTGAATTAAAGCTCACATTGTATGCAAACTAGTAAAAACGATTTAAATTCTTTCAAAAGTGGCAATAGCATCAACAAGTGCTCACAACATCATGTTCATTAAAACAGCAAGTCCTTTATGAAAACGTACTGTGGTGGTACTATGGTACAGTTGTGGTAACCGAAGATCATATCATGGTACTTTAATACAGTGGCGCATAAATTACACAAATCACCGTAGCATCACACGATTGTAAATGACTTTCAATAATACCACGATATTACCATGTGCGAAATCGATGTGATATCGCCGCGATACGCGTTGTGTTTATGTGTGAAAAGGCAGCTAGCTGTCCGGCTAGCGCACCTGCTATCGGTTCAATCCTGACAGTCCTGTATGACTTTACTGTCAAACATCTCTCATTAGAAAGACACGTCACCCACACACAGTAAAAACACGGTAATGAAGGTAAAAACGCGGTTGTGTGTCGTGCTAAACACCGTTCACAATCGACTAACAGCGCAAAGCTTTTAAATAAGAAGCGTGATGTTTAAAACTTAAACGGTGCGAGCGTTCTAACGCGACGCGGCACATTCAGAACGCTGCATTTAAAAAACACAGAGTAGCGATCGCAGAAAAAGCACGACGCACGCTTTGTTGCTAATTACTGAAAGATTTGTCGCTTGGTTCGCGGTCAGTGACGAGAATTTAACGTCATTCTGCCGTTGACGCGTAATTGTAGCTTTACAAGCGTTAACCACCAACACAAACCGATACCTGCGCCGACATAAGCGACTCACTTACCGTTTAATCCTTTGCGTTCATTCAATCCGGTGGAATACAGCCGGCGTGAGATGCGTCAGGACGCGCGTCGTGGCGTTTTCGATGTGTTTGCGTTGATTTACACTGAATTGTTGTGACACAATATCGCTTAATTAACTAGCCTTAACTAGCCTGTGGCGGCTAAGCGAGCCCAAGCTAAGTCAGAATGACAAACGGCCCCCTCACGAGCTCGTAACGACATTACTGGCGCTTAGGATGGACTGAGTTTAAACGGACAACCCCCCGGAAACACATACCGACCACCCGGTAACCGAAAAACGACAGCCCGCTGCCGCTTAATGCCGTTAAATGTCCACCAAACACGAGCTCTCGCGAACCCGACTGTCAACAGCGCGCGGTGATCAAACTAGAACTTGAGTGGGCGGGACCGTGACGTCACATACACATTGATATAAAGGCAGATCAGCATTCATTTAGTTACTGAGGTTATTTTAAAATAATACATTTAATTTATCTGACAAACCAATTTCTGCTAAAATACAAAAAGTATATTTCAGACTCTTGTGTATTTTGTAATGTTAACAAAGAAACTTTTGTACATCTTTTAATTTGATTGGTGGGGGATCTAAATACAGAAAAAATATGTTTTTTTTCTTTTATGGAGAAAACGACTTCTTTAAAGGTCATATTTTCTTTTTAAATCTTATTATTTTATATGTTAAGTTTTACATTCATAAATGCAAGTGGGCTCAGATTAAGCCCAGTATTCCCCAATTTAAGGTTAAAATTATTTATTTGACTTTCAAGTCGTAAAGATATAGGACTGTGCAATATTAAAATGCGTTAATGTTCTCCTTTTCAAAGGATTGTATTGTGTATACGCTTCTTCTTTTTTTTTCAATTTTATTTTTGTTTTTTCTCTTCTTTTTTTAAGTTGTATTCGTTTTACTTCAAATGTTATTTGCACAACGACTGTTTAAACATTGTTTACAATCTATGTGGCCTAAAAAAAATAGCATACATAATGTAAATGTAGGTGTATATGCTAAAGTGTTGAATACCTAACGAATGATTAAAATAGAGAAGCTGTCATTTATTTATTGTTGTTTATATTTAATCTATATATCTAAAACTTTAAGCCCTATATAACTTTAGGACATGGATCTGATTAGTTTAGTCTGATTAGTTCAGTATGATGCCACTAGTTTACATTTTTATTTATTTATTAAGCAGAGGTTTCTTTGATTCTTATCCTGGAATTATAACCAGGATAAAATGCGCACATGAAGGAAAACTGGGTACACATTCTGCGCTTTACGTCACTGTTCTATGTGTTCTTTTCTGAGTAAACAGAAGATGTCGCTCTTTCATTGCTTGAGTTTTATATGGTGGAAAGGAGCTTTTTAGATTTAGTGCGCAGTAGTTTTATCGAGTCCACCCTTCCCAGTCAATATAATTTTGATTAAATAGCAGAAAAAACATCTTTCTTTCTTTATTTCATTTCAGATACTAATAAAGTCAGAAGAACACTCTTATACTTTATTTACTTTAAATGGCCAAGATTACCCTCATACATTTGTATTATTCCTCTGCTGTATTCCTAGACTGTTGTACACCCATTTGAATGTAGACCTCATTTGATTTAAAATAATTCATGTACATGACACATTAACATACTTGATTGTTGTTCATTTATGAAAATCATCATGTCTTTAATGTAAATACATTGCTGTGTGCTATTTAAGTAAAGTAATTAGCTTTAATACTTGAAAATAACATTTTGCTGTGTTCGTTGTTTTTCTCTCTCTTTTTGAATTCATTGTAATAGTCTATTATTAGTAAAAGTTCTCATAAAAGTCTAAATTGTTTCTCATAAGCACTTTATAGTCTTTTTAAAAATGAAAATATATGGTGTTACAATAGCCTATCAGTATTTTTGAGAACAGGATTAAACATATAGGGGCAGTTTCCCGGACAGGGATTAGACTAGTCCTAGACTAAAACATTTTTAAGAGCTGTCCAAACTGAAAACAACTTGCACTTATCTTAAAATACATCAGTGCCCTTTGTTTTGCCTTAAAATGCACACAGGTAATGTTTTTAGTGAGACATGTTTGTTCAAACTAATTAAACTAAGGCCTAGTCCGGGATTAAGCTAATCCTTGTCCGGGAAACCACCCCATAAAGCATGTTTGTTTGTGTGTTCAAGTTCAATTTGATTTGTATAGCACATTTACAACAGACACCAGGCTGACCAAAGTGCTTTACATAAAAACCAAGCCAAACAAAAGTAATAAGAACAATATAGTTAAAAGTTACCATGTACATCAACTAAAAAATTGGATTTTTAAACTGATAGAGAAAGGGCTGTTTAAAGGAGACATATCATAAAAATCTTTAAGTGCTATAATTGTGTCCCCAGTGCTTCTATCAACCTAGAAAATGTGAAAAAGATCAACCCAGTAACTTAGTTTTGGTAAACCATTCTCTGTAAGCATGTGAAAAAACAGCTCACTGAAATTGGTCTCCCCTTGTGATGTCAGAAGGGAATCTTATTATAATAATACCACCCCTTAATCTGCACTATCCAACCACGGCACTGCCATTTACTGCAGAGAGAGAAAATAATTGACAGCACAATTGAGTTTCAATTTTAACAAACCACCATTATTTATGGTGATCAGTGTTTGCATTTCATCAGCAGCTTAATTGCATTTATAAGGACACACCAAAAAACAGCACATTTTTGATCAGACCTACATAGTGCCAATTTTAACATGTTATAATAAATTATCTATATGATATTTTGAGCTAAAACTTGACAGATATACTGTGGGGGGAAACCAAAGATTTGTCCCAATTAACACTCTCCAGAGGGGGGACTTAGTGCTTTGGACAGATTTAAAACCAGATTGATAAACCCTTTAGTGCAAAGATGTTGGATTTGATCCAGTACAAATTTCTCCAAAACCTTGAAATTAAAGGTAAATTGACTAAAATTGAACAGAGAGATCCAGTGAAGGCTTCTTGGAAAAGAACTGACCATAGACCCTTTAGGTTTGCAGGAACTGAACCAGTTTGGAGAAACTTACTGATAAGAGCCACAAACCTGACCCAATTGAATCACTAACTCATTAAAAAAATGAATGACTATATTGGTACAAAATAAGGGTTTAAGCTTTACAATGTTTTTTTTTTCTTATGGAAATTGAAAGGTTCAAAAGCCTCGCAAAGCGTATAAACAGATGATTGGGGAAGCAGTTTAAGTGGATCAGATACTAAGTCTTAAGTTAGAAATTTTATCACTGAAATATCTCAAGGCGCTTTCACAGAGAACATCACAGTTTAATCATTTGCGTTCATTCAATCCGGTGGGAATGAACAATAGACAAGGTATTAGCAGAAGAATTTACAACAGAATGAATAATTGAAAACAAAACCTTAGGTTTATATAGATTAGAAAAATATGCAGATTTCGCAGACTTGGCAGCAGTCAGGTAAGATATGCAACCTGTCCTTTATGCATTTGATTTCTGCCTTTCTACAAGTTTGTCTTAAAAGACGGTCATCAGAATTTTGCCACAGTTCAGATTTTGGTTTTCGCCTGTGAGGCTTAAAGGGGGGTAAAGTCACATTTGGTACCTTAAACCAGGCAGAATGTAAGAGTCTAAGATGTTGATCAGCATCCAAGTCAGGTAAAGTGCAAGTGTGTGTGTGTGTATATAGTCAGATACATTAATTTGGCCTGGTTTCAATGTGTGTACTCTCTCACTTGTTGATCTTTTGAGGTCAGAGTAAGAACAGTCCAAATAAGGCACAGAATAAACTCACGCTTTACTTTCACCTTTACCCGACTTAGTGTGACCACATAGCAGATCAAACTGCATCATCATAAATGTGACCCTGGACCACAAAACCAGTCCTAACTCGCAAAAGTATATTTTTAGCAATAGCCAACAATACCTTGTATGGGTTCAAAGTATTGATTTTTATGCAAAACATTTTTTTAAAAATCCAGCATGAAGTTAAACCAACTTGGTCAATTCAACCCACTATTTTAAGTTTTGGCTTAAAAAAGTTAACATAAATTCAAGTTGAAATTGTTTAACTTATATTATGTTACTTTAACTTAAAAAAAATTGTTGATTTGACAAAAACGCTGCATATTTTTTACATTGGATATTAAGTAAAGATCATGTTTCATGAAGATATTTTGTAAATTTTCATATATCAAGCATGTATTTATCATTAGTAATATGTGTTGCTATGGACTTCATTTATAAACTTTATAAAATGTATAATCTATAAATCTCAATTTCAACACTGAACCTTATGACTGTTTTTTGTGGTCAGGGTCACAATATAGAATTCCCAGCAATAATAAAACAACAAAGATTAATAAAGATTATAAAGATTTTAAAAAACATTCATTGTCACACAAAAGTCATTGACCCAGATGTCTTTACACTAAGGCAGTGCTTCTCAATTATTTTCTGTCACGCCCCCCCTAGGAAGAAGTAAACATTTGGCGCCCCCCAACTCTCCTCTTCTAATGTAAATAGTATAATTTTTCTATAAAATTACACATCTGCAAAACATTTTATCTTTATTAACATTAAAGAAAACACAAAAAAAAAGAAATATCGATCAACTTACAACAAAGAATAACTTTATTAACATTGTTTTTTAGTCTGTAACAGAAAAGACTTAAAATGCATCAATTTGCCTGAAATAAAAAAAATCAATCCTTATTTAAAGTATAATATTTTCTGACCATTTGATACTGAAAAAATTATTTAAATATAATCAATAAATAATAATAAAAAACTCAAGCGTGATTGGGGTGTAGTCTTTAAGTGATGGTGCAAAAAAATCACTTTCTGAAAAAGTATTTTCCACGGGGTCTCGTGCGCCCCCCCCCCCCCCCCTTGGTGTCGCTTCGAGCCCCCCCTGGGGGTCCCGCCCCACTATTTGAAAAGCACTGCACTAAGGGAATGCAAGTTTTACTTAGCACATTTCATACACAGAGGTTATTCAAAATGTTTTGCATTCCAAAAAAGAGAAAAACACTGACAGAAAAAAACAGTAAATAAATGTAAAATATAAATATATTTGATTTTGTAAAACATATTAAAAGATGCATCAGTATACTCTTAAAAATTGGTGCTAAATAGCACTAAAAGCTCGCAATCATTTGGGGAACCATTTTTAGTGCAATATAGCACCTATAAAGCACCTATAAAGAACCATCCGGGGGTGATATGGTTCTACATAGCACAATTGCTATATGGCACTTAGCCAGTAAACCACTTTTAGTGCTATTTAGCATCATTTGTTTTTAAAGTGTAGGATCAGAATTGATTCTTCTCTCTGTAACTTCTCGGTATCAGTTTTCTTTAGGTCTGAGGACAATGTGTGGACAAGCACTTGACATGAACATCTTATTTCCAGATTGCACTAGAACTGATGAAGACACGTTAAGGCCATTTCTACAACATCTAATACAGAGCTCAGTCCTGTAGGGTCGGTGTCCCGCAGAGTTGAGCTCCAAGACTAATCAAACACCCCTGAAGCAGATAATTAAGGTCTTACTACTTGAAACTTCCATGTAGGTGTGCTGAGGCAAGTTGGAGCTAAACTCTGCAGGACACAGACCCTCCAGGACTGAGTTTGGGCACCCCTGATCTAAAATGCCCAAATATAAGTAATAATGAATTACACCAACATAAAGATAGTAAGCAACAAATTACCCAGTCGCCAAACCATGGAATATTTTATCATAAACCAATATTTAATCTGTACACCTGTCAGGACATTTTGCCATTATAAATGTATACTGTCAGAAAAAAGATACAAATGCGGTCGGTGAACGTGATTTCACCAAGTAAGATGTGATCCTGGATCAACACCATTGTGTTGATTTATGTTCATTTGGGGCTCTAATATGCAACATTTTTTTCTAACTACAGCTCATACAAGCCTCAGGTAACTCACAATGATGTGATTTAAACTGGTTGTCTGCATTAAAATCATTTAAGGGTCACGTGCTTATCCATTGCACAGTTGTGTTGTCAGTTTTGTCTGTATGTAACAGCTCATTTGCACTTGTGTCAGTGATGTGTTTATGTATGATGTAGTTCTGACATCTCACCTGTAGGGGGCGACTGCACACAGCAGCTGCATCTCTTTACAAACATATTTACCTGTGTGTAAATAACCAAAAATAAATGTACAGATTCAACACCCGGACTTAAACTAAAACTTATTGTATTATTCTATTTTTTTCTTAGCTGTGTTTTATTTACTGTGTCTATTTCCTAATGATATTGTACAGCACTTTGGTCCACTGCAGTGGTTTTAAAATATATACATTTAAATAAGTTTAATTGATTAAATTATTTTATAACTATACACACGACCAGTGTTTGAATAACACTAGACAATAACTCTGAATTACAGCACAAGTGTTGCTGAAGATGTTGTACATAAATAACCTAAATAATGAATGCAGTAAAGGGTCAGATATGATTTGGTGGTAATGCAAAAGTGCATAACAGGGTGTGAGAGAACACAAGTAGATTTACATTTAAATGTATTCATTAAGCTGATGCTTTTATACAAAGTGACTTACAAATAAGAGAGCTGTATGTGCAGAGCTCGAGAGAGTTGAACAATATAGCAGTTTAATGTGTTTTAGATTGCACCTAAATTTAAATTTGATCTTAAACATTTACATTTTTAAAATATATTGGGTCGTATTTGCCAATCGAGCGTCGTCTTGTGGTCTGTTTCGTTTAAATGGGTTAGTTTGAGAGTGTTTGGGGCTTCTGGGTGAAAGGTGACCCGCTGTACTTCGCTCTCGCGCTGCTGGTGATGAGCGCATTGAACCTCTGGCGCGCGCGCGGCAGGGCGACTCGACGTGGCACTGTAAGTGTTGTGTGTTTATTTATTTGCGCTAATGATTAACTCTAGAAAGCCTATATATGTTTTATTAAGACGGGTACACGTGCATCCACCTAGCGTGCAACTTACCTACGCGTCCGCGTTTTCCCTCCCCTCGCGCGTGTGTAAGAGAAAGAGTGCGAGTGGATCATTGGTGCGTGTCACAACTTTTGATGGATTAGCCCACATTTAAGTCCTCAGGTGCGGCTCACTTTCCTCAGTGAACTGAAAGGTGCGCATCTCTACGAACCGTCTTTGGCATCTTGTGAAAGCTGCGTGGAAACGCAAAGACATCATGCGCTCTCCTTCATTTTCGTGGGTGTCCCTATGTTCCGGAGGGGGCCACATCGGGTTGGTCCCTGCGCTCGTATCCGCGCTGGTGATGCTGGCGGCTGCAGCATCCACAGGTTGTCCCTCGTGCGCTCTGCCGGCGATGGAAAAGCGCGCGGAGGAGAGATACTTGATCGAGATCGCCAAACAACAGATCCTGAACAAACTTAATCTGCGCGAGAGACCCAATATCACGCAACCGGTGCCGCGCGCCGCGCTCATGACGGCGCTGCGCAAGTTACACGCGGGGCGCGTGAAGCAGGACGGAACTCTCGAACTGGACAATAATTTTAACCCGCTCGTGGCTAACCAGGCGTACGAGATAGTCAGTTTTGCTGATGTGGGTGAGTATTCAGAATCACGATTACTCAATGCATACTTTAAAACTAAGAGCAAGTACAGATTTGAGTTGATTTAGAGAGACTCTTATGAGCACTGTGTTATCTTTGTGTTATCTTTATTTGTAAATTTATGCAAATACTGTGTAAAATGTGATCATAGACATGGTAGCTTTCTAGATTTATTTAATTCAAATTTAGGTTTCGCATTGTTATACACTAAACGTATCATTGGCATCACATGAACAAATCTAGAGCAGTGGATCTCAACCTTGAGCTGGATTCTAGGCCTTGTATTGGCCATAAGAGTCTGTGTAAAAGCTTAGTTTGAAAGTATTGTAAATGAACTTACATAGCTCTGTGCCTTTCCATCTCCCGTAAGCTTGAACACATATTTTGATGATTTCATTTCAGAGGATGAAGTCTCCACTGGTTTCAGCAACCATCTGTCCTTCCAGTTCCTTCAGGAGAAAGGTCACAGTGTGCAAGTCCTCCAGTCGTCTCTGTGGCTGTACGTGCAGCCGGCCGAGGGTTCGCACAACGTGACGGCCGAAATCCACATGTCGGGGATTGGCGATGGCAATCGCACGCTGCTGGTTCAAAGGAGCCTGGAGGCCGAGCGGGGTGGGTGGCACACCTTCCCTGTTACCGGCGCCCTGCAGTCCTTTCTGGACGGGGACCAGCGGAGTCTCCGCCTGGAGGTGCAGTGCGAGAAGGAAGGACGCAACCTGTGCGGCCACGACGCCTCCGCAGACTCTTCCCATCAGCCGTTTCTAGTCGCCCAAGTGCGGTTGCGTGACGACGGCTCCAGACACGCCCTGAGCAAACGTTCGCTGAAGTGTGGCGAGGACCCCAGCGTGTGCTGTAAGAAAGACTTCTACATCAAGTTCCGTGACATCCAATGGCAGGACTGGATCATCGCACCAGAGGGCTACCACATGAATTACTGCATGGGTCAGTGTCCGCAGCACATCTCCGGCTCACCCGGCATCGCCTCGTCCTTCCACGCCACCGTCTTCAGCCAGCTGAAGGCCAACGGCATCCACACGGCAGTCTCGTCCTGCTGCGTGCCCATCCAGAGACGACCACTCTCCATGGTCTACTTCAACTCTCAGCATATCATTGTTAAGACCGATGTCCCGGACATGATCGTAGAGTCCTGCGGGTGCACATAAAGAACAATCATGAGATCTGTAGTGTGTAGCAATAATCTTTTTGTACAATTTTGTCATATTAAATTTTGCCATTTCTTCAGAACTCTCTCACAGGTGATGTCAGAATTTTGGACCCAGAGTATTTGTACGTAAATGACCAAAATTGATCAGGAGTCAGAAGGATGTGAAATATTTCATCATCAGGACTTTTGTAGGCTTCTCAGGTTTTCTTGCTGGTAAATGTTGAAATGCTCAGGGAATTCAAAGCCACTGTAAAATCCATAACCTGACACACTGTACTGACTAATGTCATCTGTGCCGAGGCCACTGATCTGAACTCAGCCGGGTTACCCAACGCCACAGGTAAACATTTAGTTATTGCCACACGCCCTGGCAAAGGTCTGCTGGCACATCAGAATCACATCAATGTTTCAAGCTTAAAGAAATCAGACCAGACAGAAAAATTATATTTCCTTCCTTATAGTTTTCAAAGCTTTTTGACTTTTGTTTACGCTAAGCACTTGCAAATGCAATACATGTGAGTATACTGACTTTTAAAAGCCATTTATTCATTTGAGAGAGATGACTTTTTTAATAATAAATAATATTAATAATAACAACTTATATTTATTGAGCATCTTTCCATAAGCTCAAGGTGTCTATACAGGTAATGTACAATAATCTACACTGTACAAGGTACAAATGTATTTTTGTAGCATTTCACCATGTAGATTTTGTCTTATATTGTTTCTCATTGTTTTAAGCACTTCCTGTAGGCATGCCTTTAATAACCGACAACAGTTTCAAGTTGCTTTATTTTGCATGTTTAGGCTTCATCGTTTTTTCCTGCGTGTTTACACTTTAAGCATCACAGAACATTTTTTTCTTGTGCTTTTTTCTTTATTTTGAAACTTTCTCTTTCCATCACATGACAGTCATTTATCTGCATCTGCACTTTACTTGTTTGATATTAAAAGTGTCTTTTTTTCATTTAATCAAATCCATTCTACATTTTTGTGTGGATTTGTTTTCTGTAGGTGTTATTCAGTAATGTTCACAGTGTTAATACTGCGACGAACATGAAAGTGTTTCACAGGAGTATCTGCTCACACTGAGTGTAATTTCTATAATTTTATACTAAAGAATTATTTTCTTACATGTGCGATGGCTCAGAAATCTGTACTGTACTAAACATTGTAATTTTGCTGACAATGTGTAATTTTCTAAAAAAATAAAATTTAAAAATAAACGTTTTACCGGCGTCTTACTTCCTAAAATATGCTTTCAATTAAATACCAAATAAAAAATCAAAGATTCTAATAATTAAAGACAAACTCATCTCATTCCTGACCTGTACTTACACATCTGTAATCCAGACACATCTGTACACTCTTTTTCTATATATATAATGACTCTCCTCGTGTCCTGGAGAATGTTAGCAAATGCATTATCAGTTGACAAATAATTGATCATTATAAAATCAGTAAATTATCAGTAAAAGAGCAGTATTTCTACGAAGACAATCAATAATGTCTAAAAGGCAAAGAGCGTGTTTCTCTTGGGCAAATAACTGAAGTGGTTTTTATAGATGTCTATATTTGTTAAGTAAACATCTATCACATTTATCTGGCACGATTTGAATTTACTGTACAAAGACTACTGAATGACTTGTGCATGATAAAAACCAGTCTGTTTGGTTAAGTTGCAAACATGATTTTTGCATGAACTTCATAATATTTCAAACATAACTGTGTCATACAACAAAAAACTCATTATGACTGACAGATCTGACATTGCCTCAGGAACAGACACATAAGTGCATTTGGTTGAAAAGGATAAACTCTTTGGCACATTTCATCAGGTTGTGTACAGAAGAGTTGCATTTTGTCCCTGACTGTCTGTACGTGCACCTGAAATGCGTGAATCAACATGTAACTAAGATTAAAGTTGTTGATCTGTACAGACTTCGCCATTTCAAACATATCAATCGCCACGTCGACTTCTAAATGCAGTTCACACACCCTGTGCATGTCCACTGCTTTCAATACTGAAGAAATATTTTAACAAATAACTTTATACATGTGACATTCACAAAAGTACAGCCTATGAAATACTTATGAAGAACAAAACCAACTGGACAGAGTTAGATTGACTATAGAAGTAGCATTTTCATCCATGGATTTTTTTCAGCTTTCTGAAACATGCCTGATATTTTTATCCCTCCAAATGGTTTTGTTCATTATATCACCCTGCTTACTGAACATTCACAAATCACTCTGTCAGACTGTACATTTACTAGATCACTCTAGCGCACTGTAGCTTTACACGATCATCGCGGGTGCTGTACATTCACTAGATTAACCTGCATACTGCACGACCACTAGAGTACCCCGCCATCTGGTACTCTTAATTGTAGATTTACTAGATCACCCAGGTCAACCAAACATTCACTAGATTACCCAAGGGTGCTGTAGTTTTACTAGATCACCCAGGTCTATCAAACATTCACTAGATTACCCCGGGGTACTGTAGACTCACTGGATCACCCAGGCCTACCAAACATTTACTAGATCACCCAGGTCTACCAAACATTCACTAGATTATCCAGGGGTACTGTAGATTCACTAGATCACCCAGGTCAACCAAACATTCACTAGATTACCCAAGGGTACTGTAGTTTTATTAGATCACCCAGGTCTATCAAAAAATTTACTAGATTACCCCGGGGTACTGTAGATTCACTAGATCACCCAGGTCTACCAAACATTCACTAGATTACCCAGATGTACTGTAGATTCACTAGATCACCCAGGTCAACCAAACATTCACTAGATTACCCCAGGGTACTGTAGATTCACTAGATCACCCAGGTCAACGAAACATTCACTAGATTATCCAGATGTACTGTAGATTCACTAGATCACCCAGGTCGACCAAACATTCACTAGATTACCCAGGGGTACTGTAGATTCACTAGATCACCCAGGTCTATCAAACATTCACTAGATTACCCCAGGGTACTGTAGATTCACTGGATCACCCACGTCTACCAAAAATTCACTAGATTACCCCGGGGTACTGTAGATTCACTGGATCACCCAGGCCTACCAAACATTCACTAGATCACCCAGGTCAACCAAACATTCACTAGATTACCCAGGGGTACTGTAGATTCACTAGATCACCCAGGTCTATCAAACATTCACTAGATTACCCCGGGGTACTGTAGATTCACTGGATCACCCACGTCTACCAAAAATTCACTAGATTACCCCGGGGTACTGTAGATTCACTGGATCACCCAGGCCTACCAAACATTCACTAGATCACCCAGGTCAACCAAACATTCACTAGATTACCCAGGGGTACTGTAGATTCACTAGATCACCCAGGTCTATCAAACATTCACTAGATTACCCCGGGGTACTGTAGATTCACTGGATCACCCACGTCTACCAAAAATTCACTAGATTACCCCGGGGTACTGTAGATTCACTGGATCACCCAGGCCTACCAAACATTCACTAGATCACCCAGGTCAACCAAACATTCACTAGATTACCCTGGGGTACTGTAGATTCACTAGATCACCCAGGTCTATCAAACATTCACTAGATTACCCCGGGGTACTGTAGATTCACTGGATCACCCATGTCTACCAAAAATTCACTAGATTACCCCGGGTTACTGTAGATTCACTGGATCACCCAGGCCTACCAAACATTCACTAGATCACCCAGGTCAACCAAACATTCACTAGATTACCCTGGGGTACTGTAGATTCTCTGGATCACCCAGGTCAACCAAAAATTTACTAGATTACCCCAGGGTACTGTAGATTCACTGGATCACCCAGGCCTACCAAACATTCACTAGATCACCCAGGTCAACCAAACATTTACTAGATTACCCAAGGGTACTGTAGATTTACTAGATCACCCAGGTCTACCAAACATTCACTAGATTAGCCTGGGGAACTGTACATTCACTAGATCACCCAGGTCAACCAAGCCTTCACTAGATTACCCAGGGGTACCGTAGATTCACTAAATCACCCATGCCTACCAAACATTTACTAGATTACCCATGTCAACCAAACATTCACTAGATTACCCAGGGCTACCGTAGATTCACTAAATCACCCATGCCTACCAAACATTTACTAGATCACCCAGCATCTCACACTCTCAATAGATCACCATGTGCGCCATACATTCACTAGATCACCATGGTGTATCATACTCTCATTAGATCATCCTGTATACTGTAAGTTGATCTATTGGTGCAGAGCAATTATGGTGACATTCCAACTCTTAAATTACACAGCCAGGACGTTGTTACTTTATGTGTTTAATGGAAAGTGTATGTTCCAGGCACCCACTGACTTACTGATACACTGACACACTAACCCACAGACACACTGAATTACTGTAATCCTGTGTACATACACACAGAGACAGGCAGACGCACACCCTGATAATCTACACTGAGCATTAAGTGTCCTCATGAATGTGGTGAATCCTCTGAGACCCTCACGGGACGCACAGAACCGGTTGATGATCTCCTCACCTGATGAGATGAGCCGCTGACATGATAATAAACTTCTAGTCTGACCTGGATCTACTTTAACTAAAAGCTCTATCTGTTCTCAATCAACAACATTACAGAACTGACAACAACTGTAGTTAACCGAGACAATGATTACATGATGAAATTGTATTATAAAAATTGTAAATCTGTTAAATTATTCTATAACACAACACTCAAAAAAAGAGTTTACTCTGTTATACACCTGTATGAACTTCATGCATCCACTAACAAATTACACTGACATCAGTTCAGTAAAACTAAAATGCAGTAAAACAGAACTTAGAAAAGTAAAGTTAAATTTATATTAGATGTGTGGCTTAAGCATTCAGATGCTTTTTAAGACCACAATTCATGGAAAATATCAAGAGGTCACCTGCATGTTTATGTACATGTGTGCCTTCCCACAATGCAATGTGTCCACCACTTCAAATAACCTGTACATCCAAGACCTGAACCTGATCCTATTACTGTAGACCCAATTACCTGAAATATACTCTCAGTTACATCACACACAGATCTCTGAAAACCTCTGAAACAAACACAAAACACATCAGTCTCAGATCGCAGGATATCATGTTCAGGATCAATAGTAGGGCTGCAAGATATACAAGATTTACCACAAATATCACAAATGCATATCACATTAATTGTAATATTTTAATGGTTTGCAATAACTCATCCATTTTAATGCTTCAAAAATATGAGTAATCAAAGTGTAATTCTATTAAAACATGTTTAAAAACTAAAAAATGATATGATCAATGTGCATGTTTCACTTTTTTGGAGGGGGAAGCAGCACTCTCTCTTGCACATTGATCCTATAATCCTATTTTTTTTTTTTCATTTTCTATTGTACAAACTGTTATATTCTACTCCCCTAACCTACCCCAGTCCCTAACCCCAATGTCACAAAAACCTGTTGATTATTAAAACACACACACACACACACAAATACTGGAGCTGATAATCTACTAGTCTGTTCTTGGCCAGCCCAGTTGTGACTGGGAAGCAATTTTTTGTGCTGTGAGGTTCTCGTCCGATGGACCGCAGTGTTTCAAAGAGTTTGTGTCCAGGGTGAGAGGTGTCAGCCACAATACTAACTGCCCATTTCAGGATCCCTAAAGTGTACAGGTCCTAAATAGATGACAGTTGCAGCCAATCACCTTCTCAGCAGAATGAACGACAAATGGTAATGGTGTATGTATAGCCCAATGATGGTGATGTCATCTGCAAACTTTACTAGTTTGACAGATTTGTAACTGGAGAAAAGGAGCAGAGAAAGAACACAGCCTCGGTGCCATGAGCGTCTAAACCATTATATGTGGGTGGAACAAGGCTTCTGACACCCATGCTAGGTGGGGACCAGTAGCCTACTGATGGTCCTGGAGTCAGATACCTGTTTTCCCAATAGTAAATATTATAAATATAGTAAATCCCCGGGACCTGTATGCAAAAATATGTCAATCTTTCTGAATCTGATGTAAATCCAACTTAAACGAAATAAAGTACAGGACACACCATTCATAACAACAGATGAAAGCCTAAGAAGTCAATCCCACCAAACCAGAGATAACTGTTGACCAATCAGAGATCAAGAACAGAGAAATAGAAGCTAACTGTACGATAATGTCGACTCAACATGAGACTTCAGTCAGTCACACATATGAAAAACTCAACCACAGTCACCAAACCACTCATTCAACAGGACTTTAAAATATGAACTTTGTACATAGTTATGAAGTTATATCAGAGTTCAAAAATGCCTAAAACACACAGATTATTACAGAAATGAATGAACACAATATGATCATCAGATAATAGACACAAATACTGTATTATTGGGCTCTTCCAATGACTCTTTATCATACTATTGTTTTTAACATATTGTCATAAATGAGCAAACAATAATTCTAGTCTACAAAGCCACGTTTACATGTATAGGGTTGAACATCATAGTAGATGATTTTTTCTAATATATAAAGAAAGTTAGACTAAAGTAAAAGTAAAGTTTGATGTGTTTTCAGAGATGGGTGCATGAACTGGAGGGTTAATGAAGTCAACTGGTGAATTAATTAGGAATCTAGAGGAATTATTCATCATTTTGATTGTTTAACTTTGAACGCATCCTAAGTTCTAGATAAAATGATGTGAATTTACATGCTTTATTTGGCACAAAAACACACACACAAACATAAAGTGCACATAAAATGGGAATCAGGCCCATATGACACCAGCAGTTAAATGACAGGAACGCTGTGATGAGAAATGAACCTTTGCTTGTATAAACCCAACACCTCTCTTAATGTACTGTAGGTCAGTTTCCACAAGGTAGCACTGTTTCAAACGCGTCATACTCATTTTCTACCACAAGAGGTGCACATTTACATCTCTTTTCTGCTGACCTTCTTCTCTAGTCAACACCTTTAGTTTCAGCCCCTACATACTGCTTAATACACAACAAACGCATCTAATTTTGCTGATTGGTCAATATTTGTGGTATAATTATGATAAACACTTCAGATCGATCATTGTAAAGCACCAACAGATGATCAATATTCATGTTGATCTGTTGCTGACATGTGTCTCAAACTGATTTATTCATTGCATGCAACATTTTTAACTTGTTAAAGACTACCAGAACTCATATAGTGAGGTGATGGCAAGCTGGTTGGTCAAAAGAAGAAGGTCTACACCTGCTGACAGAAGTCTGAAGACGGTAACTCCTTCACACACAAACAGATGTGATGGTTAAACCACGACTATCACACAAGGTCTTGATTCTGATAAATCTCATGAAACCCTGAGCAAGACTCTGAAGAGGAGACGATTTCCTCGAGCACTTCAACTTAAAAAAGACTCTGACCTGACCAACTTGACGTCAACACAACATACAAAGTGAATATGAGCATTTACTTACTGTGAGACTTGTTTGAACCTAATATAACGTCTTATGATTCTTCTAAACACTTTACTTCAGTATCAAGTACTGTGATTCTGCACATTCTGAATAGTTTAGTCTTCAAGTCGATCGTCTTTAGGTAGAAATACTCAAAACAAACAACAGGTGGCGCATGAGGCTTTGCAAGGCGATTGCCAGTAGATTTGATTCTGAATTCTTACCTTTCTATTTAATTTATAAAAACAGATTTCAGAACAGTTACAAGGCCCGTTTTCCAGAAATAAATATAATACGCATGGAATTCAAAGCAACTTTGTATGCAATTGCTTCTGCAAATACTATCATGACTGATTGCGCTGGAGTTGGTGACTGGGAACGTCAGAAACAACAGGACCCGTCTGTCCATCTTCTCCGAGGTCATTTTCTACATACTTCATTCATTTTGATTGACTCTGAAGATCCTAAAATTTGAAACCCAAAATGTGAAAGAAGCTCCATTTACTGTTTGTGAACTGCAAGCAAGTCCATTGTAAGGTGTATGAAGAGTTCCTTAATAATAAACATTTCATCTATACGTGGAAATCGTTTAACCCACGGGTCACCGTTCCTGGCCCCGGAGGGCCACCGCCCCGCAAAGTTCAGCTCCAACCCCAACCAAACACACCCGAAAAACTCTAATCATGAAATGGCATTCAGGTGTTTTGATTAGGGTCGGAGCCAAACCCTGCAGGACAGCGGCCCCCCGGTACCAGGAATGCCCACCCCTGATTAAATCTGTTGAATCAGTAAATAATGCAAAGAAACCAAAAACACAGGTGTGTGAAACTATGAACTGAACTCTGGAGTCTTCAGGAGATCTTTAGTGTGATGAACTATAGCAAGGTTTCAACCCCGATCAAACACACCTGAGCAAGCTAATCAAGGGCTGCGTCCGAAAGCTTAGACAGTTGACTTGTTGCCTCTAAAAGGCTGTATTTAAGAGATTTCGGACGCACCCAAGGTCTTCATGATCCCTAGAAAATCACAGATGGGTAAGATTGATTAGGGCTGGAACCTTGCAGTGCTCTGGATCTCCAGGGTAAGATTTGAGGAACCCTGAACTGTAGACTGGTAACAGACTCATCTGAGCTCATGTTTCTCCAGCAGATCTGTCTGTACAACACCATCAATAGTTGTGTGAAAGTTAAAGATAACTCTCTAGGAAATTTGAGAAGAGACACGGGAAGAGAAGATGTTATGATGGTCATTACAGAATAAGGTGACCATACATGCCACTCCTCCCGGACGCGTCCTGGCCAGGACTCTGGGTGCATCTTCCGGAAGTCGTATTTGTCGACCGCATACGTCATAGAGGATTATTATTATTATTACAGAAAAGCAACCAAAACATTTTAAGGTAAGAAGGAAACTATGATTGTATGTCTTATGTTTTTAACTGAACAGCGTATGCGACTTCCGGAAGACACACCGAAATCCTGTCCAGGAAGCGCCCGGGAAGAACGGCACGCATGGCCACCCCATCACAGAATACAATACTGACTGCTTTAGGACTAAAGATAACTTGTTTTGGTTTACCAGATATTTTTTTTCATCCTTTCATCTAAAGATTGTGTTTTGGAAGACTTAAGGCAGTATTGTGTCAAAACTGTTGCGATTACAATGCAGTTACGCTCATGATGAGAACAAATACTCGGGACTTATTTTCACATGTCAAAGTTTAGTAACATCTGATGAGATCTGTCACTCAGACAAAGCTGTCAAGATAACGTCCTCAATTAAATCACGTTTGTTTCTCAGACTGGAGAGGTCTGTGTGATGTAAGCAGATATATTACAGAGTCCTCAGTCGTCCATCAGGACCCTTTGGTTCTTACTCCTCAGAAACGCATCTTGGAGTCAGTACAGTGTTGGGAACTAATATGGCTCATCATTACTTAGACTTGATAAACTCTTTACAGATGGTTCTTCACTTCAATCACTACTAACCTACAGCATCAGATATGATAACCATGATATGATGGCATGACTGATACAGGCCGTAATGTGCAGATGACCTTATGAATCTTTTCAGGAAACTTCTTGGAGTTCAACCAGGATGGTGCCATTTTACAGTAAAGCATCTCTTGATGGGTTTTTCCTATCATGCTTAACCGCACGTGAGAGCTGCAGGGCGATAGGCTGGCGGAGGACAACACCCTCGACTACATCTGCCAAAGAGCCATTGGGAGCCAGGAGGACCTTGAATGTTCTACTGTCTGACCTTACACAGACTGGATGATTATAGCCATTAACATCAATGTCTAACAAGCTGGAGACCTTCAGAAGGGATGAACCAAAGCCAGCTGCAATTCATACAGATCAAAAGGAAACGACAATCAATGAAAACCTCAAGCGTGGCCCTGGGTACAAGTTTAAACAAATGACTAATTCTAGAATTTCCGCTAGATAAATGACACGTCCTAAAATCATGTCAAGCACTGTCTAGAAGTATTTCTACATGGACACTGAATCGGACTGAAACATCATTGGTGAACGGTTTGTGTAGTTTGGATCTACTGCCTGGCATGTGGCCACTGAAACTTCTTTACCCAGCCAAGCTGTTCCAGGAACTGAACATAGTTGCTTCAACAGCACCTGTAATAATTGACAATGAGGAAAGGCAGATGGCTACAAAAAAAATCAATGTTTTAATGAAAATGTGCCAAAGTTCTCGCCTGTTGTCAGGGAGTTGCTACTCGTCCTAGATCACTTGACTGCTGATGTAGATTTGGTCAAGGCGGTCTAGGTTCCAAATGAAAGAAAATTCAGCTTTATCCTTACAAAAAAACATCACATAAAACTTAAAACTGGTGGTTCTACCTCATCGACGAGGAAAATCTTTTGCATTGTCAGGTCAACCGATGAACTTCTGCGAAAGATATTCCTTGAGAACGATTGAGAATCATCACAAGGTCAAAAATATGAAAACAAAATGCTATCAACAAAAGTCAGAGCGCAACGTCAGGTCACTTGACTGCCAAAAGTTTGCATACCTACATAGACACTCATTTGGCCGATGTTATGAGCAAATAGGTGTGTTTGACTTCATGCTGGGCCGCAAGAACTGACAGGCGTGTGACGTCAAAGTAGCCTACCACGAGAGCGAGTTGAAAAAAAAGACTTTTCAAAGTACTTTGACGTAATCCGCCTGTCGGTTCTTGTGGCCCTACATAAAGTCAAACACACCTATTGGGTCTCCCCTGACAATTTGTTCTCCTTAGAACATCCTTGGTACCTAGTACTAATGCCTAATCCAATTTTTTCATGCGATATCTTGTTACTTCTGCCTATTCGAAGCTGTATTAGTGGGTATGGGTCTAGGATGGTAAATACTTTGTACAATTAAAATCATTAAAATATTGTTTTTAATTAAAAGCTTACAATTCATGAAGCAGACAAATCTGCAGTATTGTGTCATCGTCTGCTTAAAAAATACTTTTGATATTTTTGTAAATCATAAACTTTATATAATACTAAAAGTGTAATTATCCTGTCTCATAAATGATCATTTTAAAGCATGGTTCCAATATATATTAGGCTAGTAACCCATTAGCTGTGTGCTAAGTTAGTTCGTAAAGCTAACTTAAAACTTATTTACCGTTCTGCTCCATATACATGTAAAAATAGAGGTGATTATAAAGGTTTTCATATATATTTCACCTTTAGCCACTCTGCCATCACTCTTAATATCACAGATAATAACTCTCCACTACTTTTATCAAATAAATGTCAAATCTAAAAATATCAAGTCAGGATTGCTGTTGCAATAAAGTGTACATTACAAGAAAACAATCTTTATGATTAAAGGAGCACAATTTAGAACTGGTTATGTACTTCTACAACTCTTGTTAACATATGACTGGCCACACGCACGCATCTTAGACTCTGATTGGTTGATCAGAAAATTGGCCACCCAGTCACATTGGGGTTTATGGGTTGGAAGCAGAATAGATATGATCAAAACTAAACCACAGAGCAAAGTATCATCACATCTGTCAAAAAAAAAAAAAAACTAACAGCAAACGTACAGCTCAAATGTAAAGAGTTATATCTTAATGATAAAAATTATAAAAGAGCTCATTAAAAAAAAACATTAACTTAACAGTAACATGACAAGTGAACTTCAGGTAGATAAATAAATACAAATAAATAAAAAACAGTTTATGATATGATGACTTTACATGAGTGAAAAGAGTCAGCAAATAGGAGAGCTTGTATTTTCTCTAGTGAGTGATTTACAGTGACGAGAAGAGAATTAATGGATTTAATGTTTCTTTTTAAAGCCTCGTTGGCTTAAAGCCCAAAGCACTCACATCATTTCCTGAGACCTAATTCTTCTGGAAACTAACAGGTCACACAGTGACAGGCGTTAAAGCCGAGGAAGAGCTCACTGAAGAAAGTGTTTATATTATTAGGTCAATGAGGAGGAGCTTAACCCTTTACCTGGCGCAGCCCTTTATTCATGGATGCGGTGAAACACCTCCTATATAATATAGCTCGGGCATTTTCTGGTCTAGAAGCCTAATCATCTAAAGTGTTGCTTTAAAGACGACACTCTGAAGTTTTTCAATGATGTTTCTCTGAAAATATTATACATGAAAATATTAAATAAAAAAATGTCATGTTTACATGTATTTAAATAAATAAAAATATTGCAATATAAAGTATATACATAAGATAACAAAAATATAAATGTTTTGAGGCACAGTCTTTTTCTGAATGAACCGATTACTCTCCCTACATAATTTAATAAATAAGTGTTCTAGACTCTTAGACTCTTCCAATGATATATAGTTTGTCATATTTAGATGAAAATTTACATTAAAAATACTGAAGCAAACTCAGGTGTCCCGGTCACATATAACTAACTTGCTTTAAAAAAAATTAAGCCTTTTAATAAAATCAAAATGTTCTGCATTTTAATATTATTTCTATGAAATACATTTATATCCACAATTCTCATTAGTGCTGCTAGTATTTTTAGATTTTCTCATTATTCACATTGACAAATTTCATTGAAGTCTCATTAATAGAATACAAAATTGTAAATCAGGAGAAATGAAAGGCAGAAGAATAAAAAAACATCAATTCAATCTCTTTTTATCCTCATAATAGAAATCAGAATAATTATTTCTGCATTACGCTAATGATGACAATCATTAAATGCAGGCATAAAAAATCTTAATGAACTTAAAAATGGAATTGTTTTTTTAGGATTGATATTTTCCTTTTGAAATGTCCACCTACTAACTTATAGCACCTGCCAAGAGAAACAGCTTGATGTATGAAGTCATGAGTATACATTTGAATAATGTGAGTATACTTACCTGAAGATGCTAAAATATGCAAGAATCTCATCAGTTTTATACATCAATGTGGTCCTTCAGATTTCATCTGTTTGCTGAAGGACAGAAATAATGATTTTGTTTTAGTGGACTCAATCTGCACAAAATATAAGCAATATGAAAACATGTTGACTGATGTATGACTGATAGCCTCACATGATGTCTGACTGTTGCTGTATTATTGTTGTTCAGTATTGACCTCTGCTGGACACACGTGGAGGTGAAGTCTAAACAGTTTCAGTCAAAACTCAAAAAACATTTCAACCTGCAGAGATGCAAACTGGACTTGCATCCAAAAAGACAAGATGTGATTTGTAAATCAGAAACTTATGAACAACACGAGTTAGCAGGTCTACAAGATTAAAATTTGTTTTTCAAGCATCACAACCTAGCTTATATAAAAAAGAGACTTTTGGATAATTAAAAACTGCTTTAACATCAATTCGGCCAATGGTGCGTGTATCTGGAGCAGTTTAAAACTTCTTTGGAAAAGTTACTTTTTCGGCAAATTTCTTGAGGCACAAAATGAACAAATTTCTTTAAGAGTTTGTTAATATATTTAATGAAATGAATCTGTATATATGTGAAGAAACACTAATAGTGCATGCTTACCTGCCGCATTGAGTGACTCTCCGGTGCTGCTGCAGGTCTTCACTGGAGCGGGTGTGCGGTGTCGGGGGTGAAACAGAGGAGGGTGAAAGCGTGCTTTTATGCACAACTGTGTGTGGTGTTCCGGTAGCAGGGTCGGACCCGCAGCCAATGGAAGAGAAACATGTGCACAGGACCATCTGCAATGGAAAAAGAAATCCTGTAAAGAGTGCTTGGAGTAAGAGAGATGCCCAGATGTCAAAGGCCGGAGTAACAGATGTAGTTAGTTATCCTCTCGGTAGGATTTTTAAAATAAATCCAACAGTTTATATAGGATATATGAAATGTTATTCAGGGCACTGAACTTCTACACGTCAAAATATGTTATTGAGAAAAAAATTATTTTTATACTGTCTATTTTATTTAAATGTTATACTTTCTTTGTGTATTTCAGTGGACTCACAATTAAAGATTAAATCAAAATGATTTCACACAGTTTCATCAAAACCAGATTTGGATTATTGCCACTAAAAGAGATATTTAAAGTCTACAAATATTTGGGTACTTATTAGTCCATCATGTCAAGTATGAGTGACACACATTAATTTTATCATTCTTATAACATTGTACAGTTTTCATGACATCATACACTGAAAAAAATGATTCATTCAATTTACTCCATTTTTTTAAGGTAAGTGGTTGCAATCAAACATTTAAAGAAAAAAGATTAGTAAAATAAAAAAAATTAAAAAACTTTTGTTTAAATGTAGCTTAAATAAATTGATTGCAACCACTTACCTTAAAAAATTGAGTACATTGAATTAATCATTTTTTTTTTCAGTGTAATAGTTAAGAGAATACTGTACTGCAAAGGTAATAATATATATATATTAACTTGTTGTATACGATTTTTTTCTTTCGTCTTGTTTACACAGTTTTATTCACTTACAAAACGAGTATTCAGTATTGGAAAGTGACTTTGGAAAGTGATTTCTCTTTTCACTGTTGCTGTGATCAGATGAGCAGCGTTTGGTAATCCAGAAAGTCTCTCAATGAGCTCAAGAGGATTTATCTGAACCAACACCTGTAACTTTTATTTGTGTAATCACTCACCGATTCTTACACACACAAGTGATGAAGCCCTTTAAATAGCAGACAGGTGCATTTTCTTCAAAGCCTCTTATGGCACTTCTGTTAAATAAAGCAAAGATCTAAAAAGATCACTGCATATACTCACAAAGTTATTTTTATATTATATTGCTTTACATTATATATTAGCATGCACACAGCAGAGCATAGACAAAACTTGATGATGCATGTGTTCCCAAGATCACAAATAGGTAGATTTATAAGGTATAAAATATATAAATGTTAACTGCATGTCAAAAGTGTCTGCTAAATGCATACATGTAAATAAACAGTCCTTTGACTCTTCATAACTCAATAGGAAGAAAGTGTTAATTCACATGATAAGAATGAAATGTGAGTGTGTGTGTGTGTGTGTGTGTGTGTGTGTGTGTGTGTGTGTGTGTGTGTGTGTGTGTGTGTGTGTGTGTGATGTGTGAACGAGAGCAAGAATGAGCGAGCGAGCTTAAGAATCTAATGACATATGGAGACAGCATCTGTGAATGTAGACAACACACTGACCAATCACAGGAGTTTAACTTTCATTCACAAGCTTCATACAGACCTAATGCTCTTACAGAGAGAGAGAGAATCTCCATTTCACATACAGGTCACATCACACTAATTCACAAGCACATTTTCTGATTTACACGTCACTTAACTGGAGATCGGGCTGACAAGTCTTATTTAACTATATCAGCCAGTAAAGTAAATTAAAACTTACAAAATCTCAATTGGACTAGTTTAAGTGTAAAAGAAGCACAAAAATCAGTAAGACATAAACCAACAACATCAGACAAATGCATATTTCAAATCATATTGTTTCAATCATAACCTGACAAAAGCATGTAGCCTTCTAGCAAATAATAATAGTCTTTGGTAATAATAATAATGCTCTTCTAGGTGGAAAATAAACAACTAAAGGGATAGTAAACAACTTAAAAAACAACTTGCACTGACATATCATACACACTGAAAAAAACAGCTTGTAAAATTTACTTTAAAAAAATCCTCGTAACAATTTGCATGAACTTTTTTAAAAGTAAAATGTAATGCTTTTTTAAGTACAACTTACCTACTAAAATCAAATAAAACCTACTTTACAATGCACGAAAAACATATTTTAAATAATTAAGTACATGTTATTTCATAATTTTTTTAGAAGTTAGATTTATTTTAATCGTTTAGGTAAAGTTTTTTTTTTTTTGAAAATTGAAGAATTGCTGTCCTAAAAATATTAGTTTGTTATTTTCTTTAACATAGTTCTATGGACTTAGTTATTTTTAGTGTTATGAATGTCATTATAACACAAAATTCATGACTGACTATAAGTCAGTGACTTCACAAAATTATCATTTACAACAAAACAACATCAATAATATAAAAGCTTAAACCTTTATGACATATAATTAACAAATATTTAAGTAGTTAAATTCTAATCAGTTCTTATTCTGTGATGAACCTTAAAAAATAAAAATATCCAGGCGCAAAGGATTGTGGGTATTCCTTACAACATGTGCAAATAAATTTAAGTTAACTTTACTTGATTTTTTTAGTTTAATGGATTTAATATTCTTAAGTTAAATAAGATTTTTTTACTTGAATCTGCTAAAGATTTTAATTATTTAATTATTAATTATTTTAGGACTATGTGCAGTGACTATAAAACAGTAAAATAATACAAGAAAATATCTAATACGACTTACTATTCCCACACAGTTCATTTTCTACATAAATAAATTGTGAATTTATCAACATTTTACTTAAGAAAAATCTAGTTCTCAAAAAATATTATTATGTAGAAATTATGAGATTTAATCTAATATAGCTATATTACTACACCAAAAAGTTCGTTTTTTCAGTGCATCAGAGTAAGGCATGTTTGCTAAAACTAGTTATATTTAAGGCCTAGTCCTGGCTTAAACTAATCCCTGTCCGGGAAACCAATAGACTTTTATTTCATAACCCGTCCATCTGATATCTCGTGACCTGTGCGGCTGTGCGCGCTCCGCTCCGGGTTTTGCGGTTCACCGCTCGTGCACAGCAGCCACACACAGCGCTCAGTCTGAAACCCGAAAACTGCAGACACCCAAACTGCTTTAAAGGGATAGTACACCCAAAAATGAAATTTCTGTCATCATTTGCTCACTTTCATGTTGTCACAAACCTGTATTTGTTCTTATGAACAGAAGAAAGATATTTTGAGGAAGTGTTCATGAGCCCAATTCACTTCTATAGTATTCTTTTTTAGGTGAATGGGGCTCATGATCGGTTTGAGACCTGAAGCAGAAGATGGTGAAAATGATAATAAATCCATCAAAACTAGTCAATGACCATCCATCAGCTGAGCCAACTTTTTACACAATAAAATGTGTTTTTTTTTTTCAGTTATATTATTGTATGTGTTTGCATTTATTATCATTATTTAATATAATAGTAGCTAGTCAGGCCGCTGATGCTACAGGGATATAGTCAGGATTTATCTTTTGTTCTTAGAAAAAAAGTTATAATATGTACATATATTTATATGAATGTTTTAGATGCGCATTCTTCTTTATTCTTATCATTATTGTGTAAGTTAGTAATTGTACAAGAATGCTGGAGAAGCGCTGTCCAGTAAAGCTTTCTCTTTTTTCCTTCAAGAAAAACAAAAAGTGAACTTCCTGTTTCGGGGTGGTCCACGGAGTCCACGGAGAAAGAGAGAGAGAGAGAGAGAGAGAGGGAGAGGGAGGGGGTGGTCTCGCATTCTCGTGCTGTAACTTTGGGCTCCAGGGACCCGCAGCACTGAATGTGGATCTCCGTCGCTGATCCTAAAATCCAAACTTTACAGGAAAGTTTTGTGGTGCTTTGCGCGAGGAGACGGACAAAAATATTCCCATCAGAATGAAGTGAAGAGTTCAGATCCTCCTCATCATCTGCATCAGTGTGTGTGTGTGGGACAGAGGGGCTTTATTGGAAATTCTCGAACCCCCATTGGGACGCTCTCGGCTTTCAGCTCCGCGCGGCGCAAGTTTTCCAGGGAAATTTCGGTTTTGCTGGGATCATTGTGGGATCAGACGGACGGATGAAGGAGGAATCGAGTCTTGTGAGGTAACGTGTCGAACTTTTCTGTTTACGCGCAAATAAGCCTGATGCGTGAGATCTTTATATCATTTATATCGTGATATATCGATGAAGCTTTACATTGAGTGTATGTGTGAACGCGATATTTAAGCTCATTGAGTGCTCACTAGTAAGTGTGTTGGAGTGTTAATCAAGTGGAATGTTTGCGCATTGATTAACAATCCAAACATGTGTGTGTGTGCGCGCGTCTGTGTGTGTGTGTTACACACTCTGCTAGTACACACACACACACGCACACACAAACGAGTATAATGATGTACACAAGAGTGTTTAAACACACACACTTCATCAGATTTGTGTAGTGATCATGAAGCAGCTCAAGTCGAGCTCATTTTACGCTTCAACTCGATTCACAGATGTCTGTCTTTAGTCTTCTTTACTTCTTTATTGTCTTGAGTTTAATATCTGTAATGTTCAGTGTTTGATTAGTAATGAGTTGAGTTTTCTTTGGTGTATTGGATCTAAAGGGCAGTAAAGTGACGTTTGTATGATGGTGGTCTTTCCCGGTGGTCCCTGACACAGTAACGCGCAATAAGACTCGATATGAAACTTTTACTTGAGAAGTTTGATTGATTCTGAAAGTTTGCGTGTGTTTGGCTGTGTTTGTGATTGTTGTCTTGTTAGTGTGAAGGTCTTTGTGTTTTGCTGAAAAATAGCTGAAGTGTAGAATCTGTCGAACCAGAAGTCTGTCAAACTTATTAAAAACCCAAATAAAATGACTTTAAGATGTATTTTTGATTTTATCAGATGATTCCAATGCATTGTCTCCTAACAGTTCAAAGTAATTATTATTTTTATATTTATGATTATGAGATTTTCTTTGGATTCCCAGACTATAAAAATGCAGCATTTTTGTCAAATCAACATATATTTCTATGCTACTTTAACTTAAAAAAAAATAAGTTCGACTTGATTTTATAAGTTATGTCAACTATTCACAGGTTGAACTAACTTGCAAAACCAAGTTGTTTTAACTTCCAGTATTTTTCATCATCATAAGGAGGGGTTTATGTAAGGGGGAGGTGTTAAGCATTTGACAGATTTGTGGTAATGAGACAGTTCAGACATTGAAAGTAAAGACAGATTAAAAAAGTTAAGGATATCTAATCTTCACAGATCTGTGAAATGATTGTTTAAAAATCTCACATGAGCCCATTTCATTATCAGTAATGAGGTGTTGGTGATATCGCCGCATCGTAAAGGCAACACTCATGACAATTTATCACGATTAAAAAATAATTTACTTGAAGATGTGTCAACAGTTTTATAGCATTCATCAGTGTACTAAAGAGAATGATTTAATAAAGAGAGATTTTTTGGTGAGTTTCAAAGGTAAAACTCAAGCACTGAGGCCGGGTTGATGTGGTTTGTAGCGGTGAGGTGAGAAAGACTCAGCAGGGTTTCTTCCTCTCATTAGTGTTTGATGGAGCTGCATTAGTGCCAAAAGGATTCTGTTAGCATACAAACAAACACCATCTACAGATCCTGCTGAAGAGCTTTCAGATGGAAGAAAATGTAACACACAAAAGTGCAAAAGAGATTATGAATACATCACCTTTTGCTAACATGTAGGTGGAGATCTAGAAGCTGAAAAAAGTATAAAATGATGTGTGTTATACTTGCATCGATTCCTGCTTTTGCACACGTTTTCTGCGGTACAATTTGGTTGTTGTTGTTTTTTGGTGTTTTTGGGGTAGCTGCAGTGAATTAGGTTGAATCTTTAGATGTGTGTGTTTGTATTCTGCCTCTCTTAATGTGTGAATCAATGCATGTATGTGGGAGACCAAAGCAAAATCCAGGCAGGCAGGCGGCAACAAGTGGTGTGTTTTTCGCCAGATTCCTTTTTCGGCTGCGCAGCTAGACGCTCGTGTCACGTGACACTTTCCTTTGCCTCCCCCTCTTCTCCAGTATGAAGACCACCCTCATGGGGATCGTAGACCCCAATCACACCCTTTCACACTCTGTGAACCTGAAACAATCAACTTTTAATAGCAGCTGTCTATCCAGTGAACGTCCAGAGCCGAGCTCAGATAACTAACCAGAGAGCACAGAAAACCACTAAATAGCCCTTTATTTCTCTTTTTCATGCCCCTGAGCTTTTCTTCTCTTCTGTTTTCTCTCTCTCTCTCTCTCTTTCTTTCATGAAGGGATAAAACTGAACACAACACAGAAGTGATGCTGAGCGTCTTCGGTTGCTTTTCTCAATTCATCTCTTACAGTGCATGTGTCCTCCTTTATGTCTTCTAAACCTTTTTCATGCTTTTCCTGGCATTATTTCTTGTTTCCTTTCTTTCTTGCCTGTTTTTATTCATTCTTTCTGAGATGTTTTGCATTGTGTTCACATTTCATTTTTTTTATATAATGAACGTGTTTAAATCATATGACCAATTCCAGCATTGTGAATGATTGTGACACATGCAGTCAAAACTTTCTCAGAGAATGCATTTATTACCAATATATTGAACCATCTGTTTATATATTCCTAAACTCCTAATAATAGAGTTCAGACATGAGAAAAATCAGTTTATTTACCAGTTTTCTGTTTTAGATGAGGGAAAAATGCATGTGTTATTGATGTAAAAAAGGACACAAGTTTTGGGGAGACAACATACTTTGTAGGAGTGTTGTGAATTAAAATGCACAAACCAGAAGCAATAATACCCAACAAATGAACAAAGTAAAAATAGAAAATATTATATATATATATATATATATATATATATATATAAGGAAGAATGCATATATGAAGAAGAAACGTTATGGACGTGACATTTCTCCATAATGGACATAACAAAACTTGCACTTACTTAACTATGGGAAAATAATAAAAAAATATTTAAAAACTTTAAGTGTTTTATTCACTTTATTCGTGAATAGTTGGACGCTTGCACATTTAGAGTTAACTCGCTTCATTTGCTCATGAAATTTAGATGCGAATAAGCCAGCTTTAGTAGATCTCAATATGTCCACAGCGACAATGATTTTGTCCTCATTGTTGTTTTGTATTTCTGCCTCTGCTCACTACGTCATAATCACATCACTACTATAGAGCAAGCTCCTGATTGGTTAATGCGCCGCAAATATTCACCTACCAAATATTGATATCTGAGATATGAGTATAGTTAAAAACTTTGTGTTAAAGCTTTACTTTTCATAATAAAGTTGAGATTTGTGTGAAATTACCCATGTGCACTTTATTTATTTGGAGTTTGGTGACTATAAGCTCGTAAGGATCAGTGAGAATAAAACGACCTGACTCACAGTCGTGGCTCAACTATTAAAGTTTGTAAAGCTTCAGACATGGCTTATCAGTTTATACTGTTAAGAGTTCCAAGATGGGAGTTCAGCTGTGGTAGTTAGTTATTACTTTGATTTGAACATCATTTGATTTAAGTAAAAACATGTTACAGTGTCTTGTTTAAGAGCTAAAGCAATTGTATGAATGTTTTCCACCTCACATTCAGTTTGTGGATGTGAGCAGTAATGTTGAAGTTAGTAAGATACAGCTAACCTTAATAGCGGTAGTTGTCTTGACGTTGATTCCCACAGTCGATTGCATTGTTGGATTACATAAGGACTTGATTTTGTGTCCTGTGAAAGATGAGAGCTTATCTTTGATCTCAGTGAGGCCTTTAAATGAGAGGTTGCTTTATGTTAGGAAATAGATGAACAATTGAGTCTCACAAACGTTCTCTGTCCATCCTGAACACTTATCAATGATCATGAGAGTTTAAATGAATGGAGATGCTCAGGTGAGGAAATGTTTCTGTTGATCTAGTAGATTCAGACCTGTTTTTCCACTCATTCTTTCACTTTAATCCTCTTTGACGTCATGCTTGTCGTCTATCTTCTTCTCTGATTGAATCTGGCTGATTTGTTTTATTAACTCTCTCCATTAGTTTAGAAAGTTGCATTATTTTAAGTTAACTTCAAATATTTCTTTTCACTCTTCATTTCTTTAAGAAGACAATTACAAATTCAATGTTTCCCAAGACAACACTAAGATTAAATGGAGACTGAAGATTTCTTCTTGAGACATGAAGCTGTGAACTTTTACTTGTCAAGAATTTTTGTATCTGTGCTTGTTTATGCGTTTGTTTTGCTTTTGTTTGTTTTAGTTCCGTTAATTAAGCAATAAGGTACGAGAGGCTGTGCTGTATCGTGAATAAGTAACGGCTGAAGGGCGTTGTTAGGTACGACGCGAAGCGGAGTGCCTGCAACCCCTTCAGCCGTTACTTATTCACGATACAGCACTTGCCTCGAGTACCTTATTGCTTTTATAAAACGGTTACCACACAATATTAAAGTAAAAAAAATATTAGTGCAACTTTCATGAAGTTAAATCAATAAAAGCATTCCTTCCACTAGAAAAAATAGTCCCTGAATGCAAACAACAACATGGAAGCTCAAATAAAAACAACAAACTGCTCTCAGACTTTGTCTCATTATATGTTTATGTGTTGCTAAGGGTGTTGCTAAGGGCGCAGTGATATTAAATAGAACCGTTGGGTGAAGCGGTCATAGCAGTGCTTTATTGTGAATAAAGCACACCCATTGACCAATCAGAATCAAGGATTGGAACTAACCGTTTTATAATGAACTTTAGGAAAAATATGTAATTATTATTTTTATATTTATTATTATGAGATTTTCTTTGGATTCCCACACTATAAAAATGCAGCATTTTTGTCAAATCAACATATATTTCTATGCTACTTTAACTTAAAAAAATAAGTTCGACTTGATTTTATAAGTTATGTCAACTATTCACAGGTCAAAACCTCAAATAGGTTGAACTAACTTGCAAAACCAAGTTGTTTTAACTTCCAGTATTTTTCATCATCATAAGGAGGGGTTTATGTAAGGGGGAGGTGTTAAGCATTTGACAGATTTGTGGTAATGAGACAGTTCAGACATTGAAAGTAAAGACAGATTAAAAAAGTTAAGGATATCTAATCTTCACAGATCTGTGAAATTGTTGTGTAAAAATCTCATATGAGCCCATTTCATTATCAGTAATGAGGTGTTGGTGATATCGCCGCATCGTAAAGGCAACACTCATGACAATTTATCAAGATTAAAAAATAATTTACTTGAAGATGTGTCAACAGTTTTATAGCATTCATCAGTATAGTAAAGAGAATGATTTAATAAAGAGAGATTTTTTGGTGAGTTTCAAAGGTAAAACTCAAGCACTGAGGCCGGGTTGATGTGGTTTGTAGCGGTGAGGTGAGAAAGACTCAGCAGGGTAAAATATTACTCAAGTAAAAGTAGAAGTACTTGCTTAAAATTTTTACTTGAGTAAAAGTACAAAAGTATCTGCCTCAAAATCTACTTAAGTACAAAAGTACTGTGATTTATTATGGCCGTATCATTTTTGTCACAAAACTCAAATTATGTGAAATAACTCTCTTGGCTAACCAATCAATTAATAAAAGGACATTAATAAATCAGACACTGATGTCTATTAAAATTATCAGCCTAAAACCTTAAAAACAAAAAATTTCCTTTAGCATCAAATGAAATAACAGGATTTGAGAGCAGTAAGTCTCATTTCAAAATTTATTTGTTAAATAATTTAACAGTTTAAGTGTAATAAAAACTTGACTTAAGCACAGGTTCACAATAGTTTTCAAAACATTAAATACATAACGTTATCTAGAAATAAGTCTCCCTTTCTTTGACAAATAAAACAAGCCTTACAGAATATAATTTCAGAAACG